>NW_028261387.1:35833073-36139479 GCF_051295495.1 Thamnophis sirtalis
AAGAATGTAGAAAGTCTGCATGGTCCATCCATCCATTGATTTTGATCACATGACCATGGAGATGCTACAACATTTAGAAGTGTAAAAACTTGTCATAAGTCACTTTTTTCAGTGCTGTTGTAACTTTAAATAGTCACTAAATGAACTGTTGTTGAGTCTAGGACTACCTGTAGTTTCAAGTGTTTGTATTGTCTTTGTGTGCATCTTTTTGGTATCTCAACATTAAATAATAATATAGAGCATTCACACCTAAATTTTAAGAAAATAGCTTATGGACAGTAGAAAAGCTATTGATATTAATTCCTACAGTCTTATATTATTAGTTAGCATAATTATTATATATTTAACTACTTCAGAGTAAGCCTTAATTATTCCATAATTGATTAGGGGTAATTTTGTTGGAATTTTTTTTTCAACCTGGTCTATTTCATGAATACTTTGCAGGGGAAAATCTGACTTAACCTTTATTTTTTAGATATATATTCCTTTTTTCCATTTAGGAACTCAAAGCATCACCTCCTTTCTCCCATTTTTCCAAAATACTTTCATGAAGTAGGTAGAGCTAACAGAAAATGACTTGCCCCAATCCCCCAGCAGAGCAAAAGAACACTTGAAGATGAATTTCTCTATTGTATTTCTACTCTTCCATCTTAATGATCATACTCCCTCTCTGGTAGAGCGCTTTTAGACATTGTTTGTAATTCCAGAAGAGGAATCTTTTAAATTTTGGGAGAATATTCTGGCTATTTCGCAAATAGGGATTTATCCTTTCATTAATAGATTTTGTGACATGGCTGGTCACAAAATTTTCTTGCTCAGAAAGAAAACTCTTACAGCCTCTAGCAGGTGTCAGATGTGGGAAGTCAGGCTCTGCTCTATTCTCAACCACAGAAACTCAATACAGTAGGTGACTTTGGTTATTCCTCTATCTTCACTTAGCTTAACTCAGAAGGTGATAAAAAATTGGAGGAGATGGTACCATGCAGGCCACCTTGAGTTGGGGGGGGGAGCAGGATATATATTTAATTAATACATAAGGTAATAGCTTGTAATTTCATAGTGACATTTCTATTTTTATAAATCTTTGCTCTGTGCATTTATTAGCCAGAGCACATTTATTCCTTTAGAGTACTATACTATTCTGTTCATTTGTCCAATTTCTTCTCCCAGCTTTCATTCAAAAGTTCCTGGTGTACATAAACTTTTACCTTCAGAATAAACCTATCTACCTACCTACCTACCTACCTACCTACCTACCTACCTACCTACCTACCTGTCATCTATCTATTGAAAAGTAGCAACAACTGACCCTACATTAGAACAATTGAGGCTGTATATTGAAACTGCCAAGTAGGAGTGTAACAACTTTTTTATTCTATTGATATGCAGCAAACATCATCACTTTAGTGACCAAAGTTACAATGGCATTGAAAAAAGTGACTGATGACCATTTTTCACACTTAACGACTGTTGCGACCATTTTTCACACTTAGCGACCGTTGCAGCATCCTCATGGTCACGTGATCAAAATTTTGTTTGGCAACAGATTCGTATTTATGCTGGTTTCAGTGTCCTCGGGTGACCTTTTGACAAAATATAAATTTTTTAATCAAGCCCCCCCCCCCATCAATGGTGTCCCTCTTTACCAATCTGAAAATGTGGTCACCTTAAGATTGTAGGACACTACTTCCTATTTTAAAAAATGAGAAATATGAAAAATTGGAGAAGGGGTGGGTTCCAGCAGTCACTACTGCGGGTTTGCTCGTGGCTGTGCTACTTGCGTGCATGCGCAGTGCAATAAAAATTGTTCTGCGCAAGCAAAAAACAAGATGGAGGAGAATCAGTTCGGGGACATGGCAGGCCTGGGTCATTGCCAGTTCCAGCAAGCCAGGCTGCCAAACCACTACCGTTTCGGCCGAACTGGTCCAAACTGGTAGAAACCCACCACTGATTTGGAGGTAAAATAAGCCAGTTATCTATTATATATAATAGTAGTGATATTTTTAAAAAAATGATATTGTGTGTGGTGGAGATTTCCTCTATGGTGATATGATGAAATGTAGTGAGGACCTGGATGCCCAAGAGGGTGGGTTACATTCTAGAAGAATAAGAGTCAACTTAGCCAAGATATCATGTAAGAGAAAGAGGATGAAGACAGCCCCTCCCTAATAGTTCACACAATATACAGGTGGTCCTTGGCTTATGAATACAACTGAGCCCAAAATTTCTGTTGCTAAGTGAGACATTTGTTAAGTGAATTCTGCCCCATTTTAAGACCTTTCTGGCCACAGTTGTTAAGTGACTCTGACTTCCCCATTGATTTTGGTTATCGAAAGGTTGCAAAAGGGATCACATGACCTTGGGACACAATGACAGTCATAAGTGCAAACCAGTTAACCAAACATCTGAATTTTGATCACATGATCATGGGGATGCTACAAAGTTCATATGTGTGAAAAATACTCATAAGTCGCTTTTTTTCAATGCTGTTGTAACTTTGAATGGTCACTAAAATAACGGTTGTAAGTCGAGGACTACCTGTACTGTATATAAAGAGTCGAATCTTCAGTATAGCAAGGTTTTATCTATTGGTACAAAACAATAAAGAACTCAGCTTGGAAGA
The DNA here is from genome assembly GCF_051295495.1 of Thamnophis sirtalis. Lineage (NCBI taxonomy): Eukaryota > Metazoa > Chordata > Lepidosauria > Squamata > Natricidae > Thamnophis > Thamnophis sirtalis. Next base: position 35,835,697 of record NW_028261387.1, read on the forward strand.
ACTGCTTCATGTCATTTTTGGTTTGGGGCTTCACCGCTTGTTTGTGTAGTCAGTAATATTACTTCAAAACATATCTTTCTTAGCTACCACCTTTCTCCATCTATAAGCAGGAAATGTTTCTTTATAATAATACACTGATAATTCTAAAGCGTATCTTTAAATGATATTACTGGTGACTGACTTTTTGCCAATACAATTACTTGGCTTGACCCAAGTAAGATGATGGTGTTCTATTTTAGCAGTAGATGCCAGGCCATGAGGGCTCACTGGTGGGTTCCCACCGGTTCAGATCGGTTTGGCCAAACTGGTTCGACGAAGCGTGCACACAAAGCGTGCACCTACAAGCAAATCGGAAGTAGTGACTGCTGGAACCCACCCCTGCTGATGCAATGGATTATAGAGCTGAATCATAAATTGGGTTAGGCCTTCATTCAAACCAATCTCCATGGAAACAAAAAGCTGGTCTACCATTGGCAAGCAATAGATGAAGCATTAGATGACAACTAATTTTCATTTCCTGCAGGCAATGTGTGCTTCCCTTAGCATTTTGGAAGAGTTTGCTGAAAAACAGACTATTGCCTGCCTGAAAAGTAATTTCTTGCAGGCTTACAAAGCACCATCTTGTAAAAAGTATCCCATTAGCGCAAAGTGGAATCAGATTTAAGTCTAGGAGTATGTCCTCTGCTAATTTTACTGTTGCTGAGCAGGGATTTGGAATGCCATGCTAGAGCAGAATCCAAAATTTCACAGCTGGCAACTGCATTTCTTCTGAAGCGAAGCAAAAGGAACAATCTCAAATTTAGAATATTGATAGAAAATTGGACCAAAACAAAACAGTTTGGAAACTTTATTCAATAAGACCTTACAATGAACTCCAACTAGCCTTCATTTTTATGGGGTGCAGTAATCAGGAGGAGCAGGTAAGATAGAGAACATTTTGAAACAACTTCTACATTGCATGTGGAATGCTAGCTAGTCCACAGCATGTATTCTGGCCTGGTTCCAATCCTGAAGTTTCCATTTTATTGTTCACCTCTCATAATACAGCATCTTTCTACTAGAGGGACAAACCTCCTTCATGTATATCCACCTAGAGTATCAGGTTTCTATGAACAGTTCTACCCTGGGAGAATGAGATGATCACAAACACTTGCACCAAGTCACCCTCCCTCCCTCCCAAACTGAAAACAGATGCTGTTTATTGAGCAGCATCATTTCAATAAAGTGTGGAAAAGAAATCTGTGCAAAAAGTTTGTTCTTCTTTGGTCACAGCTAATGTAAGCCATGCAGCAAAGAAAACAAATGGTAATTCTATCATCTCTTTATTGCCAGGATATAGCATAAAAGACAAAAAAGGCCCCAGTAGTACCAGAGCCATTGATTTATTGGTTAAATAGACCGACCATTGTTTATCACTGCAGAGTTTCATTTGTTGGTTAAAGACAACAGCAATAATGTCATCACCTCGATCACCTCGAGTAAAGTATTTAAAAATTAACAGGTTTCAGAAGGGGAGATCAATGAGTGGGACATAAATCTTAAAAAGACTAGTTTATCACCTAAAATAGCAATAGCACTTAGACTTATATATCGCCCTATAGTGCTTTACAGCATTCTCTGAGCAGTTTACAAAGTCAGCATATTGCCCCCAACAATTGTGGTCCTCATTTTATTGACCACATAAGGATGGAAAGCTGACTCAACCTTGACCTGCTCAGGGTTGAACTCCTGGCAGTGAACAGAATCAGCCTGCAATATTGCATTCTAACCATTGTGCCACCACAGTTCTTTTACCAAATTAGAATTATTGTTTGTCATTTGTTCTGGTATGGTACTGGAGTCTAGAAGAAAAATATCTCTCTACAGTATTGTCTAAATAGCCACTTGGGAAGAATTAAATTATCAGAACAAATAGTGTGTGTGTGTGTAGACAGTATAGTCTATATATATACATACGATAGATAGTATTAAAACATTACATGTAGATTAGACCAGTGGTCCCCAACCATGGGTGAAATGCTATCGGTTCACGCCGGTTCCCCCGAACTGGTAGTAAAAAATGCTTAACAAAGTTAAAAAAAAAGTTCTGACGATCAGCTGTGCTGCATGATGGTAGGAACTTTTTTAAACTTTTTTTTAGCATTTGGGGTTCACTTTTGTTCCCAGGAGACATCGCTGAGGCCTGCTAGGCTCAAATGGAGTAGGAGTGGGGTGGAGGTGCTGCAAAAGAGAGAGAGGGGGGGAGGGAAAAGGGAGAGGATGGAAGGACCACAAACCTGGCACTAGACACATCTTCAGAGGATACCTTGAAACAGCATAGCAATCCAAGGCTGGAAGAGACCTGGAGGTCATCTAGTCCAATTCCCTGCTCCAGCAAGACATTATTAAAGTGAATTTCTGTCTTTTGACCCTGCAGTCACATGAATACATAGTCATGCTCATGCAGTCACATGAACCCCACCAAGCCACACCCACAGAAGGAAAAAATTAGATTTCACCACTGTCCCCAACCCCTGGTCTGTGGACCGGAATTGGTCCATGGCATGCCAGAAACTAGGCCAAGAAGCCCAGTTTCTGGAATGCCACAAGCAAACAAGCAAATCCCCATCCTCAGGATACAAGCACCACAAAATCCTCTCCCCACAGAATTGGTCCCTTTTGGAGTCACAATGTGAAACACACCCCTGGGCTCCAGATCCATTGAATATATCCATTTTCCATTCCAAACTCACAATGACCTATCCTTAACCCTAAGTCGATTTTTCCGCAAATGAGATTTTCCCATATATTTTACCAGCAAATTTAGATAAGAGAGGCTCAAAATGTATGTCCTCTCTTAACCATAGCCCAAGGGCTCTGAATGCATGGGCTCTGAATGCATTGGCAATGTCTGTTTTGCTATCTGAATTCACACTGACCTAACCCTAACCCTAAGTGGATTTTCCGCCAATGGGATTTTGCAATGTGTTTTGCTAGGAAACTTAGATAAGGCAGGCTCGGAAAGTATGCACCCTCCCAAATATATCCATGGGCTTCTGATTCATTGTCAATATTCATTTTCATCTCCAAATTCACAATAACCTCACCTTAACCCTAACTGGATTTTACTCCAGTGGGATTTTTCCATATATTTTCCAGGGAATCGTAGATAAGACAGGCTCGAAAAGTGTGCATCCTCCTAACCATATCGAAAGGCTACGAATGTATTGGCAATGTACATTTTGCTCTCCAAATTCACAATGATCTAACTCTAACCCTCTCCCTAAGTAACCCTAACTCTAAGTGGATTTTCTGCCAATAGGATTTTTTCCTGTGTTTTGCCAGGAAACATAGATAAAGCAGTCTTGAAAAATGCACCCTCCCAATCGTACCCATGGGCTCTGAATCTATTGTGATGTCAATTTTGTTCAGGGAATTCATGGAGACCTAACCCAAACCATAATTGGTTTTTCTGCCAATGGGATTTTCCCATGTATTTGCCCTGGAAACATAGATAAGCATTAGAAATTCATGCTTCCTGTGTTAGAATTCCTTGGAGTTGTGAGAGATCTATCGTATGGAATCCTGAAAATAATTGGAGCCCCCCCTGTTTAATTAGATTCAGTCAAACCTGTAGGATTGTCACATTAAACATTTTCTCATTTGAAGAAACCTTTTTTCTTTCCTGCATGAATTCAAAAATCCATGGATGGGTGAGGCAATTCATGGATATAACTGCAGCTACCCAGAAAGAGGTCTCATAATTCTGTTGTTGAAAATGTGATACTATCATTTTATAAGACATTGCTGGGATTTGCAGTAGATTTTTTTTCCCTGCAAGAGATTCAATGTGTCATTTTGCAACATTTCTTTGTCATTCTTCATCGACATCCCTGGTCAGAGTCAGCTATGCTTGAGGGCTTCCTTAAAAAGAATAGGGGTGGGTTGCAAAAAAACCCAACTCTCTCCCCACACCAATCTGACATTCTAAGAATTTATATGTAACTTATATGTATATGACCACTTTGGCAGGAAGGGAACAGTGCTCCGTATGCCTTTGGACAGCACTGGCTCTTGGGCTTTGAAACGGAGATGAGCATCACACTTAGATCCGGAAACAACTAGCATGCATGTGCGGGGGAACCTTTACCTTTACCTTACTTGAGGAAAAATTAATGTCTACTTTCAAAGAAGAAGAAATCTGTTAACAGTCACCCTGTAAAGCTTCTTTAAAACTAAGAAAGTATTGTAATTGCAGCAGATGTAATAGAATACTTCATTTTAATAATGTAACAGGAGTGTGCTGGATCTTCACTAAAGTTGTATAAGAGATTAGGAAACACATTTCCATAAATGGAAAACCCTGGTCTTGAGGATAAAGAGGAGACTGCTGCAAAGTGTTAACAACATTCAAATGTCTGAAGTGTTTGTTTTGGTCAGACAGGCATGGAAAATTCATCCATAAAATTTAATACAAACAACATCCAACTGTCATATTTCTCTTGATACATGTTTTGCATGCAAACTTTTAAAGATATATCTGCTTGCACTAATTAAAGTTTTATTAACATTGGTTTATCTAAATAACTTCCAAATCAAATTAGCTAATTGACTCATTCAGGACTTTGGTCAGCTGCTTGTAGGGCAGATCGTAGTTCAAAACCTGAGCACTCTATTAGAAATGTCTTTAAAAGTACATAAATTTCTGCAGCCATGTCTAGTATGTTCAATATAATGGATGTTTCGGCCCTCACAGATAAACCAGATAGGGAACATGACCAGATGAGCTAATTCTACTTTGTTGTTAGACTACATTAATAGAATCGTGCAAGTCTGAATATACAAATCTCTCACTGATACTTTTAAAACTCTGATACATTAGGGTGGATTCTTCTTAAAATTCTTTCTTTGTGTCAAGTGCCAGGAAAATCAGGAGATCTAGACAGTTCAATTGAGTGTAAAGTTTTTATTGTAAGCTTGAGCTCTCTGCAAAAATCTGAATTACTACTGGCCAAGGGAAATTAATGGAAGATAAGAGTAGAAGAAATTTCAAGGGGAGCTGGTTGGTCTTTAGATCTCTTGTGGGCATGAAGGGACTCATGACTGATGATGTGTTTGATCCTTCCCTCAGGCTCAACTTGCCAACTCCTATACTTTGTTTGTTAAGCATTTGCTGGTTCCTTCCCCTTTCTCCTGAATCACTAGGAAGCATCTCTTCCCCTTGTCCCTCAAAGCATCCGTATACCATTACATTATTATGTAATGCTATAATAAAGGTGAAATGAATATTCCTGTAAAGGGACAATGTGGAAGCACTTGACCCACTCTCTGTATAGAGGGAGATTTTCAGATAATGCCAAATAATTTTCCAATTGAAACCCCTGCCCCTCTCATTTTTGTTACATTTTGAACAATCTTTCCAAACTTTACTATGACTCCTATCATCTTGATTTTTCTCCAAATGCTTCTATGCCCCAAAGTCATTTATTACATGAGTGGAGTTCTACACTGTTATTCCAGATGAACTCAGATTTCATTTAGGGATAACCCATAACACTGCGTTCCAAGCCTAATCTCCAAAATCTGCATTGAAGTATACCACATTCTCATGTTCATATAAATTGGAAAGATGTAAAAAATCTCAAAAAGAATGAGTCAGAGTCTGAAAATCATATTGTATGGCAATGAATATGTGATTGGATTCCATGCAGAAGATTAATCTGGGCTATATTAGTAGTAAAGGAATCATATGCTAATGCCTTGGATATTCAACCAATTGGAAAATTGGAAAATGATCTGCAACTCACAAGGAAGATTATTTCAATTTATTGGATTCAATTACATGGACATTACATTAGTTTGATAAAAGAATTGTTAAGATACATTGTTGATAAATAAGTGGGATCGGTTGGAGAAGTAAAGAAGAGATCTTCCATCACAGCTATACATTCTATACTGGGAAAGGGAGACAAAGGGAGAGAAACTTATTTGATTAATTGCTCTTTTCACTGCAATAGGTTTATCTTCCTACACTCATTCACATCTCTATATTCATTTCATAATACAATTAAACCAGCTTTCTGCCATCATGTAGTGAATCCTTATAGTATGTTATAAATATGTAGTTTTACTTCAATAGGGAATCCTTTTCTTCCAGTTTGAAAGTCCAGAAAATGTTCGTAAATTATAGTGGATAGGGAATAGAACTTTAAAATTACCTTTTCATTCAAATTACGTGTTTACTAATTGTACTAAAAACCTTTCCAGATGTTATAGCAACAGCACAAATGTTAGGGATGAGAGTATTTTCAGAATAAATGTATTTTCATCTCCCCATCTGCATGTTTCATCTACTTATGGAATTACCAAATTTTCTCTTCGTCTCCTTTTAATCAGTGCAATTCTGCTGATTTTGCAAGATTTCTTATTCATTAAAAAAAAAATCCACCAAAAGAAGAAACAGTTTTTTTTATAAGGAAGAAAAGATTTGTATGCGTACTTTGGAATTATAGAAAATATGCAGGTAGCATGAAATATTCAGTTTAACAATATGGGCTGGTTGTAATATCACATATTTGTACTCCATAGTTAAAAATTAGATTTTGGGTTGGCAGAATTTGGGATATTCTGGGTCTCTAAGGTCCAGGAAGAACAATAATTCTTCCTGAACATTAAGCTTGATTATCATCTTTTGGGGATTAAATAAATGAGTTTGCTTGACACACTTTGAGAAGAGCTGATCTTTGTTGGAAACTCTCATTCTTGTGAACCCACATGATTGATAGACAATTCAGTGTATCAAACTTATAAAAACTGAAGTGAGCTAAGAATTTCCCAGCTGAGAAATAGCCAAACAACCAGAGCATATGTGTCATTAAAAAGAGTTAATATTTTGGCAACAAAATGTATACATACATATCATCAGTATTTAAGGGGGGGAAAATGTCATCTGGCTTATTTCATTTTTATACTCAACTAATTTGCAAGTAACACATATGATAACATCCAGAATTTGTGCATGCCATTCACTTGGACTTTATTTTTCTTAAAGCAACTGATTTTCTTGTATTCATTTAAACTTTTCCTTTTATTTAAAAAGAAAGATCATTGGCACTTCTGATTTGATGGTTGTATTTATCATCTTTGAAATTCAAGTGTATAGCCAAAATATAGAGTAGTATTATCATGGAAGGAAACTGTAATTCGTTAAATGATACGGAGATGGATTATTAAGGCTAGTGGCCAACCATGTGGCGCACAAACTTTATTCTGATTTTGGAAACAGTTAAGAGCTGCTTATCTAATAATCCAGAGATAGTATAGAATTGTGTTTTCATGCACTTCTTCCTCATGCATTCTGAGTTCACTTCAGTTGTTGAATTGATGAGCTTATGAAAACATATACTTCATATTTTATACCTCTGTGCCAGAGGTGGGCTGCTGGGGGTTCGTAGGGGTTCGGGAGAACCTCTACCTAAGATTCTGTACAGTTCAGATAACCCCCAAATCCCACTCCTGGCTGGGCCTGTCCACCCCACCCTGCCCCTCCCAGGAGTACCCACGTGGCCCATTTTGGATACATGTAAGTGCAGGGCATGCGAGGAGACTCAGGGAGGGCAAAAAACAGACCTACTGGAAGTTCAGGAAGTTCCAGAGGACTTCCGGAGTTTGAGGGGGCCTTTTTTGCCCTCCCGGAGGCTTGAGAAAAGCCTATCCCTGCTCTGTGCCATGCATTTTAGCCAATGCAAACCATCAATCTTTCACAAAGGAGATTGGAGAAGCAGACCTAGCCTGTTTTAAAGTGGCTTGTTATTTACTCATTTTGTCGGAAGGGGTTTTTTTTTTGTTCCTTTATTCTAGATTATTTAATGAATAGATCCAGTATTAAGATTCCAAACTGTCAATTTGCACTGTAGAGAAGAACCCTTTACTTCCTCCGATCTTCCCCAAGGAGTCTGCTGTAATTTTAGAAACAATAGGTATTGGTCATGCAACAATGTAATCTGCTATTAAGAAGCATTGAAGCAGCCTTTGATAACTGAGGGCACATTGCCTGTACTTGCTAGCCCCATGGTTAATATAATTATCCCCTTATTTCTCAATGGCCAATATGTATAGCATATCTAATGACAGAAAATTTGCAAGAAGAACAATTGTGAATCCAACTCTGATTCTACTAATCTTAACAAGCTTGCAACTAAATGAATGAATTTAGGCATAGATAATTCCACCTGAAGGGATGTGGTGGGTCAGTGGTGAAGATGCTGGGCTTGTCGATCAGAAAGATCGGCAGTTCGATGGTTTGAATCCCTAGTGAGTCCCATTACTTGTCCCAGCTTCTGCCAATCTAGCAGTTCGAAAGCATGTCAAAAATGCAAGTAGAAAAATAGGAACCACCTTTGGTGGGAAGGTAACAGTGTTCCGTGTGCCTTCAGCATTTAGTCATGCCAGCAGGGGTGGGTTTCAACCGGTTCGCGGCGGTCCCTGCGAACCAGTTGGTCGGCGAACCCGGAAGTAAGTAACTTCTGGGAACGGCGAAGGGCCCACCCGCCCGCCCGCGTTCCTTACCCGGTTTTGACGAGTTCTGTGCTTCCACGCATGCGCAGGATGCATACAGCACCTGCGCGATCCTTCAGGAGCAGCTGGAGCATCGCACAGATGCTAGTATGCATGCGTGCGCTGCGCGCGTGCATGAGGACGCTGCCGGCCCCGTTCCAACCGAACCGGTTGGAACGGGGCGAGAAACCAACCCCTGCATTCCAGCCATATGACCACAGAGATGTCTTTGGACAGCACTGGCTCTTCAGCTTTGAAACAAAGATGAGCACTGACCCCTAGAGTCTGGAACAACTAGTATATATGTGCGAGGGGAACCTTCCACCTGATACATAGGACTATAAATTGAAATCTTTTCAATTCAGAATTCAACAAAGCATTCATATTTATTTAGGGTTTACCTTGCTCAGTATGGAATGTTCAAATAACAAAAAATGGATACACACACACACACACACACACACACACACCCTGTGATGTTCTCAAATTAACACTGTTCAGAGACATCCCTATGTCTTCATCAGTAAATGTAACAAGCCTAGCATGGAAAACCATATTTTTTTTATTTTCTAGTTAAGTATAAACTGGTTTCACCTTTGCAGAATAATTCTTCTTTCATCCCTAGACCTATTGATTACAAAGAGATCTTCCTACCAGGCAAGTCTCCTGTACCACAGTTTTAAGCAGGAAAAAAAATCCAAAAATATGCCTTCTGACTCTTCGTTTCCTTCTCAAGGGTATTGCCATTTTGATGCTGCCTAGAAACAATAAAACATAGCTCCCTTCCAAGAGTGTTTCTGCTTTCTTGTTTTACTGTTTAAAAAAGTACACATATAAAACGTCACGTCCAAGTTCAAGCTAACTGAATACAGTTCATATTCTGAATTTGCTAGCTATTCATGTGCTTCAGAATTCAAAATGTAAAACTTCCTCGCCGGGCAGTTTCTGAAGTCCCTCAATTTGTGCCATTAAAAAATGTCTGTGTTTTCTGTCCTGTCTTGTCCCCCAATCTCTGGAGCTGACAGCGCTGAGTAGGAACCCTTCCGCTTAACATTTCTGTTTTTCTTAAGACTTGCCAATCATGTCATTTGCCTTTGCCCAAAGTTTGTTGTCTTTGCAGATGGTCACAGTATGAGCTACCAAAAGCTTCAGTGAGTCTGACAAGAGATTCTGTTAACCTAATTCAAGATATGACCTGCCATCCAAACAGAGCACAAAGGGACTTTTCAAAGACCAGTTGCTACCCCTGATATTTCATTTCATAGGTTTCAATTAATCTGTATTTATTGCCACTTATCTTACATGGCTAACAATATCAAGAGTTTCGAGAGTGCTTTTCATGTCACACTGGGTCAATTAAGAAGCTACTTAAAATATTTGCAAAACTTTTCATCCAAAAGTTGGCTGCGCTTCCTGCTTCTTATAAATATGCTTTAAACAAACACCCTCCTTATGAGGAATGCCTCAATTTGCCCTGGATATCTTTAGAGATCCTTGAATAATTTCTTTTAATATTGCACTTTTTGTACTAATGGTTTAGAGAGAACAAGTAGAATTCATACATATAACAGAGGATGCTTTGAAGACTTGAAAAGTGGGAAGGTCAGACACAGTATAGATTGTAAGCAGAAGGAATCTCAGTCTAGAAAAATAAATATGAAACCATACCTTTTCACCAGGAGCCATATAGTTCTCTGTTCAGCACTATACCAACATACTGTACCTGTTATGTGTTCTTTTATTCTCTGTGGAAATATACTTTATTAAAACTACACTCATTGTCAGACACTGAAGCTATATTACAGTACATATTTTCAAGGAGTATTAAAATTAGATTTCAGTTGTTGAAAGTATAAAGAGGATATGTAGATAAAGAAAGATTGTGTTTATTTTAATCATGATACGATATACAGTATGTACAGGTTTATGGCTTTGTCTCTATTGTATCTTATTCTTTTCAAAAGCAACAGAAGAAAATATTGTTCATAAACATTTTAAAATGCCCTTTAGAGCATTTGCCACAACTCTGAGCATTTGCCACAATTTCACTGGCATGCTAAGATGTCAATTGGCTGGTATAAAACCCTTTAAAAAATCCTTGCAAAACCATTCATTCTTATCTTGTGATTTTGAAATAAATTCTGTTCTTTTATAACTTAGAGGCTGCCTAATTCCAAACACTTTTAAAACCAAGAACATTAAAAAAAACAGGAAGAAGGCGGGGCTTAGCAGTGAGAAGACGGAGTTTCAGGCTATTCCTGAAATTCCTCTATTCCAAAGGATTTTTGGACGGGTTCTTTGAACCCTAGCTGTCCCAGAGACGACAGTGAAGGTGAGGAGAGACCCAGGACCTCAGAGACACCCGCAAAGTCTCGGGGGGGGGGGGGTATTAACTCCTCGTGCCAATTCCTTTCTGGATTAGCTGCGTGCTAACTGAAACTGCAGGTTGCCCCTAAGAATGGCAGAAGTGATGTCATCTGGTAAGCTGATTTTATTACTCAAGAGAGACTGTCCGTGCTAAAAGCTTAAGCTAATTGAAACCATAAAATAGAAGAATCTAGCGGCGAATTGGTTTTTTTTTAATGGATTTATGGCTGGTGGCTACTTTATTTCTTAAACACTTCAAGGAATGTTTCGGCAACCCTCCTCACTGACTCTTTTTAAGTGGATCGTAAAGTTAACTTTCTACTAATTAGCCTGTCACGATCTGACATTTTTATTACTTGGCTGTGTTTACGATCAGATAAGATTGCACAGTTTCCAGCGTGTTTCTATTTGTAATTTCTAACTGCGACACATCATGGCGTCTGAAGTCTCATTTCAGATTCTTTTTTCCGCATGTCGAGAGCTTTTTGACTCTTTTCAGAGATTGGAAAGAAAATTGGATCATCTGATTTTAAAATATGAAGGAAAAACTGAGATCATTGAATGTTTGAATGTTCCTGAAATACAAATGGAAAATGTGAGAAATGGTGTCTGGTCTATCTCAGAGGAAGAAAGGAGGGGGGGAGCCATAAAGAAGATTCATTTAAAGAGACAGAGTGCAGGAGAAATGGAAACTTCACCCTGGAGAATTAAAGTCAATTTGAAAACTTTTACAAGCCCGGGACAACATTATTATTTCATCACTGACATTCAGAGCCAAAAGGTGCAAAGATATTTTTGTTTGGACTTGCTTATAAAAACATTTGGTAAATTTATTCAACGAATGGCAATTGGATTAAGAAAATTTTGCTGTTGGAGGGACACAGGCTGACAGATGCAAGAATATAACTTAAAATTAGCTAAATCTGATTATTTTAATTTGTAATAGATATAGCTGAATAATAATTGATATTGATGGTAATGTATATATTGTGGAATTGGCTGATAGATTGAAGAATACAATTGAAATCTAGCTAATCTAATTGCTCTCTTTGTAACAGATATAGCTGAATAATAATTGATATTGATAGTAATGTATATAATGTGGAGTCGATATGATAAATAACAATTGGATATGAGAAAACATTTTTGGATTATACATAAAGAGTATTAATTACAATAACTAGCACTATTATAAAAACTAAATAAAATACATACAATCAAATGTTAATCAACACTGGGAAAATGTTATGATATATGATATAACTAAATATTATGGATGTTCAGCTAAAATAGGATATGAGGATTTGATGTAAATAGAGGACTTTATAAGTAGTAAATGAAATGTCAGCATGTGTTATGGATTAATTCTTTGGTATAGCTAAGGATGAAGGATGTTTAAATAACTATAGGTAATTAAAACTGGAGGTATAATGATGTCAATATGGTAAACATTTGAGTTAAGATATTTGAATTAATACGAATTAATGGAAGAGAAGCACCAAAGCATGTTGTAACCAGCTGATATACTTCTTCTTTTTTTTAATAGATACCTGTGTTTTGTTTTTTTTCCCTGCCTGTCGTGTTTGTCTCCTTTTTTGTTCTATTTTTTTTTTTGCCTTTTCTTTTTGATTTTTTCTTTTCCCACTGGTGTGGGCAGGTATTGTTCAAGATTATTACTTGTATTAATACTTTTAAATAATAATTACAGTCAAATGAAAATGGATATATAATAATGCTTAAGTTAATATGAGTTATGTTTGTTGACCGTGGAGGATCTGTAATCGATTGATACATTTTCTACAGATGTAAAGAAAGATGCTGTATTTGTTTCAATTAAAATTAAAAAACATTTATTAAAAATTTTTTAAAAAAACTAAGAAAGAAATCATAAGACATCCAAAAGGGTGGGAGGAAAAACCTAACACAAGGAATGGCAACAGAAATATACATATGGGGAAGGTAGGTAGAGTACTAGTAAATTACTTAGTAATTATTTAGATTAACAACTGAATAACTAATTAACAACTAGGTAAAGATAAAGTTTCCCCTTGCATATATGCATATATGTACTAGTTGCTCCCAACTGTAGGGGAGGGTGCTCATCTCTATTTCAATGCCAAAGAGTCAGTACAATCTGTAGACATCTCTGTGGTCATGTGGCTGGCATGACTAAATGCCGAAGGCTGTTACCTTCCCACCAAAGGTGGTCCCTATTTTTCTACTTGCATTTTTACATGCTTTCAAACTGGGACAAGTAATGGGAGCTCACTCAGTTACACGACACTAGGGATTTGAACTGCCGAACTGCCAAACATTCTGATCGATAAGCTCAGCATCTTAGCCACTGAGCCACCACATCCCTTTCATTAACAACTAAAAGGTTGTTAATTTATATTTTAGAAATCTGGTAGAACCAATGAATTGGCAGCAGATGGAAGAGAAAAAACATCTCTATTTTCAGAGAAAAGGAAGGAAAAGCCAAAGAACTGGCTGGTGGGGTTCAGGAGAAGAGCCTTCTCTGACATTGTGCCTGCTCTCTGGAACATGTTGCCGCCTGAAGTGAGGTCAGTTCCAACCAGTGGTGGGTTGCCAATTTTTTTACTACCAGTTCTGGTGCATGCATAGAAGCGTCCAGGTGGCTGGGTAGAGGCTTCCACTGCCACTACTACTGGTTCACCCAATCTGGGCTGAACCGGCAACAACCCACCTCTGGTTCCAACCCTCCTGACCTTCCGTAAGACTTTAAAAATGTGGCTCTGCCATTTGGCTTGGGGCATCAATGGAGGGGTTTCATATGGTGGGGGGAGGGATTGATTGATTGATTAAAAATGGATCCCATCTTCTCTCCCCTCGTCATATTCCCTCATCCCCATCTTTCTAAGCTGATTTTACATTATTGCATTTACATTGTTATAAATTATACAGTTTTATCTTTTAATATTGTAAGCTAAGTTATCGTGGTAAAATGGGCAGCTAATACATTTTACAAATAAATTAATAAAAACTTCCTACAATCCTATTCATGTGCCTTCTTGCAACATCCCTAATCCTTCAATTTAGTCATTACACCTTATTGTCTTTCTTCCCTTGTGTAATTTCTAAACTCTATATTGCATCCACCCCCTGAATTGGTTATTAAAGTATATATGCAGTATATAAAGTATATGCAGGGGGCTAGCTACTATGTTCCAGAACCTGTTAAGGTCACCACAAGCTCTTTTAAGAGTTTTTAAAATAGATAGGTTGGGTGATCCAATTGTGAAATTTGTAGTTTGACCTTAAGTCTTCCTTTGGTGTTGATAGCTACTTTTATATTTCAACCAGCGTTCCCTTTAAGGTGCGCGCATGAGCGGCCGCGCAGGTAACAAAAAAACACCGCGCACAAGTTTCAAAGTGCAGCACAGTGTTTTTTAATGCCTTTAAATGTGACTGAAAATATCCCCCTTCCCTCCCTTCTGAACTCTGATTTCTGATTGGTGAAATCAAGGAAGACTCTGCCCGGAGATCGATGACACTGCAGAAGGGAGAATTCCCATTGGTCCTCTGGGGCTTCGTCAGTTCCTGGGAAAACGGGATTCGCTGGTTGTAGCCTGCGTTTCTCTGCACATCCGGGGTTTCTCAGGCATTGCCTCGTCTGAAGCCCCATTCTGGGCTCAGCATTTTTTCTGCGATCCCTTCGCTTTGGGGAGAGAGGGAAGCAGCGTGGGTTTGGACTGCCTGAGCCAAAGGGGTCCACAGGATCTTGAGACTTGATTTTTGAGCAGTACCAATCCTTTCCACTCTTTCCTTTTCCTTTCTGTCCTTCTTCTAATTTTTGTTCTTTTTCCTTTCCTTTCTCTTTGCCTTTCATTCTTTTCCTTTTCTTTCTCCATTCCTTTCTCTTTTCCTTTCCTTCTTTTCTTTTTCCTTTCCTTCTTTTCCATTTCCTTTCCTTTTTCCTTTCCTTTCTCTTTTCCTTTTTTTTCTTCTTTCCCATTTCCTTTCCTTTTTCCTTTCCTTCTTTTTTATTTCCTTTCTCTTTTCCTTTCCTTTCTCCTTTCCTTTTTCCTTTCCTTTTCCATTTCCTTTTTTCCCTTTCCTTTCTCTTTTCCTTTCCTTTCTTCTTTCCCATTTCCTTTCCTTTTTCCTTTCCTTCTTTTCTATTTCCTTTCCTTTTTCCTTTCCTTTCTTGTTTCTCATTTTCTTTCCTTTCCCTCCCCCTGCCCTCCCTCCCTTCCTGGGGGTCTGAGGGAGAGGGAGGGGCCCCTTTTCCTCCTTGCCCCCATCCCAACATCTGCTCTGATGGCAATTATTCAGGTGCTCAGGCATGAAAATGTGCTGCTCGAACACTATACTTTTCCGCACACACTGAAAAAAAATTAGAGGGAACATTGATTTCAACCCATATTTTGCAGGTATAAACCAGCTCTTCCACTCATTAGAGTACATTTGTATTTTCTTTATTTAGTTATGAAGTCTTTAATAGTCACAATTCTGGCAAAATATGAGACAACACTGAGCACATCTGCTTTCCTTTTGTTATTTCGGCTATGCCGCGCATAAACAGAGAATGATGGATTGCCTCTTGGTTCTTAACAGAAACATGGAAAAGACCTGGATTTAATTGTTCTGCATTTATTGCACAAAAGGAGTGAATTATGACCTATTTAGCAGCATCTCCATTGAAAGTGAATATTAGCAGTGCAGAGAACCAAGAACTGTTCGTTGCCAGAGATATAACCCTGTCAAAACTGCTCCCTCCCTCTTGCTGTGCTCCACTGGAAAAAAGCCTCATGAATGTGCTACCTCCTGCCAGTTAAAACTCAGGGTGAAATGCAAAACCAAAAGCTGCCAATAGTTATATATTTGATTCAGATGTTGTGAGATGTGTTTGGGGTTTTTTTTTTTACAGGGTGTGAGATCAGTCAGGAAAAAGGGAAGAATGCAACAACGCAGAATGGAATTAACATGTCTATTGCTTGTAGGGAGAGTTTACCGCTCTCCCCTCCCCCCACTCCCACCTCCCATTGAAATGATATATGTTTATGATGGGAATTTAGCAGAGCTGGAGCACTGTAGATTTCTCCATAGATTTTGATTCTATCCTAGCTTTGCTGACCCTTGGCAGCTTTTATATCAAAGGGTTTGCATTCCAAAGAGATTGATTTTCCCTGAACTTACTCGCTCCAACCATTCCCCCATGCTATTCTAACTGAATAGGAGCAGATGGTCACAAAAGTTTTGAAAATAGGATCAGAACAATGAATCAAGCAGTTCTGATCCAGTTTCATGGGATCCCCCCCCCCCGCCTCCTGAAGCGATAGTATGTCTGCGTATACAATGCAGAATATGGTACTCTGTCCCCCTCTTGTGGATACAAGATCATGAATAGTCAGTTGCTATATAAGGACTCAGTTTAGAAGTAAGGAAGAGTGATATCTGCAGATACCAAACTGAAGGTCTGTGCGTATTCATCTAGCATCCCATTCAGCTCTCATATTTAAGGGAGCCAAGTAGATTGCAATTATTTTCCCACAAAGGTCTAGAATTCCCTGCTATTCAATGCTGTCTTGCCTTAACCTTTTTTAAAAAAAAATCAAATGGTTCGATAAATGGTTCAAGTATATCATATTTTTTTTAAATCATTTTTTTTCTTCCTCTTTACCTGGGTTCCTACTAGGTTTGCCATATCTCTCTGATTCTGGACTGGTTGACTTTTTTTCTGTTGTTATCCCACTCCACCACAAGTTTTAATTTTTGAAACTTGCTTGTTAGGTTTTGGACTGTTTTCAGGAATTTTTTTCCTTCAAGAAATTAAGAAGGAGCTTCCTAGTTGCATCCATATGGTCTTGTCTTTTTTAGTTCCTTTCTCTCTATTTCAACACAGAAATAATTCTTAAACCTTTTACAATACTGTATTGATCTGAATGGAACAATTAATTCCTTCCCACTCCTATAACATGCATTAACCTCTGCTTCTTGGAAGCAAAGTAACAAGATTAAATTAGAGACCTTTTCATAATACCTACAGAAGAAAAGCTATGGAAGAGTTGTTGTACAAAACCTAATTAATATTGAAAGAGTATTTTGAAATAATGGATGGGAATATGTTCTCTATGTCATTGGACATTTGTCTTCTTTGTTTTCAAACAAAAATATAATAAAGTAAACCTTTTTGGGAGGAATGGAGCATTTGATTCCATAAGGATTTGATTGAAAGATATAGAGAAGAATACTCTTAAGGTTCTGTAGAATAGAATTTCTTTTTATAGAATAGAATTTTTTATTGGCCAAGTGTGATTGGACACACAAGGAATTTGTCTTTGGTGTATATGCTGTCAGTGTACATAAGGAGAATAAAATACATTCATCAAAAATAAAAAGATACCCTTAGTGATAGTCAAGGTTACTAATAAGCTATCAAATTGTGTTAGGAAACAATTAAAAACAATATAAACTGAACATTTTTTATTGTAATACACTAATATTTAATATTTTAAATAAAATATTTTTATTTGTAATAAGGCTCCAAGGCTTGATCTAAAATGTTCAGGCAAACATTTTGATTGTGTTATTATGACTCACTTGCCTCTGTTCCACCAAAAGTGCAAAGGTGATGGGATCCACATTGTAAGTATTTCTTAATAAAATCTGTCAACTCTCAGCCTTTGAATTGGCTTTCTATCAAAAGAGAGCTGAGATCAAACAGTATTAATTCTGTATCAAGGTTTGATACTTTTTAAAAAAATTCAACAGTAACAATGGAATTGGCACATGTAATATATCTTTGAAGTTTGGCATGGCTATATTTTTAATACCTTTTAATGACTCTTTTTAAAAATATTTTTCTTTTTTTATTCTTGATTTTCTTTTCTTAGATTCCGTATTTTTTCTTTTTTTAGTTAGGCTAATTTTTGTTATCCTTTTAACATTCTATAATAGATATATATCCATGTGTATGCATTATTAACTTACATTATAAATATGCAACTTTTTCACAACATTCAATTGTAATGTGTTTAAAAAGCAACTAAAAAAGTAAAACATATAGCGTTTCAGGCACTCCCAATTAAAGAGCAAATAACATGACATTGAAAATACATTAAACAAAGCAAAATGGAATGGAATCACTAGAGAATCATTATTAAGAGTAGGAAGTCATTACTTACAGCTTCAGATTATCCAACTATCATTGTCCTCTCTTTCTTTTTTCTATCAGTAGTTGGTCTTCAAATACTTTCTTCCTCCAGATATTCCACTTTATACTTTCTCTGCACTTTGGAAAAAAAAGAGATAAATTTATGTTCAAATTCCCCTAAAAGAAATTTGGGAAAGGACCTTCAAAGTAAACATTTAATGAGCTACCACTAGCTTTTGTGCCTTGATAGAATATCACCAATCAAATTGCTTAATACCTTTATGGTATACCTTGCCATAGCAAGGTAAAACCTTGTTATGACTCATCTTTCTGTTGAGCAAGAATACCAGGCTTAGATAAAATCTGCTTATTTTTAGGGAAGCAAAATTAAATATAGATTAGGATGAATATGGAAAAGCCATTTTCCATACAAATGAGAGAGAGAGAGAGAGAGAGAGAGAGAGAGAGAGAGAGAGAGAGGAGAAGGAGAAGGAGAAGAAGAGAAGGAGAAGGAGAAGGAGAAGGAGAAGGAGAAGGAGAAGGAGAAGGAGAAGAAGAAGAAGAAGAAGAAGAAGAAGAAGAAGAAGAAGAAGAAGAAGAAGAAGAAGAAGAAGAAGAAGAAGAATAAGAATCCTTTCATTTGGGGAGGAACTTATATTTTGGGATTGGTCTCATTGTGTAGTTTAATGAATGCATGTTGCTATCACAAAAAAATTAAGAGAACCAGAATTAATTGTTCTACCTATTCTTGGCCATTCTGCTCTTTATCACACAAATTGTAGAAGGTACCAACTACTCAACATATATTCATAGCATAGCAACTAGATGAGGACAGGAGTTCTATAATCAAGTTAGATTATTTTTCTCATCATCTGCCTGAATCCTCCTGTGTCTGATTAGCATTTGATTAAACCACTTCTAAAATGCCATGAGAGATGCAACATTAGCCATACTTTGCAAAAGTGTTTTCCTCTTCACATTGATTGTATCTGAATTAATTTCACCAAGTGCTGAAACAGGAACAATATTGATGTAACAGAATTTTAGGAGGTTGTTATGCCTATCCAGATAAGAGGGTGTTAGGGGCATCCAACCCACTAAAATCAGTCCCTCAATGATTAAGAAATGTAATTCACATTCATATGTACTGACTATACTTGGTAATTTCTGTCTTCATGGGTAGCTCTAATGGAAACAAATTAGTTCTGCTTTGTGAAATAATTACATCATAGGTTAACTGATCATTTAGCTACTTATTCTTAAGATGTACATATAATAATATTTTCATGCTTAATGTAATTTTTTTTATATTAGAGTTAGTCCATCTTGAGTGAGACTAAAGAGAAGGAATCTGCTGTTTTGCCCCAGGAATCCTGTACTCCATCTCAAAACTGTTTGTGTTATTTTCCAGGAATCCTGTACCCCATCTCAAAACTGTTTGTGTTATTTTCCAAAAATGGAGATAACCAAACTTTTCATGATTGGATGATAAAGTAAATGGGTTGAGAAGATGATGGAAGTAAAGGGTAGTGATATAAAGATAATGGCTATATCACTGATAGGCCTAAGAGTTTTCTTTCTTTTTTTTTGCTGGGAGTTAGGGATGATTAGGCCATCGCTAAACTATTTTCAACTTGGGTGATGTTTTTTTACGCATTATATTGTCTTGCCAAAATGACCAGAAATCGAAACAAATGTGTGATTTGTGGACTGCAGATTGCCCACCCATAGCCTAGGAGATTAGCACAGATGTTCCACTTCTACTGCTTCTTTGTCTACTTTAATGCTCCATCTATTTACGGTACTTAAGTTCTATCTTCTTTATAATGGTAAGCATAATAGTTACTATGGTGATTTATGTAGCAAAGGGTCAAGATATTTTCTCCTTCCACGTCATTGTGCTTCTTCCTTGCAGTTGTTTCTGCAAACACCTGTTGCACCCTCCTGGAATAAAAAAGGATAAAAGCTGATATACATATTCCATTCCATTTCTAGTTATTTTGTTTAATCATTATGCCTGATTGATTTGTTCTGGTTTAATGCCAGTGGGATATAGTTTAATCACAAATCATTTTGTCACTGCTCAGAAGAGTATTCAAAAATTCAAAATATTCAAATTGTTGAGCCTTACCCATTTTAAGTGGCCAGGGTATGGCAGTAGGGATACAATTTTTTCCCCAAAAGAAAAGTTTGAAGGACTTTTTTTTTGTTTAGGAATTGCTAATAAGTGAC
Organism: Thamnophis sirtalis; assembly: GCF_051295495.1. Classification (NCBI taxonomy): domain Eukaryota; kingdom Metazoa; phylum Chordata; class Lepidosauria; order Squamata; family Natricidae; genus Thamnophis; species Thamnophis sirtalis. Next base: position 35,855,948 of record NW_028261387.1, read on the forward strand.
TCTAGGTGCCTTTTGTAATCATTGAATTGTTTTAAATTCTTTGATTGCCTACTGTGGACTGTAGGTGAGCAGTAAATAAACGAGAATATTTGTAGCTCAGGGTTGAAAAGAGGAGTCCTTGGTGCTCTCTGAGTTTGAATTGTTGGCTTGCAGACATTTCATTACCCAAACTAGATAACATCATCAGTGCTAGTTAGGAGTATGGTTTGCTGTTAGTTTATATTTTAGTGGCTTCCCCTATCAGTGTTGGTGAGAGTGGTTTTAGAGATTCTTTGGTTGGGTGAACAATTGAGACCTCTCTTTCCATAGTTAGAGAAACGGTGGGAACAGTGATACAGTTTTTCTCTGCCATTTTGCAGAAGAAGACTGATGGTGATTTGATACTTCTGCTGACTTCTGGTTGCAGTTCTGCAGTTTGATTCTCACAGGCTCAAGGTTGACTCAGCCTTCCAATCCTTCTGCGGTCAGTAAAATGAGGCCCAGATTGTTGAGCAATCTGCTGACAGCTTAGAGAGGGCTATAAAGCTCTGTGAAGTGGTATATAAGTCTAAATGCTATTACTGTTGCTTCAGAGAGAGAATATGTCTATGAAGATTCTCAATCATCCAAGGACTTCTTCTTTTCTTTTTTGGTTATCCAAGTAGCTTCAGCCTAAAGAAGCTTCTTAGATAAGCAGCAAACTGTTTCAAAGAAAAAAAAAGAAGTCCAGTTGCCACGATTAAACTTCCAGACTGCTTCAGAGAGACTTATCAAGGGTTGAAGGCAAAAAGGTGCCATGGCCCCTTACACCAGTCCTCTTCAGAGAAGGTAAAGTAGTTCAATGACAGCAAAGATTCTAGTAAGACAAGTCAGAAGATTTGGGGTACAATTCTGAGGATTTGACATTTTATTATTTATCTATTTATTTCATCAAGCATGAATTAGATGACTGATATAAGTAGAGACACAATTATGAACACATGAAATGAATATCAATCCAAGGGAATATTAGGACAGGGACGGTAGCAAGCTGGTACGCTTATGCACGCTCCTTAAAGACCTCTTAGAAATGGGATGAGATCAACATGAGCTACCTACATTTTTGGCACTTCTGCGCATGTGTGAGGTGGGATGGCCGCCGGCTTCCTTCACTCCATCCGGTGGAGCAGAAAAAACCCTGAAATAAAGCGGAGGTTTGGGTCGGAGCCTTGAAAAAGGGGTCTCCGCAACCGGGTGAATATATGACTTTTGGGAAGGTCGACGCTCCCAGATGTCCTCTGGCCCGTGCGGCAGCCCGGAGTGTTCTTCGGAGTGCTCAGCGAGGCTGGTGGGAAATGGCGGCGCTGCGCTGAAGGCTTTGCCTCGGCGTTTCAAACTTTCAGCATTTAAATTACCTATGAACAGCTTTGGATTGACATTCTATGGCGCTTATGGTCCTAGCTTTTGCCTATTTCCCTCGTCGATTGGGAGGAGCCCTGGTGCCTATCTGTTTTCTGGAGGACTACTGTTATTGAAGGAGGTGGGTGACTCGAACGGCGCTGGACGAGACAAGGCAGCTGGCCTATTCTTCGGCTGCCATAGTCTCTTTAGGCGCCCCCCCTCCTCCTCTGCTCCGGCGGATCACTTCACTGGATGCCCCCTGGCATTTTTCGTCATCTGTGCCCCTGTCTCTTTGAGAATCTTTTTGGACTCTGTGGGCTGGCTTTATAGTGGGGTGGTGGCTTGATATGGGACAGTATAAGATCTGGCAGTTGGCCTTGCGGCCATTGCCACAGCCCTTTAGCCAACCCCCTAGGCCTTTTCTACGCTGCGGCCTCTCCTCTTCCTCCCTGGCCCTCGGTTTGCTTTTATTCATACAGGGCTTTATTTTCCGCTCCCTGCTCACGGTTGCTGGACATTGGACTTGTGATCTGGTCCCGGTTGGTACGACCATTGCCGCCCGTCGATGTCAAGGGACTCCATCTCAGCCCCCCTGGAACTTTTTGGACACCCCCCCCATCCCAATACCATCTATACCATCTATCACGCAAGGAAGAGAGAAGACGAAATCCTCTTCCCCCTTTATATTCTTGCGAACCCCACCGGACTGGACTTTTTGCGAACCCACCTACAAACTTTATTCGAACTTGCACATTCTTTAACAGCTGCGCAATTTTTCTTTTGTATGCAGTGTGAATGGTATGCCTGGTTGATGATTGTACCCACTTTTTAATTCATTATTGCTGTATTTTTTGTATTTTAATTGACTTACGTGGGGAATGTATGGATGAGTGGCTGTGTATGTGTGAGAGGATTGAGAGTACACCCTGATGCCTCCTCCACTGAGTGCTTTGCAGAAGTGGTAGAGGGCCCAGGCTTACCTCCCGTCCCGGAATGAGTGATAAGAATCGCCTACTGGATGGTGCGGAGGCTGTGGGAGGGGATATGGGGTCTACAGGTGCGGAGGCAGGCCGGAGCATTACGGTCACTATGGGGAGAGGCAGGTATGACGGGAAATTTAGGGCTAGCCATTACCGGGGAAGGAGCGTTCGCTACGTCGCAGAGATCCCTCCTTCCGGCCCTGTTAGTTCCACTCCAGGGCCAGATGGTGAGAACTGTCAGGGCCCTGGTCTCAGGCTGTTGTTGCTAAATGCCAGGTCTGTGGTTCACAAAGCTCCCCTTGTCCGGGACCTAATTTTAGACGAGGGGGCAGACCTGGCATGTATTACTGAAACCTGGCTGGGCCCGGAGGGAGGAGTTCCCCTCACTGAAATGTGCCCAGAAGGATTTCAGGTGGTTCATCAGCCGCGACCTCAGAGAAGGGGTGGGGGAGTGGCTGTCATCGTCCGAAGGTCTTTAGTCCCTCGTAGGATCCCTGCTCCGGAGCTTGTCGGGTGTGAGTCCCTGTTGATGAAGTTGGACCTTGGTGGTCAAGTGGGTTTGTTGCTAACGTACCTACCTCCCAACAGCATTGCAACAGCCCTCCCCTCGCTCCTCGAGTCAATAGCAGAGTTGGCGGTAGAGTTCCCCAGGCTTATGGTTCTGGGGGATTTCAACCTGCCTACACTTGGTGAACGCTCTGACGGGGCGCAGGAGTTCATGGCTTCCATGACAGCCATGGACTTGACTCAAGTAATTCGGGGTTGAACTCATTCAGCAGGTCACATGCTTGACCTCGTATTCCTTTCGGAGCAGTGGAGACGTGATCTAGAATTGAAGGGCATTAAAACCTTGCCCTTATCATGGTCTGATCACTTCCTACTGAGGCTTGACTTTCGGAAACCTATCCCCCACTGTAGGGAGGGGGAACCGATTAGGTGGTTCCGCCCCAGGCGCCTGATGGATCCTATGGGATTTCAGACGGCGCTTGGAAAAATACCTGACACTATCGTCCACAACCCGGTGGAGTCCTTAGTCGCTGCATGGAATACAGTGGCAGTGGGGGCTCTAAACCGGATTGCGCCTTTGCGACCTCTCCGAGGCAGCGGATCCAGGAGGGCCCCTTGATTTACCGAGGAACTCTGGGAGATGAAGCGCCAAAAAAGATGCCTAGAGTGCCGCTGGAGGGCCAGTAAATCTGAGTCAGACCGAGCACTGATGAGAGCCTTTATCAGAGCCTATGTCGTGGCAATACGGGCGGCGAAATGCTCGCATTTTGCCGCCCTTATTGCATCCGCTGAATCGCGCCCAGCCGCCTTGTTTAGAATAACCCGCTCCCTCTTGAAAGGGAGGGATGCAGATGACCCTTTACAAGGTAGAGCTGAGGAATTTGTTCAGTATTTAACGGATAAAGTCGCTCAGATTCGGACAGAGCTGGACTCCAATTGCACGGTACCAGCCGAGGTACCGGGGGAAGGTCTTGAGCATACTTTATGGATTGAGTTTCAACCTGCTTCTCCTGAGGAAGTGGACAAGGCTATGGGAGCGGTGAGTGCCTCCACTTGTATACTGGACCCGTGCCCCTCCTGGCTGGTCTCGACCAACAGGGAGGTGACACGTGGCTGGATCCGGACGATTGTTAACACCTCTTTCCGGGAGGGTATTTTCCCGCTCCTCCTATAGGATGCGGTGGTGAAACCCCTCCTGAAGAAACCGTCTTTGGACCCAGCCATTTTGAGCAACTATCGTCCAATCTCCAACCTTCCCTTTGTTGGGAAGGTTGTTGAGAAAGTGGTGGCCTCTCAACTCCGACAGTCCTTGGATGAAACTGATTATCTAGATTCCTATCATTTGGTTTTCAGGCCTGGTTACAGTATGGAAACTGCTTTGGTTGCGCTGATCGATGATCTCTGGCGAGCCAGGGATAGGGGTCACCCCTCTATCCTTGTGCACCTTGACCTCACAGCGGCCTTCGATACCATCGACCATGGTATCCTTCTGCGACGGTTGCAAGAGGTGGGAGTGGGAGGCACTGTTCTTCGGTGGTTCTCCTCCTACCTCTCGGACAGGTCGCAGTCGGTGTTGGTCGGAGGGCAGAGGTCGACCCCAAGCCCCCCCAACTATGGGGTGCCGCAGGGCTCGGTCCTGTCCCCCCTCCTATTTAACATCTACATGAAGCTGCTGGGTGAGATCATGCGCCGGCACAGGATTAAGTACCACCAATATGCGGATGATACGCCCTGTGCCAACTCAGCGAAGCAGTAGAAGTGATGTGCCAGTGCCTGGAGGCTTTTAGGGTCAGGATGGGAGCAAACAAGTTGGCACTCAATCCAGACAAGACCGAGTGGCTTCTGATGTTCCCTCCCAATGATTGGCCAACTATTCCATCTCTCAGGCTGGGGGGTGAAACTATACACCCCTCAGAGAGGGTCCGCAATTTGGGAGTCCTCCTGGATCCTCAGCTGACTTTAGAACATCATTTGTCGGCTGTGACCAGGGGGACCTTTGCCCAGATTTGCCTGGTGCACCAATTGCGACCCTACCTGGATCAGGAGGCTCTTCAGACAGTCACTCACGCCCTTGTGACCTCAAGACTGGATTATTGTAACGCGCTCTACATCGGGCTGCCCTTAAAGAGTGTTCGAAGACTTCAGTTAGTCCAGAATGCAGCCGCACAAGCGATTGTGGGTGCACCAAGGTACACCCATGTCACACCTATCCTCCGCGAGCTGCACTGGCTACCCATTAGTCTCCGGATCCGCTTCAAGGTGATGGTCGTAACCTATAAAGCCCTACATGGCATCAGACCTGGGTACCTGAGAGACCGCCTCCTGCCGATTACCTCCCTCAGACCGATCAGATCTCACAGGTTAGGTATCCTCCGGATTCCATCTGCCAGCCAATGTCGGCTGGCGACCCCCCGGGGGAGAGCCTTCTCTGTTGCAGTTCCAGCCCTCTGGAATGACCTCCCCATGGAGATCCGGACCCTTACTACCCTCCCGGCCTTCCGCAAAGCCACCAAGTCCTGGCTGCTCCAGCAGGCCGGGGGGGCTTGTGAAACATCCAGCCCCACGGAAATTGTGAATGTTGTGTTTTTAAAGTATTGTCTTTGTCTTGTCTATTTATCCCCTTTCCCTTGTCTATTGTGAGCCGCCCGGAGTCCTTCGGGAGTGGGCGGCATACAAGACAAATAAATACAATACAATACAATACAACAGTAGACAGTCTAAAGTTAAAGTTTTGGTGGTTTGGGGAAGAAACCGCAGTGTTAGCTAATGTATTCCAAGCATTGACAACTGTGTTACTGAAGTCGTATTTTCTGCAATCAGGTTTGCAGTGGTTTACAATAAGTTTGTGTCTATTGTGAGCTCATGTGTTGTTCTGGTTGAAGCTGAAGTATTCATTAACAGGTAGGACATTGTAGTAGATAATTTTATGTACTATGCTTAGGTCGGATCGAAGACATGGTAGTCTTCTATGGGTCCTACAATTTTGGACTCAGATTTAAGAGCCGAGGTGGCGCAGTGGTTAGGGTACAGTACTGAAGGCCACTACAGCTGATTGTAATCTCACCGGCTCAAGGTTAACTCAGCCTTCCATCCTTCCGAGTTAGGTGAAATGAGGACCCAGACTGTGGGGGCGATATGCTGACTCTATAAACCGCTTAGAGAGGGCTGAAAGGCCTATGAAGCGTATATAAGTCTAACTGCTATTGCTATTTTGAATCAGGGATGCAGTTGAAACACATTTTAGAATCAGAGAACAAGTCAGGTTGGACTGTTGTAGGAGCTTGTGGAATGTATCAGAGTATTCACAGAGATCCAGAGCAAATGTTGAAATGAACTGTGTTTTCGCAGTCTATTTTTACTGATTAGATCTATTAAAAGTCTGATACAATTTAAGCTGATAATATTAATAGTCTAACAGCTAGGAACCAAGCTTAGATATTTCTTAGCAGAGCTTATCTATATCTCCATCTCCATCTACTTTACTTTTTCCATCATCTTCCCTGATTTACATAAAGATGCATGAATTAGAATAAAAATGTTCTTTCTACCATTTTCTGCCATATATATTATGGGTAGCCTTTCCAAACTCTTAAAATATTTTAGCTCAGTTACTAAATGCTTATAAAGGTTTCCCCTGTACAGTGGTGACCAATTCATTTCCAATTTTCAGCCAAGGGAGTCTGTGTTGTCTGATATTTTCATCTTGCATGCTAGGTTGGCAGGAACTGGGACAAATAACGGAAGATCAGCCTGTCATGTGGCACTCAAATCTCAAATCCAGATTGTTCGTTTTCCACCTGACTAGCTCAGCATCTTCACTGCTGAGCCACTGCTCAGCCCTATAAGCCAACAGACAAATAGCATATCACTATATCCATAGTGTTTAACATTGTAAGGGCTTTTGCTTTAAATATCCTATTATTGTTGTCATTCATATTGCTTGAGAGAAATTACTCCATTTTTCTTGGTTAAACAAATGTTTTCAATTACCTGTTTGCATAAGAAAGAAAAAATATATCTTGGGAGAGGAAATGAAGAAAGCTTTTTTTTTTTTTTAAAAAAAAAGCAACTTATTTTATTGGGTTGGTATTTTGGCTTGGATTTTTTTCAAAACAATATTTCACATCCTTCAGGAACAGGTGTGTAAACTTCTGATCATCTTCAGCAGAAGCAACAAAAAGGTGGGAAAATAGTAATGAACAGATGTGTGTCCCAATTCCAAAATAATTAGAAGCAGATTCTAGAATTGTGGAAGAGGAAATTCAGTAACCATCTATACATAGGGATTCAATCTGTTGTTTGATTCCCTCATTCAGGGAACCAGCCTTTTGTGGGCGGCAGCAGTTTCTGCTACCTTAATCTCCTATGGCATATATCCATCATAACTTCTTTGGAAAAGGTAGGATTTGTTTGTGAGGAGGACAATACAAAGATTTAAGTGGGTGGATGATCGTAAAGACATAACATTTCAGCAATTACTCAATACTTTTTTGCCTTTTCTTTGTTAATCTTGCAAACACTAGTTTCTCCCTTTTTAGTATTATGCACTTCATATGACTATTCTATTGAGCTTAAGGCACAGATGAAATCTCCTTAAAGTCAACCTCACCCCTGTACCTTCATGGACACATCAATGGAATTTCTTGGTGATAGTACAGGAATGATTTTCCATTCTCTTCATCTGAATAATGTTTAAAAATTGAATCTATATTTCTTGGAGGTGTCAGCCTCTGTTTTGCTGCTTGCTTTCGGCTGCCATTGAAATGGGAAGGGGGCATTTTTGTGGGTGGGGAAGTGTCAGCACTGGAGAGACTGAATAAAGGGAGGTGTTCTCACCATCTACTGTGCATGCTGCAGATAAAGGATTTGCTGCCCAGACCAACTGTCCGGCATACCACCCTGATGATGTTTTTTGAAGATGTCTCCCACATGACACCTGTGGGGTGTACTGATTGGACTATGGACTAAGGTTACCAGGGGGAGGGGGTTGGGTCACATATTGATATCTATGATTAGGTGTGCTTTTGCCTCAGACCTCGCTTTGCTTAGCTACTATCTACTTATGACCAGTAAAAGTACTCTTAATTCTGCAAAATGGAGTTGAGGGGTTTCTTTCTTGGTTACTGAGAGAAGCAGCCTTGACATTAAGCGAGGTCTCAGACACGCACTCTTCCCGGAACTGATAACTACCAAGGGGAGTGCACCCAATTCCTACACCACCACCACCCCCCGGAACATGTCCCAGCAAGGCAGCGCCAGGGGGAGAATGACGAGAGCCTCGTGAAACAATTTGCAGAGGCTTGGAAAAGGAAACATTCCAGTTGTGACCCTGGAAAAGAAGCGGACAGATTTCTCTTCCTGAGAGAGGCCAGGGGACAATCAAACGATTTATGGTCCTTCCTCAGGCAGCTGTGGAATTTCATGCAACAGTTTGGAAACATATTTTTCATTGAAGAAGGCAAGATAAGAAAACTTGCTACGCCTTGGGGAAGTAAGGCAGCCGTTGGGATGGAGGCCCCGCATGATGCTGACCCCCCCAACCGAGAGACTATAAAAGATTTATGGCTGGTTTGAATAAATACTTTGATGATGCGCTCATGGAGCTACAAACAAAAGCTAAATTTACATCCCTTAACCAGGGAAACAAGAACTGTGTAAACAGGGGGACTCCCCCCCCCCCCAAATTACAGCTCTGCTATGACTTGGCTGTGGAGATGGGAAGTGATTTAGTCCATGACAATTATAGCGAAGATAGTGGGAGAGAGAAGGCTACCCCACCAAAATCCCCCCAAGGAGCTCCAAATGAAGGGAAAAGTGGCTCTGCAAGCAAACCCAGATTTCTCATCCCCAAACTGAGCCCAAGGCCCTCTATTAGGGGGGAGAGGAAGCCAGAGAAACCACCTGGGGGGAAGAGGGAGACCGCCATGAAGGCATTGGAGGCTCATCCCAAATCCCACCCTGCCCCAGGGGGAGAGGAATCACCCTCTTCATCGGAGGAAAGTGAAACCGAAACACATGATGATCGTCTAGTAAGCTCCCGATTGAGGCCCATGACTATCCCAGAGAAACTTAAAGTGCCCTCTACTGGATTGCAAGAAAATATGCTGGCTCTTTTAGATTCGGGTTGAACACGTTGCATCGTTAGCCCTGAAGTAGTGGAAAAATTGGGCCTAAGACTAAAAACCTTGAAGGTCCCTATTGCTTTTTGCCAGTTGGATGGCTCGATAGCTGGAGGAAGTCCGGCCCATTTTGTGACTGAGCCAATAGATATGTGGATGGGAACTCACCAAGAGTCAATAAGTTTTATTGTGGCCCCAGGAATGGATCGGCCTCTTATATTGGGCTTACCCTGGCTGCGTAAATGGAATTCACACATCAATTGGAGGAAAGGGTGGATACGCATCCAATCTGCTACACCCCCTGAAGGAGAGGGGGAGGCTCCCAAGTGGAGTAACTGTTCTGCTACGCCCCCTAAAGGAGAGGGGAAGGCTCCCAAACAGTGTAACGATGACCCCAAACTAGCAGCCAGGGGGCAAGAAAAAATTGAAGGGGAGGAGAAAATCCCAAAAGAATACTGGGACCTGAAAGATGTTTTCAGTGAAAAATCATCTGATAAATTGCCCTCCCACCCTGCCTGATTGCAGCATTGATATCCTTCCCGGAGTCAAACTTCCGAAACCTCAGATTTATTCAATGATCCCTCGTGAAATGGATGAGTTAAGAAAGTTTATTGACAAAAATTTGCAGAGAGGTTTCACTGAGCCTGCTAGGCCCGGGTGGCTGCCCCTGTTATGTTCAGAGAAAAGAAAGATGGCTCCTTCCACTTGGTGGTCAATTATAAAAATCTGAAAGCCAGCTCTATTCAGAATCTCTACCCGTTACCACTAATGGTAGCCCAGTTGGGTAAAGGAAGAATTTTCATGAAATTAGACCTGCGGGAGCCTATTACAGAGTCAGAATTAAGGAGGGTGACGAGTGGAAGACTGCGTTCAACTGCCCTCTTGGTTGTTTTCAATTCCGGGTACTGCCATTTGGCCAGCTGTTTTCATTCAATTGATTAATGACGTTTTGCATGACCACCTCTACAAAGGTGTGATGGTCTATCTTGATGACATCCTTTTTTTTTTTTAATAAATGTTTTTTAATTTTAGTTTAAAACAGGTACACATCTTTCTTTACATCTGTAAAAATTATATCAATCACTTGCAGATAAGTTTTGGTACATCTCCTCCACAGTCAACCAACATAACTCATATTAACTAAGGCATTATTATATATCCATTTTCATTTAACTGTAATTATTATTTAGCAATATTGATGAAAGTAATAATCTTGAACAATCCCTGCCCACACCGGTGGGAGAGGAAAAAATAAAAAAAAGAGAAAAAAAGGACAGATAAAAAATAAAAATTAAAATAAAAAATAAAAAATAAAAATAATACAAAAAAAGACAAAAACGACAAGAGACAAGGCAGGAAAACGAAACAAAACACAGGTGTCTATCATGAGAAAAAAAAAGAAGTATATCAACTGGTTACAACATGCTTTGGTGCTTCTCTTCCATTAACTCATATTAATTCAAATATCTTAACTCGAATATTTACCATATCAACATCATTATACCTCCAGTTTTAATTACCTATGGTTATTTAAACATCCTTCATCCTTAGCTATGCATTACATAATTAATCCATAACACATGCTGACAATTCATTTACTTATTTATAAAATCCTCTATTATCATCAAATCCTCATATCCTATTTTAGCTGGACATCCATAATATTTAATTATATCATATATCATAACATTTTCCCAGTATTGATTAACATTTGATTGTATGTATTTTATTTAGTTTTTAATAGTGATAATTATTGTAGTTAATACTCTTTATGTATAATCTTCCAATTGTTAGTTATCATATCAATTCCACATTATATACATTACTATCAATATCAATTATTATTCAACTATATCTGTTACAAGAAAAAGCAATTAGGTTTAACTAGTTTTCAATTGTGTTCTTCAATCTATCAGCCAGTTCCAGATTATATATATTACTATCCATATCAGTCATTATTCAGCTATATCTATTACACATTAAGGTAATCAGATTTAGCTAAATTTTAAATTGTGTTCTTCCATCTATCAACCAGTGTCTCTCCAATAGCAAGATCCTCTCCAGCCAGTTGCCACGCGTTGGATAAATTTACCAAGTGTTTTCATAATCAAATCCAGACAAAGATATTTTGGCACCTTTGGACTCTGAATGTCAGTGATGAAATAATAATAATGTTGTCCTGGGCTTGTAAAATTTTCCAAATTAACTTTAATTCTCAAGGGTGGATTTTCCATTCCTCCTGCACTCTGTCTTTTTAAATGAGTCTTCTTTATAGCTTCCCCCCTCCTTTCTTCCTCTGAGATAGACCAGACACCATTTCTCACATTTTCCGTTTGTATTTCAGGAGCATTTAAACATTCAACAATCTCAGTTTTTGCTTCATATTTTAAAATCAGATGATCCAATTTTCTTTCCAGTCTTTGATAAGAATCAAAGAGTCCTCTACATGCGGAAAAAAGTCTCTGAAATGAAATCTTAGAGGTATTTTGGGACGCCATGATGTGTGTCGCAGTTAAAAATTGCAAACTCTTTTTTTTTTCCACAGACTTCTTAGTTTCTCACAGGCTGTGATTGTAAACAAAGCCGAGTAGTAAAGTAATAAAAGTGTCGAATCGTGACGGGCTAATTAGTAGAAAATAAATTTTACGATCCACTTAAGGAGATTCAGAGGGGGGAGGGTGTCGAGGAGTTTCTTGAAGCATTTAAGAAGTAAAGTAACCACCAGCCATAAATCCATTAGAAAAAGCTAATTCGCCGCTAAATTTCCCTGTTCTTTGGTTTCAGTTATCTTAAGTTTTTAACGCGGACAGTCCCTCTTGGATAATAAAATCCGCTTACCAGATGACATCACTTCTAGCATTCTTAGGGGCAACCTGCAGTTTCAGTTAGCACGCAGCTAATCCAGAAAGGAATTGGCACGAGGAGTTAATACCCCCCCCCCAGAGATTTGCAGGTATCTCTGAGGTCCTGGGTCTCTCCTCACCTTCACTGTCGTCTCCGGGACAGCTAGAGTTCAAAGAACCCGTCCAAAAATCCTTCGGTATAGAGGAATTTCAGGAGTAGCCTGAAACTCCATCTTCTCACTGCTAAGCCCCGCCTTCTTCCCCCCTGAAAGATGTTTTCAGTGAAAAATCATCTGATAAATTGCCCTCCCACCGTGCCTGATTGCAGCATTGATATCCTTCCCGGAGTCAAACTTCCGAAACCTCAGATTTATTCAATGATCCCTCGTGAAATGGATGAGTTAAGAAAGTTTATTGACAAAAATTTGCAGAGAGGTTTCACTGAGCCTGCTAGGCCCCGGGTGGCTGCCCCTGTTATGTTCAGAGAAAAGAAAGATGGCTCCTTCCACTTGGTGGTCAATTATAAAAATCTGAAAGCCAGCTCTATTCGGAATCTCTACCCGTTACCACTAATGAAGGACATGCTAGCCCAATTGGGTAAAGGAAGAATTTTCATGAAATTAGACCTGCGGGAGGCCTATTCCAGAGTCAGAATTAAGGAGGGTGACGAGTGGAAGACTGCGTTCAACTGCCCTCTTGGTTGTTTTCAATTCCGGGTACTGCCATTTGGCCAGCTGTTTTCATTCAATTGATTAATGACGTTTTGCATGACCACCTCTACAAAGGTGTGATGGTCTATCTTGATGACATCCTTATTTACACAGAAACACGTGAAGCACACGTGAAACTGGTCCGCTCAGTGCTAAAAAAACTCCAGGCAGCAGAGCTATATGCAAAATTGTCTAAGTGTGAATTTCATCAGGAAAAAATTGACTATCTTGGGTATCACATCTCCCATGATGGCATCGAGATGGACCCCGCAAAGGTCCAAGCTGTCACTGAGTGGGCACCCCCCCCCCCCACAAACAGTTGCAAAGTTTTTTGGGGATTTGCGAATTTTTATCGTCAATTTATTCCCTCGTTCACCAGCATCGCCCTCCCTATTACGAACCTCCTGAAATCAAAAGGGGAGGCCAAACCTAGACCAGGAAAGCTCTTAAATTGGACTATGGAGTGTCAAGCCACATTTGAAAAACTTAAAAGACTATTTGCAGCTGAACCTGTTTTGAAACACCCAGACATGGATTCGCCATTTGTGGTCCAGGCAGATGCAAGTGACATTGCAGTGGGGGCAGTATTGCTACAAACAAATGCTGATGGAAAGCTACAACCTTGCGCCTAAACCTCTCGAAAGCTGACTGAGACAGAGAGACGATAGGCTATATGGGAAAAGGAGGCTTTTGCAGTCAGGTGGGCTTTGATGACCTCGCAACATTTCTTGGAGGGAGCAAAACATCCTTTTGAGGTGTGGACTGACCATAAGAATTTGGAGGCGTTAAAAACTCCCCGAAAATTATCCCCCAAACAGATGAGAAGGGCACAACATTTTAACAGGTTCGATTTCACTTTAAAGTATATCCCAGGGGGAAGAACTTTATGGCAGATGCTCTATCTAGACTCCCTCAATAAACAGACAAGTAAAAACAACAGCAGTCGCAACATTTCAAGTGGGGCTGGAAATTCATCAGCCCCAGGCCTGCCGGAACAACCAGGTCTTCGTGGCTTTGCAGAAAGCCTGGAGGGTGGTGAGGGTCCGGATCTCCACGGGGAGATCATTCCAGAGGGCTGGAGCAGCCACAGAGAAGGCCCTCCCCCGGGGATTTGCCAGTCGGCACTGGCTGGCAGATGGAATTCAGAGGAGGCCCAATCTGTGGGATCTGATCGATCGTAGGGAGGTAATTGGCAGGAGGCGGTCTCTCAAGTACCCAGGTCCGATACCATGTAGGGCTTTAAAAGTAACGACTAGCACCTTGAAGCGTGTCCGGAGCCCAATAGGCAGCTCGCGGAGGATAGGTGTCACGTGGGTGTACCGAGGTGCACCCACAATCGCTCACGTGGCTGCATTCTGGACAAGCTGCAGTCTCCAAATACTCTTCAAGGGCAGCCCCATGTAGAGCGCGTTACAGTAGTCCAGTCTTGAGGTCACAAGGGCGTGAATGACTATTCGAAGGGCCTCCCGGTCCAGGTAGGGTCGCAATTGGTGCACCACGCAAACCTGGGCAAATGCCCCCCTGGTCACAGCCAACAAATGATGTTCTAAAGTCAGCTGCGGGTCCAGGAGGACTCCCAAATTGCGAACCCTTTCTGAGTGCTGTATGATTTCACCCCCCAGCCTGAGAGATGGAGTACATAGCCAATCTTTGGGAGGGAGCATCAATAGCCACTCAGTCTTGTCGGGATTGAGTGCAAGCTTGTTCATTCCCATCCAGACCCTGACAGCCTCCAGGCACTGACACATCACTTCAACCGCTTCACTGAGTTGGCACGGGGTGGACAGATACAGCTGTGTATCGTCCGCATATTGATGGTATTTTATCCCGTGCCGACGAATGATCTCACCCAGTGGCTTCATGTAGATGTTAAATAGGAGGGGGGACAGGACCGAACCCTCCAGCACCCCATAATTGAGGGGCCTAGGGGTCGATCTCTGCCCTCCGACCAACGCCGACTGCGACCTATCCGAGAGGTAGGAGGAGAACCACCGAAGAACGGTGCCTCCCACTCCCACATCCCGCAACCGCCGCAGAAGGATACCATGGTCGATGGTATCGAAGGCTGCTGAGAGGTCAAGGAGCATTAGGATAGAGACATGGCCCCTATCCCTGTCCCTCCAGAGATCATCGATCAGCGCGACCAAAGCAGTTTCCGTGCTGTAGTCAGGCCTGAATCCAGACTGAAAGGAATCCAGATAATCGGTTTCCTCAAAGGACCGCCGGAGTTGAAAGGCCACCACTGTCTCAACAACCTTCCCAACGAAGGGGAGGTTGGAAATTGGACGGTAGTTACTCAAGATGGCTGGATCCAAAGATGGCTTCTTCAGGAGGGGTCTCACCACCGCAACCTTTAAAAGGAGCGGGAAGGATCCCTCCCGGAGAGAGGTGTTAACTATCATCTGGATCCAGCCGCGTGTCACCTCCCTGCTGTTCGCCACCAGCCAGGAGGGGCATGGGTCCAGTATACAAGTGGAGGCACTCACCGCTCCCATGGCCTTGTCCACTTCCTCAGGTGTGACAAGTTGAAACTCAATCCATAAGTTCAGTTCAGTTCAGTTCAGTTTATTAAATTTATATGCCGCCCTTTTCCCCCGAAGGGGACTCAGGGCGGCTCACAACTCAACCAAGGGAGGGGGATACAGACAAAAGATTTAAAAACAACAACATAACAATATATAATTTAAAACTTACAACAGTCATACCATTTGAGACGGGGGCAACAGCTCTTTAGCCCCAGGCCTGTCAGAACAACCAGGTTTTGAGGGCTTTGCGGAAGGCCTGAAGGGTGGTGAGGGTTCGAATCTCCACGGGGAGTTCGTTCCAGAGGGTCGGAGCAGCCACAGAGAAGGCTCTCCTCCGGGTAGTTGCCAGTCGACACTGGCCGGCGGATGGGATTCGGAAGAGGCCTAATGTGTGGGATCTAATCGGTCTAGTGGAGGTAATTGGCAGCAGGCAGTCTCTCAAGTACCCGGGTCCAATACCATGAGTTCCGCTCAAGACCTTCCCCCGGTACCTCGGCTGGCTCTGAGCAATTGGAGTCCAGGTCTGTCCGAATCCGAGCGACTTTATCCGCTAGAAACTGAACAAACTCCTCAGCTCTACCTTGTAAAAGGCTATCCGCTTCCCTCCCTTTCAAGAGGGAGCGGGTTATTTTAAACAAGGCGGCTGGGCGCGATTCAGCGGATGCAATAAGAGCAGCAAAATGCGCACATTTCGCCGCCCGTATTGCCACAAGATAGGCTCTGATATAGGCTCTCATCAGTGCTTGGTCTGACTCAGAGTTACTGGACCTCCAGCGGCGCTCTAGACGTCTCTTTTGGCGCTTCATCTCCCGGAGTTCCTGGTTAACCAAGGAGCCCTCCTGGATCCATTACCTCGGAGAGGCCATAAAGGCGCAATCTGGTTTAGAGCCCCCGTTGTTGCAGTATTCCAAGCAGCAACCAAGGTCTCCACCGGACTGTGGGCGAGAACATCAGGTATTACACCAAGAACTGTCTGAAATCCATTTGGGTCCATCAGGTGCCTGGGGTGGAACCACCTAATCGGTTCCTCCTCCCTACAGTGGGGGATTGGTCTCCAATGTTTTGTAACTATCTTGCCCCTGGAATAGAACTATCTAGTTATCTCCAATTAATTTTTGCTGTAATTTCTCCTAACCTAAATTATTAACAGACATGCTGATACCACCTCAGCTTTCTTAGGCACGGTCAAAGCATCCAGTGCACATTGACAAATTAAAACATTCTTGAACTGATTATACTGACACTTTGAAGTCATGAAAAACACTTTAAATAATAATTACAGAGCAAATAAATTTAAATATTCCGTCCACCATTTCCAACAGAACATTTTGCTTCATGTTTTGAAAGTAGAAGTTTACCATAAAGTTAAATAGTCATGAGCACAGATCAAAGTTCAGTCTATGAACCTGTCAGGTCCTGGTGTTTCCAAGCATGATAGAGATAAATAAACACCTTTCAATAAAATCTATAAGAGCTAATATTCTATTAAAACTTCATTCTGCGTGGATATAGTGTATAAAATATAAGTCTAACTACATTTTTGAAAATCTTGTAAATGAAGACCATCATCTTCTAAAGATGATTACTATTTAGCTAATAAAATCCTGGGTGGTCTATTTTTCTATGCAAATATATTTTTTAAAAAATTGGTATTAACATTGGAATACCTCTTAGTACATAAATGAATTGTGGAGTGATATTCATTGAAATAACATTACTTTTATGCCCAACTTAATGGAATTTTAATCCATCTATTGATATGCAAAACAACATTCTCTAAAACATGAAACATGTTTAATTCCACATATTTAGATTTTTTTTAGGAATATAAAGTTTTATATACTTAATACAATATG
This sequence comes from Thamnophis sirtalis, assembly GCF_051295495.1. Lineage (NCBI taxonomy): Eukaryota > Metazoa > Chordata > Lepidosauria > Squamata > Natricidae > Thamnophis > Thamnophis sirtalis. The sequence continues at coordinate 35,872,847 of NW_028261387.1, forward strand.
TAGCTATCTGTGACATTTCTGACTCAAAATATTATCCACAGGTGGCCATTTGCTATTTTCATCATTTGATCAAACCTCACTACTAAGCAGAATCAGGGGTGGTTTCCAGTTGCTGCTACTGCCGGTTCGCTCAGGGATGCGCTTCGTGCACACATGTGCTAGAATCTAGATGCATGCTACACATGCACTTGATGCTCACTACATGCACACTTGATGCATGCTACATGCGCTCATGCTCAGTACTAAAAATGCTTCTCACATGCGCAGAAGCCAAAAATTAGATGGCGGTGCCTATGGCGCCACTAAGAGAACCGGCTCAGGGGTGTGGCAAGCCAAATTACTACCTATTTGACTGAACCAATCCAAACCGATAGGAACCCACCTCTGAGCAGAAGATTTGTTTCATTGTGCTCTGCTCTGTTCTTACGTTGCCCTAATTTTTTATATGACTAGAAACAGTTTACCAGCTATACACTTAAACATTTGTTGCTTTATCTGGGTTTTTTATTATTCTTATTTACCTTTCTTCTAAACATATTTAAAGCAGGTTATTTAGAAATAAAGTTTATTGTCATATTACTTCCTCTTTTGTCTGAGTGATGAAAAGTTCCAGGGTTCTAGTTCTTAACTGAATTGAAAAAAGATCACTAAAGGCTTTTGGTGTTTTGTAGTATTTTATTTACAGGTATGCAGGTTAAATATAGTGGTCACATAGTTTGAGCACTTCAAGAGACAGCTAAACCTATAATCACACATCACTTTTCTTGAGAGGAAATTCAGCCTACATCTTTGATTATTCTTTCAAATCCTTTTATTGTTGTAAGAAGGATGATGATACTTTTGGATAAAGCTTGAACTAATCATAAACCATCAGCATCTGAGTATTCTGCAGAAGAGAAATGACAATAACAATGATAGAAATTTAATAGTTTAACTCTGCTGAAATATTATATGCCCTTACCCTACTGTGATAGCTGCATTCAAAGAAATTTGATAGTAGAATTCATTACAATACTATTCAGGTACACATTAGTTTTCTCCAAGAGCTTGAAAAACAACACTTGAGACTGAGATCCGTGCAGCAGTTTGTACATGTTATGGGCAATAATTTAACTACTTGTGGTACAGGCCCATGTAATCGATGGCTTCACTGTATATTATAATACAAAGTTCCCCAATCTTTCCAGTTTTGCAGACTAACACTGGGGGCGGTGGGAGAGGAGAGAGTCCATCCATTGCTGGCGCAAGGGGAGGATGCACACCCAGTCACCCACTGCTTCAGGCAGCCTGGTTTTGAACAGTTCACAGCCTGGTAGTGGGCCAGGGATTGGGGACCCCTGTTATAATGTTCTTCAGATATTATTCAAAAAATTCTGCCTTTCTTCCACTAGTGTTTATGTATGATTTCAGCCTCTACTGGAACATTGATTTGATGTGTTGTGGTATTGTTTCCAAGGCTTCCCAATAAGCTAAATCCCAATAGCTGAACAAGCTTGAAATGCTATTTTTGCTGTAATGCCTTTCAGCAAAAGTCCAAGTGGAACCAATACATTCTAAATATTCCTGCCCTTTTCTAATGGCATTATCGGACATAGTCCTAGTTATCATCATATTATGTGGGGTTTAAGTTTTTTGTTTGCCCCTTTTTTATTTTCTTGTTGATTCCAGTGACCGTGGTACCCTCCTGGTTCAACAATCAAGGTTAGGCCTCAGGGCAATGTTGTAGTACTTCCAATTTTTATCAAGTCATTTCAGAAGGTGATGCTGAAACTCATATTAGTCAGCACCGTTATCAGCCTCAAGGAACTCAGAACAGCAATTTAAAACATCTCATATATTCTTTTCCCTCTCTTCCTCCCTCCTTTTCCCCCATGGACATGCAGAAGCAAGTTCTATAGATAAGCAGGGATATAAAATCTGTTTGTTGGACCATAAGAAAGGCTGAGTGCCAAAGAATTGAGGCCTTTGAACTATAGTGCTGGAGAAGGATCCTGTGAGTCCCTTGGACTGCAAGGTGATCAAACCGGTCAGTCCTAGAGGAGATCAATCCTGACTGCTCTTTAGAATGCCAGATCCTGAAAATGAAACTCAAATACTTTGGCCACCTGATGAGAAGGAAGGAGTCACTGGAGAAGAGCTTAATGCTGGGAACGATTGAGGGCAAAAGAAGAAGGGGACGACAGAGAATGAGGTGGCTGGATGGTGTCCATCAAAGCAGTAGGCATGAGCTTAAATGGACTCCAGAGGATGGTAGAGGACAGGAAGGCCTGGAGGAATGTTATCCATGGGTCACAATGGGAGGGACATAGGAATGAAGTGCTATCAGGATGCTCTGATACAAGTTTTGTTTCTTCTTATCAGCCAATACCCAGCAAATGGAGGCTATGCTTCACCTGGAGATAGAATTGGAGAAATCTGGAGGCTTTAACTGATACAATATTTGGCAGTTGCATTGTGGACAGTAATCATATCACTGATGTTGAAATAACTTGTTCAACTGAATTACTTTCCTGGCTCAATTCACAATGTTAATATTAATATTTAAAGTCCTAAGTAACTTAAGACATGGCTTTCTAAGTGATCTGTTGCAATATGCTTGGAAATTAAAATCTCCTGTTCTAGCTGTAACTGCTCACTTGTTTCAAGCAAGGGTCTTCATATGTGCCACTCTAAATCTGGGAACAACTCTTGAGAGCTGATCCCATTACCTGTCTGCTTTTAGAAGAGATATCAAGGTGTTATACCTTTCAACTATGTAGTAGATTTTGACACAATTGCAATTATTGCATGATTTTTATCTGTATTAACTTTTTTATTATTAGCTGCTCTGAGTGATATTTTTTCTCTTTACTGGGAAGTTGGGATAAATGATATTGATGAAATGTTGTTAATAGTAAAAATAATAGTGTGAATACTTGGTTATTAGCAGAGTATTAATCTCTGTCCTCAGTCTTACTTACTGATACCTATCTGAAATGATATGGTTGCATGGAGTGCTGAGTTACTCACATGAGCCGCAGTGGCACAGTGATTAGAGTGCAGTACTGCAGGCTACTTCTGCTGATCTCTGGCTTGCAGCAGTTTGGCAGATCAAATCTCACCAGGCTCAAGGTTGACTCAGCCTCCCATCCTTCTGAGGTTGGTAAAATGATGATGCAGATTGTTGGGGGCAATATGCTGGCTCTGTAAACCGCCTTAGAGAGGGCTGTAAAAGCCTAGGTCTAAGTGCTATTGCTATTATTGTGAATTTTCCAGCAGAAATGACATGGACCTAAGAACCCCACATCCCTCCCCACAAATCATACCATGTACTATGCAAAACAAGCCAGTGGAGAAATCTGTTTTTTTCTCTGACTGATAGAAATGTTGCATTTGCAGATATTAGTAGAATAGAGATAAGGGTAGCCAATATATCTTGCCATTTATGCTATCTTCAATGAAAGGCCTTTGTAATGAGTAATCCAAGTGTGAATGCAAGTTTGTAGTCATGACTATTTGCATAATATTTACACAAAGTGAAAGTGCAAATGAATGAGCACAATCAGCTGACAATAAACACTGACAATTTGGTACTTTTCAGATGTCTTGGAATTTGTTCTTCATCAGCTCCAGACTATGTGGTTAATGCAAATATAACTTTCTCAAGATCCGGTTCCATTCAACAGTCATTGGATTACACTGAACCATGGCTAAATTATATCATAAGAAAAAAAACGATCATCAGTCACAGATACTTCAAAAATGTTAACTTTTCCATTTTTAAGATTTCTTTAGCTCAGCAGTGGATAAGTAAAGGAATTGCAGAATAAGACTTCTTCTAGAAGCAGCTCATATCTTTTTTTAAAGCTGGGCTTGAGTTATTCATGTTTCTTAATTAAAAATAAACATATCAAAATGTCCTTACAAGCAGCCTAGAGCATACTCAGTAACATTCTGATATCTTTCAGTTAGAGATGGATATCTCAGCCAATTATTTGTGACCTTTTTAAAAATGCAAAACTTGAAGAGGAACCAAAAAATGCCAGTAACTATTTTCTACAGAACTTGCTTCTTTCTATTTTATTCTACTTGCTTAAGCTGGTCTGCAGTAAATATGTAGCTGTGCTAATGGAATCTGGTAATTGAGGCTAAGAGGGACCAAGAATATAGACTCTGCAGAGTAAAGAAGCTAAATGGTTGAAAATATCTGATTTGTTTTGAGAAAAAAATTAGCCCTGTTTATATGGGTCCTTTAATTTTGCAGAAAATGGGTTTGCTAGAATTGTGTATGGGAACAGTTTGACTTTCTGTGTGCAGATAATAGCTTGGCAAGGTTGAAAAGAGTCTCTCTCTCTCTCTCTCTCTCTCTCTCTCTCTCTCTCTCTCTCTCTCTCTCTCTCTCTCTCTCTCTCTCTCCCTCCCTCCCTCCCTCCCTCCCTCCCTCCCCCTCCCTTCCTCCTTCCCTCCTCTCCTCTCCTCTCCTCTCCTCTCCTCTCTCTTTTATAGAATGTCAAAGACATTATTGATGGAGGCCTTTTGTAAATAAATTTTCTATTCCTCTCTTGAATACATTTACTCTTTAATTCTCTGTGTCTGTGAATGCGGAGCAAGCAAGCAAAGACCTTTGGAGTGAATCTCCAGAGTTGGATAAAATATAAAACCTTTTTTCAAAGCATCCTTGTTGCTTCTACCACACATATATTTATATGAGCTTAGATAAATGCATTCATCTGGAGTGTTCACCATGCACAATGCACAGCACTGTAGGGTTGTTAGAAAGGAGGGCTGCCATGTGGTAAGATGAATATATCATCTGAATGGCACCCGTGTGAATGAGGAACTCCAGTTTATTGAATTATTTTCCAGAATAGTCCTATTTTTTTTTCAACTGTTGTATCAAAGTAAAGAACATTTGTATTGTTGTATTGAACCTGATCCATTGTGGAATGTTAATAACTGTTGACCTGGTTTTAGTGATTTTTGACTTGATTGTAGTAGTTTCTTATTAATGCCCACTGCATCATTGTATCCGATCTGTGAAGTAGTAACTAATTCTATATCCTGAAAGTAACTCAAATTGGATTATAAATTGACAAATGATATGATGCTGGAAACCATGCTTATGATTGATAGAATGAATGAAGCCACTACAAATGTCAGCTGCACAGTGTGATGAACAGGTGTTATTAAACTCATGTCTTCTTCTTGGGCAACCCTTAGATGTCTTGTTGGTAACTAGTAAGCAAAATGTAGGATGATTGATCTAATCTTTTTAATTGTCCTTAGATGCTATAGTAAGGCGGGTTAGGGTTGGGGGTTAGGGTTAACCCTAACCTTGGGCCAAATTTTCTGGGGTTCCCTTAGAAGCAAGCAAGAACACCTTCACACTCAGTAAAATGGGATTACTACATTTTAAAATAGGTATCTACACTACATTTACCTCAGTGGTGGGTTTCAAATTTTTTTAGAACCTCTTCTGTTGGTGTGGCCTGCTTTGTGGGAGTGACTTGCCAGCCATGTGACTGGGTGGGTGTGGCCAACTTGTAAAATGTGGTGAAACTCACTTAATAACACTCTTGATTAGCAACAAAAAGGTTGGTTCAGAAACTCTGGCATTTGAAGCACGCAAGTCTTAAAACTGTCAAGTTATAAGACCCTTGCATTCCTAACCCTTTAGAAAAAAAACCCAGGGGTGTTCAAACTTGACAGCTTTAAGACTTGTGGACTTCAACTCCCAGAATTCCTCCTCTCGCTCTTCATCTTGATGATGTGCGGATGGGGGGGGGAGGGAGCTGGAACCAGTTCTAAACGGCACCGTAGATTTGTGGAACTTCTTCTATAGAAGAGGTTAGAACTGGCAGGAACCCACCCCTTATTTAGCTACACTACATTTAGAAAACTAACTAATGCTTAGATAGTGCTTACAGCATTGTGCTTCATAGAACATACTATTACAGAGAATTTAAATTTGTATATTAACTATCCAGTTACTTTGGAGGGTATACCTGTAGCTGACAATTGTACCCTTCTACAAAAATATCTGAATTATTGTATATCATGGAGAGCATGTTATAAATTGAAGCAGATAAAATACTATTTGAAACTACATCTGACAAGAGCAAGAGTATATATTGACACTTTCCAGCATATACTGTAAATATACTGCTGAAGTCAATTTTCAAAATGCTTCTTTAATAAAAACTATCAATATCAGTTCCCATTTGTGATTGCTGAGATTATTAATAGATCTTTATGCCACTCTCCTGGAGAACTTGGATCTGGGTCTGATAGAAAATTGGACTCTCCTGTAATTTGGCTTTCATCATATATGGGTTCTGTGCTTTTACTGCAGATGCAATTTTAAGTCACATTTTGAAATTGAGTTGTTATGTTAAACCATCCTTTTTCACCCTTTTTCCACTTTTGGTCATTGATATAACAGAGATATAGAACAGAAATATGACCTATTTCAGAAGTTAAAAAAAACTGAGTTAGAGTATGTAGTTTTCTTCATTCAGCAACAATTTTTAAAGCAAAATGCAAATAATAGATTGCTTATTAGGACTCTGATGTTCATTCTTTCATACTGCAAGAAAAGGCAAGGACCAAATAATCCCTAATATTTTTATGGAACGATTTCTTATGACTCGATCAATGCCTTAATTTAAAAAAAATGCATTTCCTTGGAAGGAGATTTTAAACTCAGCCCTATAAATTAGCTTCCATAATTAAACCTAAAGGTTAGCCATAGAAGTTGTTTTGAAGGAAGATTGTGTGGGGAGTTTTAAAAAATGGTTTTATGTAATTTTGTGTAGAGTATGTGAATGTACTATTTAAGATCTTTTATTGTAGATTGAAAAGAATAATCTAGACCCGTGGTGGCATACCTATGGCATGCGTGCCGGAAGTGGCACACAGAGCCATCTCTCCAGGCATGTGAGCCATCGCCCGTTGCTCTTCCGGGTTCCTGTGTGCCAGCCAGCTGGTCTTCACATGTGCAGGAGTGCCGGAAAATGGAAGATCAGCTGCCCAGTGCAGCTGCTCTTCCAATTTCCGGCATGAGCATGTACCTGTTTCGACACTCGGTGCCAAAAAGGTTCGCCAACACTGATCTAGACAGTGACTGGATTGAGATATACAGAAATGATCACGAAATTATTCCAACTTGAACTGTTTGGGAAGAGGATAAGCAAACGCCTCCTACCTCACACTAATGACATGAAATACTGAAACTGGTGCAATGAATATAAACCAGATGACTTACATGTAATTGTTTCCCCTATCTATGGAGATTCTCAGTCATCCAGGTCATGGTTGTCCCAAAAGTGCTTTTTCAAGAGGCAACTGGACTTTCTGGTTTTTCTTTGAAGACGTTTCACTTCTCATCCAAGATGCTTCTTCTGCTCTGTATTTCCCTTGCCAAAAATTATGAAGTTGAATGAGAATGCATTTTAATTACATGTACCTAGCTACATTGAGACAACTGAAGAATCATCACAGTACAGTATATGCCAAAATACTGTATTGTATTTGCATTGCATTGCCCATTTATTTCATAAAGTTTCTACATGAAGCTACGTTTCTAGAAGCTTTCTTTCCCAATTTTTGCAAGTCATCCCGGGAACGCTCCAGATCAAGAACTTGTCAATATAGTGTTCCCAATCCTCAAGCAATGAAGTAGAAAATAGGAAAATAAATAGGAAAATCATAATGCTGATTAGTTATTTGATTGGTATTTTTGCTTTATGATCCACTCATATCCTTTTGGATAGCTTTGTCTATAAATCCAACAATAAAAGAAATCTTTATTTTAGAAAAGAATGACTGATCAGAGTTAGAGCGTAATTGAGGATGTGCTTCATTGGCTTTTCAAATGGTTTTCTGTTCTTATTGTTCATCGATTAGGTCATTTCCTGGGCAACAACACTGTTATTGATGTGCTGAGACAAGCAGGATTTGAAGTGGAGCACATACCTGCAGGACAACCAGTGGAAAAGTAAGCTTGATTTCCCTTCATTGATCCTTTTTTATACGCTGATCCAACAATGTTGCAAAGGTATATGATTCGACTTCTCCTTTTCATGTCAATAAGCAACTTTATTTGGCCAGAACTAGCATGAGCAGAAAAATTGTTGCTGTCTTTAATAAGCCAGTCACCGTAAATAGATAGCTTTCTATATGAAGAAATTATTTGTTGACAGTTTTGTTCTTGTCTACTTCTCTAAATAAGTTGGTAAATGCAGCCTATGTTTCTCCCTCTTAAATGGTTCCCCTTGCATGCATAGGTGCTAGTCATTCCTGACTCTAGGGGGTGGTGCTCATCTTCATTTCAAAGCCGAAGAGCCAGCGCTGTCCAAAGACGTTTTCGTGGTCATGGTCATGTGGCTGGCATGACTAAACGCCAAAGGCGCACGGAACAGCAAAGGTTGTCCCTACTTTTCTACTTGCATTTTTACATGCTTTCAAACTGCTAGGATGGCAGAATCGGGGACAAGTAACGGGAGCTCACTCTGTTACACAGCACTAGGGATTTGAACCACCGAACTGCCGACCTTTCTGATCAACAAGCTCAGCGTCTTAGCCACTGAGCCACACCTTCAACATGCCTGAATGAAAAGATTGTCATATCAAATGCAAATTCCAGAGAATGTATTTCATTGTTTGGGGCTCTCACAGAAAATTTTCTTTTACATGCTTGATAAGCTAGTATTTTAAAATGAGAGGGCCTTTTGAAAAAGTCCTTATCCTAAGGACTTAATATTTAAACAGCTGAGCTTAAACAGAAGAGCACATAGATAGGAAAGCCTAGTTTAAATACTATAAATTGCACTTGGAAAACAATTAATAAAATATGGAATAGTGACATGACAATAACATCTTTCCAAAATGAATTGATATAAACAATGATCTGTTTTGTTTTGTTTTCCCCAATATGGAAATAAATCTATAGGAGTAATGCTGCATTAAAATACAAGGACAATGCCAGCATGTACAATAGCCAAGCTAACAATTATATGATATCTTACATTCCATGTTCAACTTCGTAGAGACTGTAGCAAAAATATCAAAAGAAAGAGATTCTTTAATTTCCATATTCAATTTTATTTCCATATTCCTGTCTTCGCTGGCTGCAGGGGTAGCATTTGATAGAGAAAACAATATATGCACAAAGTCAATGTACACATTTATCTCAAGATTAGTTTTCTCGGTGCCAAGTTCTTTTAAGTACAGATTGTGTTGAAATCTAAATATCTATGATTGATTGTAGAAGTGAAAATAGGCCAGTCCAAGTGACAATTCAGTTCAAACCTCAGCACACCTTACTATGCACAATACGTTTTATGCTATAAAATAATATACTCATTTTATTACCATTTATGATTTGCTATCATATTTTCTTCATAACATTAATCAGCTCTCCATTAATAAATAAAAAGTCAATCAATTATAACACTGAAATAAAATATATTGAAAAATATGATAAATGTAAAGGTTCCCCTTGCACATATGTGCTAGTCATTCCTGACTCCAGGGGGCGGTGCTCATCTCCGTTTTCAAGCCGAAAAGCCAGCGCTGTCCAAAGACATCTTCGTAGTCATGTGGCCAGCATGACTAAATGCCGAAGGCACACAGAATGCTGTTACCTTCCCACCAAAGTGGTTCCTATTTTTTCTACTTGCATTTTTAGATACTTTTGAACTGCTAGGCTGACAGAAGCTGGGACAAGTAATGGGAGCTAACTCCATTATGTGCTACTAGAGATTTGAACTGCTGACCTTTCTGATTGACAAACTCAGCATCTTAATAGTAAATTAAAGAAATATGAAATGGCGTAGCATCTAAAAAGCAGATTAAATTAAAAAGTAGGCTGAACAGATCTGAGAGAATACAGAAGAATTTTAATTGTTAAAACAAACTAGAGTTGTGGAAATAAAAACGTGCTTATCGGATTTTAAAATTAGAGTCAAGGGAATGTCTTTAAAATTTCAGTCAACACTTGGTTGCATGCCAGCACTTCATGTGGAGAGAGCATCCAAGGACTTTTAAAGCTCACAGATTTTCAAGACTAGTAAGGAACAACAAGCAGTGAAAGGCCTTAAGACCAAAGCCAATTATGTTAACTCTGATCCAATAAATTTCGTTGTATTTAAGTACAATGACAATAAAGATTATACTTATACTTATAAAGGACTGGGAATCACTTATTATATTGAAGCAATGGCATATGTTTATGCCCAGGTAATCCTCGACTTACTGACATTCACTTAGTGACTGTTTGAAATTACAACGGCACGGAAAAAATGATTTACTACTGTTTTTTCGCACTTATGACCATTGCAGTATCCCCATCATCACATGATCAAAATTCAGATGCTGGGCAACTGATTCATATTTATGACTGTCGCAGTGTCCCAGGGTTATGTGGCCACCTTTTTCTACCTTCTCACAAGCAAAGTCAATGGAAAAGCCAGATTCACTTAACAACCAGGTTACTAACTGAACAACCACAATGATTCACTTAACAACTCTGGCAAGAAAGGTTGTAAAATGGGGCAATGCTCACTTAACAACCATCTTGCTTAGCAACAGAAATTTTGGACTTAATTATGATCATAAGTCAAAGACTATCTGTAATCTTGCGGTCCCAGCTAACATTTAAACCAATTAAACTTTCTAGACCATTTTTAAAAGCAGTTGTATGTCTACATATACTTCAGGAGTCGTCCAGCTATTGTAGCTGTTGTAGTATGTTTTTGGGGAATGTAAGTCCCACAGAAAGATTTTAGTAAAGTAGATTGGAATTAGTTTACACTTTTTTCTTTCACGTTGCACTTGTGCCTTGTAGATGGAACTCTTCCGTCTGCATTGATGTTCCTCTGAAATAAAGTGATGCTACACTTTGTACTATCCCAAGTGGTTACAGAGGTTTCAAGTGGTATCATGCGCCTATAGAGAATGCCAGCTTATCTACAGAAGTCTGTAGCTTGTTTGTAATCACTTCTATCTCCCTTCCACTCATTCCTCACCAATACCACCTCAATATAATGATCCCATCAGTCTAGGAAGCTTCACGTGTTTAATTAAATTGTTTCCAAAGCTAATCTGTTTAAATTGAACCACAATGATTCAGAATATGTTGAAATCATTTTAACTACTCATGAACACGACTGAAACCCACAATTCGCTAACCCTAATTTTCTGTCCTTACCTGGACTATTGGCTGGATTCACATGTGGCATTATGCCATATTTCTTTTAAATGAGATTTTTAATTTAAACATTAGTCACCAATCTGGCCAATGTGGTTTAACCAACATTCCATGGCCAAACTTTAGGTTTATAGCTATATCTGAATGGAGCAGTGCTGAGAATGGTAAACCACTGTCTACAGAGATTGTTTTCAGACTCAGAGCAGATGTTTGACCCAATATGTGACATATTATTGTAATAAAATCAATTGATACCCAATAGCACTGATAGTTTGGGCACTGGAGTGGATAATTTGGATGAAAACAGCTTAAAATATTTGGGAAGCATCATCTCAAGTAACAGGTTTTGGACAAAGAAGTTCTGTGTGGTTTTTAATGTAGACCAATAGTTGTGCCTTTTAAAACAAGGGCAAATGTAGTCCTTCTGATAATTTGACCAATATTATTTTGGATCCAACTGTGAGTTTAGAAGGAGTACAATAGAATTGAGGGTAGTATAATTGGATTGGCTAGTTCTAGTTAAGCAAGAGCACAGTCAGTGGTCTGGATTGGATGAAAATAATACATGTATGACTCAAAATGTCAGGAAAACTAGGGAAAATTTGTAAAGTCATGCCTGCTATTAGTATAACTTTTTCTTTCAGTGACAAAGCTGAATATTGGAAGGCTCCAAAGTAAGAACTCGGAGTTCTGAATTGAAGGAATAGTCCTTTCTGAAACTAGTTGCAAGGTGGTCAGACTATTTTATGACCAAAACATTTATACTTTGTCAGACTGAAAAAGTATAATTTACTGCTGACAGCACAGTTTCAATTTGTGGATCATTTATATACATTTTTATAGCCACCAGTCAGTATATGGCTCAAGGTGGCCTCCATCACCAACTAATAGTAGTGAATTTCATACAACTGCATAATAGGAAAACATAAACCAAAACTGAAACATATGCACAAAAGTGCCAAGACAAACACATCCAGTGGATCCTACCACACCCAGACCTGATGTCTGGGTGGGAAAAAAAGAGGAAAAAACAGGTTTTTAATGCCTTCTAAAATGCAGGTCAGGTTGGGGCCAGCCATATCTCAGGGACACTGCTGTTCAAAAGGATAGACTAATGACAGAGAAAGTACATCTCATGACATTGCCTAAGTGACAGGATTCAGAGCATGCTATCTATTTCAGATCTTACTGAACATGCAGAAATGATTGAAGGCAGTCCCACAATATTCAGAGGATAGATAGATAGATGATACATACATGCATACGTACGTACGTACGTACGTACATACATACATACATACATACATACATACATACATACATACATACATGGTAGACAGACAGACATAGATAAAACAGACAGACAGACATCATATAGTGTCAATTCTTAGTTCCAGATTTTTTTTCTAGGAGTATCATATATGTTTCCAGTAGCCCTTCAGTTCTTCCAACAGTACATATATCACAACCGTAACTGAGCCCATCCACTTTGCTCCTGGTCTTCCTCTTCTCTTTCCTTCTACCTTTGTTAATATTATAGCCTTCTATAGAGAGCTAGGCCTTGGCATAATTAGAACTCTGGATTGAGTTGTTCAGTGCTTGATTTGTTTGTTTTCCTGTCTATTGTGGTATTCTCCAACACCAAAGTTCAAAGCATAAATATTCCTTCTATCCTGCGTCTTCAAAATCCTTTATCTAAATAGACAAGTATAAATGTATGACCATTCATTCAAATATATAAAAGCATCTGATGAAAAATGGCAGTTCTATTCAAGTTCAAGAACGTTGTATCTTGTGTAGAAGCTGCCTAGCCATATCATTACTATATCCAATGCAATTAATTTTTACTTGTTCCTGAATATTGCAAGTATCAAAGCACAAAAGTGCAGAATAATTAAATGTTAAACTTATAGGTTGACCCTAATAGACAATGGTTTAAGTGGCTGCTTTATATTTGCTGTCCATTTCTCATTTAATGGTTCTGCTTGGTGCAGAAACATCTCTAATAAGATAATGCAGCTCAGGATATATTTATAAAACTGCCATCCAAGATCTCTTGTCAGTATATGAGTATTTTCAAAGACAAACATATCTACTGAAAGGAAACACTTTGAATAAGTGTTGAGGTGAATACATACTAAAGAAGCCCATGCAGTTTACAATCTGTGTCAAATTATGTTGAAAAGAAAATCCTGCATATACATATAGTCTCAAAATAACACTTTTGGGAGCATGAGTTTATGGCAATAAAAAGAATTCCTCAGTTTAATCCATATAAACAGCGCTCTCTTTTTTTAAAAAAGAGAACAAAATAAAAATTATATTCCTATCAGGGAATGCTGCAACTGGCCCAGCATCTATGGAAGATAATGGCTTCTAAATAGTATCTTGAGTTTGTTATTTATGGTATAAATACAATAAATAATGTGGATTTATTTTTATTTAGCGTATAGCATATATATATACTGTGGAGATTTGAATGTATACGGGGAAAGAACTCATTACTGGTATCTCTCAAGTTAGTTCTGGTCAGTTGAGTCCAGACTTTTGGTTGTTAAGTGGTGGTTATTAAGTAAGTCATGGCCAATTTTTCAAGTTGTTTTAATAATTCTTCAGTGAATCACTTCAGTTAAGTGACTCCTGTGGTCGTTAAGCAAATCTGGAATCTCCCATTGACTTTGCTTTTCAGAAGACAACTGGGAATTAGTCTTTTCAGAAGACTAATGGTCACATGAATGCAGGACGCTGCAACTGTCACACATACATGGTGGTTGCCAAGTGTTCAAATTTTGATCACAAGTTCATATGGATGCTGTCATAGTCATAAGTGCAAGGAATGGTTGTCACTTTTTTGAGTGCCTTTGTAAGTTCGAATGGTCAATAATGAATGGTTGTAAATCAAGGACCACCTGTATGCTTAAGTATGTTTTTTTTAATCTCATGAAGCAACTTAGGTTATTAAAATACGTATTAATACAGTGTAAATATTTACATTGTGCTAAAATGAAAGTTTTGGTGAATGAAAGCTTTTCTCCTTTGGGGTACATGCAGAATACCAACTGACAGTAGAGTCTTCAAATATGACTATTTGCTTTTATCATGGCCATTCAACATGAATATTTCAAGCATCATTATCTGTCCACAGTTCCTTGGATGAATGCATTGCCTCTTCTGTGATCTCTTAAACTTTGAATTAAACTATGTTGATTATAGGTACAGTAAGGAGGAAAGTGCATGGTATAAGTGTCTTTGATGCAATAAAGCTATGTGATATATGTGTCTTTGATGCAATAGGTAAGAGACCTCAGAAGAGCAGGGGTTGTGTTTAATATATGAATTTCTCCATCCTATTTCACACATCATTTCTTGATAAATCTACTTATTTTGCAGTCCCAAAACAAGCAGATATCACCCTTCCTCTGCAACAGCTGCCTCCGTTGTCATTAAGCATATACAGTTGTCTTCATCTTCAGCATCTCCTCATGCCAATGAAGAAGATAGCCTTCCACCACACCTTCTGTTGCCAGATAGCATCAGTCAGCTAGAAGAATTTGGATGGCAGAAAAACTGGCACAAGAAACAATATAAAATCCACCGCCAAAGGCAATTCAATGATCTCTGGGTCCGGATAGAAGAAGGGTAAGTATCCTGTGCTTATTTCCAGTAACCCTGTCATTCATGATGCTTTGAAAGGACAAGATCCTTAGGTCCACATGGAAAACTCTTGTAAGTTAATCTCATTAATTCATGACAGGGATATAAAATCTGTAAGAAACTCTACAAATATAAATTGTTTTTAGATTCAGATCCTTCTCAACCACTTCTTTTAACCTTCATTGCTGTATGTGTAAAATCAGGGAAAAGAAAACCAGACAATAAACAGAGCATAAGAACTCTCCATTATAAATCTGTTTATAATTATTATTTACCTGTGAGGGTAAATAGATGTCTGTCCCTAGCTTCTTATAAAGCTGAAGGCTTTGTTTTTGTACTTCTGTTTCTTAAGTCTCAGGAGCAAAGTTTTCTTTCCTTGCCAGCATGTGTGTTCTCCACTTGAAAGGATAAGAATGCAAAAAATACTACATTTTTGTAGTATGTGGACAATAGATACTCAATACCAAAGTAAGGTATCATTACTAACTATCAAAGAGCCGAGGTGGCGCGGTGGTTAGAGTGCAGCACTGCAGGCTACTTCAGCTGACTGCAGTTCTGCAGTTCGGCTGTTCAAATCTCACCGGCTCAAGGTTGACTCAGCCTTCCATCTTTCCGAGGTGGGTAAAATGAGGACCCGGATTGTTGGGGGCAATATGCTGACTCTGTAAACCGCTTAGAGAGGGCTGAAAGCCCTATGAAGCGGTATATAAGTCTAACTGCTATTGCTAAAATGCTTTGGCAGGTCTTTTAGGCTAAACAATTGCACAGACACAGAGAGAGGACAAGAGAGAGGGAGAGGGAGAGGGAGAGGGAGAAAGAGAAGAAGAAGGAGAAAGAGGGAGAGGGAGAGAGAAAGGGAGGGAGAGGAAAAGAGAAAGGGAGGGAGGGAAAGAGAGATGTAATACATGTACAAGGAGTGATTAAAGACAACTGCAATAAACTGCACTAATTGTAGCCAGAAATAGCAGTTCTTATCAATTGTGCTAGAATTTCAGACATTTTGCCCTTCCTTTTAAGAAGTGCAGTGATACAAAGCAGAACTGTATGTCATGATGAATATTTAATTATACTAAGTTGATATTGAAAGGTGAATTTTGCTATTGTGAACTCATGAACTGTGCTGTTTTTGTGTACTCTTGCTTCCCCCAAAAGCCACGGAGTGTGGGGTTTCTATGAAAGAGAAATGGGGAAGTGTATACAAGTGCATGTGTTATTTTTTAAAAAAAATATGCCCTCATTCTGTATCGGATTTAATGTTTTAATTCAAAATATTGTGGCCTTGGTGTGTAAACAACAAGACCTGATTAATTCTAGTCCTCCATACTTGCAAACTTCCCTGTTTTCAGCAGTTCTGCTTCATACCAAAGTTGATTCACTCTGTCATCTAATCATGTTTATTTATCAGCCCTTCAATTCTTTATGCTAAATAAGCAAAGGTCCTTAGAGCTGTTGGGAACAGAGAGATGCTGAAACGTATATATGTTTCTTTTTCCTAAATATCGTTTCAGCCCTCACCTGTACAGAATGAATGACTGCACAGGATTGGGCCCAAAGAGGGGTCTTCAGAGTATTTTTGGATATGACTACCCAGTGATATACCAGAAGTTTTGAATGTCATATTGAAATTTACTCATCTCTCAAACATTTCAGCTTCATATATATTCTTCATACATTTCTCAGTTCTCATAGTATAATTGTGCAAGATACACTGTAACCTGAAACAAGTACAAGGTGGAAAAGGTGCAGCTCCAGTTGCAAGTGGAGGTTCTTATCTTAGTTTGCTTCCCAACTTTAGATCGAGGGCTTCAGAGAGGGCCTGGGAATTTTTATTCTGTCAAGGGTTTGCAAATGTTTTCCTTATATTTTGGGAATCCAGAACCCACAGTGACATGGTGACATCATGAAAAAAGATGGAACATGACTTGGGATGCCTGTAACTTTGGCAAAGAGGCATTTTTTGGCCTTCCTTTAAAATAGATTATGCTCTCCCAAAGGAATAGACGTTGGTTTTCTTACCAGAAATCAGTAAAAGGTTGTACCACTAATGTAGAGCCCTGTTTCAAAATTTTATGTAATGGAATCCACATGAATCTCCATTACTTAAAAGCCGTAGGGAAGATATGGCTCATATTCCAACTTGAGTGCAACACTTCTCACTTCTCATCTTATTCTGGGATGTTTTTTTTAAAAAAACACAATGATGTGAGCAAAGGAGGAATTAGAAAAAACACCATCAACGTAGTCAAGTTTGATTATGTAATCTTGTAAGCACTCTGTAAATGACATGTACATATATGTGTTCATCGGCATCTTGGCTAAACACCATGCACATTAAATCAACTACTGGAAAAGGATCATATCAACATCTCAGTTGTAGCAGGACAATCCTGCCCAGGCTCATGAGGCTACACCTGTGCAAGTGGTGCAGCAGCTGCTCTTGGGAGCCCTAGTTTCCTGATAGATATGATAAATGAAGATAAAACATGCAGGTAAAATAATAGAAGAGCATAAAGTGACAATGTCTAAATCTCTCTTTCCATAGATGGCTTTCACTTGAGATTTTTTGCCTTATGTTAATAGTCAAGGCACGCCAAATATATTAATTAAACCTTCTAAACAAATATTTTAAGATAAGAAATCGCTGTTTGAATTGTGAGGTCTCAGTAAAATCTCAGTAAAAAAATCATGTCAATAGATTTTTTTCTTATTTTATCTCCCAAGTAAGCAATTGCTCGTGTGTCTTTAGCTTTTGTTCCAATTCTGAATCATCCTATACTTCTTGTGTTAAAATATTACCTATTGCCTAGGTAAAGATACCTATGAAAGTTTGGGAATTGGAAAAATGAGGAAACAGGCAGATGCCCTAAAGCAGGAGTCTCCAACCTTGGCAACTTTAAGCCTGGTGGACTTCAACTCCCAGAATTCCCCAGCCAACTGGTGACTGGGGAATTCTGGAAATTGAAGTCTGCCAGGCTTAAAGTTGCCAAGGTTGGAGACCCCTGTCCTAAAGTGACTCTCATGAAAGCCTTACAATACAATAGCAGAGTTGGAAGGGACCTTGGAGGTCTTCTAGCCCAACCCTATACAGACAAATGGCTACCCAACATCTTCTTAAAGACTTCCAGTGTTGGGGCATTCACAACTTCTGGAGGCAAGCTGTTCCACTGATTAATTGTTCTAACTGTCAGGAAATTTCTCCTCAGCCTTATTTTAGCCTTTCTTCATTAGTATTGCATACTAAAAGCCTGACCTACCCAGCAATACTTAGAAAACTTCATTCCTTTCTTTTACTATCCCAATAATGTATTTATGACTTTGAATTCAAAAAGTGATTTATCCCTCTTAGATACTCTTTTTTTACAAGTTCCCAAAAGGGAGGAGGACTCTTGTCTGTTTACATATTAGTATCCTTATAGTTCAAACATAATTAATTTAAAACTGGTTCACATTTTCCAGAAAGGAGATCAGTATACTATGGGGAAAAGAAAAGCAACACAAAATTCATAACTATGTGAAATAGATACAATGAGTAACAACATATGTTTACAGTTCAGTAGTAGGGTTTTTACAGTGTTTAAACCATGGCGCTTCAGAAGGTTGCACCTTGTCTCTTCCAACAAGGAGAAAAGTTGATTAAAAGAATGGGGCTTCTACTCTTTCAAGACATTTTACTACAATGCTTCATCCTTTGGGGCTATCAAGTCTCTTGCAAGTCTCTTGCAACTGGATGTGCAACTAATGTGAAATAAGTTGCATGATGCCAAATTGATTGATTGAGTGATTGTGTGCCATCAAATCTTAGTGATCACACAGATAAATGTTCTCCACAACAAACTGTCCCTAACTTGATCCTTCAGGTCTTCATTGCCACTATAATTGAGTCCACCCAGCTTGCTATTGGTTGTCCTCTTCTCTTTTCTTCTATCTTTCCTACTATTAGAGCCTCTTCTAAATGTGTGTGAAAAACTTTTCCAATGAATACAATTACTGATATCATTTTGGTTAGATCTGGGCAATAAATGAGCATCAGTGGTGAAATCAACTTACCTTCACTACCGGTTCGCAAATGTGGGTGCATGTGTGCAGGATCTTCATAGGACTGCTGCATGCACAGTGATTCAAAAACGCAGGGCGTCAAAAACAGGATGTGATGACATCCAGGTGGGTGGGCGGAGCCTGCTACTGAGCACGCCTGTAAAGGTAAGTAGAACAGCAGGAGGGAGAATCCACTGTGCCACGTGATTTAGATTAGCTAGAAAGCAGGAAATCAGACTATTCTAGCTAATATAAATCATGCGTCACAGCTGATCATTGGAAATGCCAGTTCACCCGAACCAGTAGTAAAAAAAATGCTACTAGTTCGGGAGAACTGATATTTCCAACGATCAGCTGTGATGCACGATTTATATTAGCTAGAATATTTATATTAGTCTGAACCGGTAGCATTTCACCCCAATCAGCATTTTAAAAATGAAATTTTGATCTTTACAACATAGGGATTCTCAACATTTTCAGGGCCACAATTGCCTGCTATGGGCTTTGGCAGACAAAATAAATAACAAACCCCAAGCTTTGTTCAACTCTCTTAGATTATTTGGAATGCCAATAATTCCTAATAATCTAAGAGGAGAATACATTGTTTCTTCAAGGTCTGTCCCATTTAAACACCTCTTCTGAGCAATAAACAAGAAGGGGATGGGCTCTTGAGAACTGGCTTTTTATCACATTTGCTTTTCACCTCAAGCTTTATGCTGTTGCAAAAAGATAATAATATAGAATATGCAGAGTTAAGACAGCTGAATACTCCTTAACTCCCACATAAGAGAAAGATAAAAGATCAGTGAACAGAACTCCTGTTACAATAGCAGAATATGGAGTTCATTTCAACTTGGTTCCCAAATATAGTCATTTAGCTTCGTATAAATTAACTAGCCTTAAATAACTTCATACTGAAATAGTTTTTGTCTCTGCTTAGGGATGAGACTTGCCCGGTCTGGTGCCTCTCAAGAGATGTCAGCCAGTTAGGAAATGCATTTAGACTTTTTGTATGACAGTCTTAACTATCCAGACTTTGTGCCTATCCAGAATTCCTTCTGCCTTGTCTGGCGGAGAAAAATTGGCAAAGTAAATGATACATTCAGAAAAAGTCTACTCTCAAAGCAGAGACTTGGATGAAAAATGGGGTTGATTCTTCAGAAGACCCTGGATCCACTGTGGTAATAAGTCATTTTATATGGTATTGTGAAGAGATGTTTCCAAAATGTTACAAAAAGAATCAAAGTGTTTTTGGGTGGTAGGAAAGAGGGCAAAAGGGAGAGTTAATGTTGTTCCATGTTGTCTGAGGACCACACAGGCACTTCATGAAAATCCACGATATTTTTCAGCCCCATCACCCTGAGCAGTTGTAGCAACTTCAGAATTGTTTTGCTATTTATTACAAAGAATGAATGATCTATTATTTCCTGACAGGCTGTTTTTAATAAGGATGAAATTCTTGTTGCCAATTTTTTTAAAAAAACCTCTCACATCTTTAATTCATTAGATTGGAGATGGAATAATCATTCCAAGCGCATGCTTCAAAGGTTATTAGATTTTTCAATGCATTCACCCCTCTGCAGTTGTCTGAAACAGTAAATCTAAGCACCAGTTTTTCCTCAGTGGAGACTATCTTTCAAATATATGGCATTTTCATTTTCATAATCTAGCTATGGGGGGAGGGAATCACTCGGTAAAGAATGTTGTTTCAATAAGAACGACCTATTATCTATTGAAAGGTGTGGAGTCTTTTTCATCTATCTCAAAAATAATAATGATAGTGACCCCAAATGGTAGTTTTAAATATCACCAAAAGTTTGAAAAGCTTGCGAACTGTGCTAGGAAAAAACTAGGTGTTTTCTTGGGTAAAATTTGAAACCAATCTACTTTCCATTGGAAATGCCAAGTAGTCCTAACTGTAACTACATAAGTTTCAGATGAATTTGCAAATGAGAAAACTCTAAGCTTTTTGGTCTATTTTGTTTTTTATGACTTATCTTGTTTCTTAATTCATCTTTTTACTCTTAGGGTTTCTCCCAAATGCATTCTTCAACTCTTTCCCATGTCCTTCTTATAGTTTAACATACAGGTGTATTTGGTGAGGCGAAGGGGCTATTATTCAAGTAAACACTGCCAGGATATAGCAACTGCTATTAAAGATTGTTAAAGAGTTTGTGCAATTAAAAAAATTGACACTACCATTATTGCAAATGAAGATTATTTCATGCCAACAGAAGACAGAATCTAGCAGAGTTTTCATGGGTCTCAAAAACAACAAAGCAACATTGAACCTGATTAGAATGTAGATGGACTTGATTTGAACCACTACCAAACCAGATCTGTAGATAGCATCAGGAAGGCAGACAAAGCTGCTGGAAGAAGCAGCACAAAAACTACCCACTGTTGCCAGAAAAGTGCCTCAGTCAGCAGGAGTTGAGTTCAACTACAGGATGGGTTTTTCCATTACCACAGTAGAATGTATTGTTTATTTCTATCTTAAACATAAAAAATACCAATTCTTATATTATCCCTTTCCTGGGACAACTATAAGGAAAAGGGTAATTATGTGTGGCCATTTTTTTTCTTCAAAAAGTTAATGAAAGTCTTTATTTTGAGGTGTCCTTAATGTGCTCTCTGAGCTTGCTCTTTTTCTTGCAGACATTTCATTACCCTAACTAGATAACATCATCACTAGCACTGATGATGTTACCTAGTTAGGGTAATGAAACATCTGAGCTACAAATATTCTCCTTTATTGGTACTCTTTATTTTATTTGACTCTGCACCACTTTTTATCAAAATGGAATGCATAGCTGAAAAATTAGTTATTTTCCCAACTCACATAAATAGAATTAAATGAATAATATTTTCTTCATGTGTTCTTTTGTAGCACAACCACCATGCCTTCCGATATCAGAATGACGGATGGACTCATCTCTGTCAATCCATCTATTTGGTTCTCAAACCAGGTAGACCAAGAGCCACACCCAGACCTTGTATTCCACCATCATCTCAAAAGTTGTGCCCTTGAACGCACCATAGCATCACTTTTCATTGTCTCTGTCCTCACAGCAATGGCCTCTGTTTTTTTGGATCTACTGAATCCTTCCTGACAAAAGGTCTTTTGAAGTGCAATATCCAAAAAAGGGAAAGCAGATAACATTCACCTGATGATATATCTTCACAATTCCTTGCTTTACCTGGGCCTTTCAAGTAAAGAAGTGCTAGCACTACTAACTGCTATAAGACTCTCTTGCCCAGATAGGTTTTTAAAACAAACACTAAAGCTTTATTTTGTACATTAACTTAACATCTTCTTTTTGTAGAAGGATCTTTATTTTCCATACTGCTATGGGGTCTGTAAAATATATGTGTTATATACATGTATGTATGTATGTATGTATGTATGTATGTATTATGTATGTATGTATATGTATATGTGTATATATATATATATATATATATATATATATATATATATATATATATATATATATATATATATATATATATATATATATATATATATATATAGGCAACAGTAAAATATTGGGCTTTCTGTCTGGATGGTCTCTTGTGACGAGCTGATGGACAGAGAATGGAAGCAGTTAGCTTCCTCCCATAATTGGGGCATACCAGGGGTTGTGACTTATATATATATATAAATATATAAATATATAAATATATAAATATAAATATATATAAATATATATATATATATATATATATATATATATATATATATATATATATATATATATATATATATATATATATATATATATATATATATATATATATATATATTTCTGAGGTTTTCGCGGGTGTTAGTATGTAGGTCTTTGGTTATTCAGGTTTTCTCCCGCGTAAAATTGGAGGTGTCTTCGTGACGTTTCGACGAAGTCTCATTTGTCATCTTCAGGCTTCATGCTTCCAGGAGCACTCCTGGATCTTGTTATATATATATAAAACAAGAAAAAATAATGTATTTATTGAACTGGCATTGTGGTCCTTGCAAAATATTAACTCTATCATTCAACCAATAAAACAGCATCATGCTGTGGGTATTCCAACTCAGAGGTTTTAGGGTCACGGTTTCATGAATTGTTTAAATTACCTATTACTGTCTATTACCTGTTGTAGTTTGAAGCCAAGGGACTTTCATACTTAACTATTTTCTGAGTCAGTAGAAAGAAGCTAAATTATTTTCACATGCTTCTGGATGAGACAGAATAGTTTAACTAATTGCCTTAAGATAATTATGGACAATAATTACTAATAGACATGCTTCCATTATTCTACAGATATATTTTATATTATCTTCCAATGTAAAAGATGTTTCATCTAAGTAACATGGCATAGAAATAATTATTTGAAAATTGACATTTTCCCCCATGTTTTCCTTTTCCAGAGATTTAAAATCTTTCCTATGCTGCCAGCACAGCTAGAAATACATTTTTTTCTTTAAAACTAAAATGGAAACTGTGATTACTCAAAGAAACAGATAAAGAATAAATCTAGTGCTAATTTGTTCTGCCTTTCCTCTATCGCCTTTTGCATATTCCAGTTCAATTAGTTGTTGCTGCTGTTTTTCAGTACTCCTTACTATATTTTCCTTTTACATTCAAATAGTGTTTATTTAGTGTTTATTAGGATTTGTATGCCGCCCACTCTCGAGAGACTCAGGGCAGCTTACAGATAAAAGCAGGAAGGGGGAACATATAAAAATTAAAAAACAGACATTAAAACTTCACAACATTCATAGCTCAGAATGGGGCAACTGGTTTATTATTATGGTTGTTTCTAACATCCCACAGTTTGTGTTTTTTTTACCAGTTTCCAGTGCTTACGTGCAGTCTCTAGCAAAAAAATAATAATTGGGGGAAATGGTTAATGACTGCTTTGTTTGCTTAACAACTACTGTAAAAATGGTTAAAACTTCAAATCTGGTTATGTGATGCCTTCACTTGTGACCATAATGACTTACTGTATGACTATAATTCTGGGGAAATTAAATGACACCAATTTAATTAATGTGAGGGGGAAGAGAGTTGACCTTTCCAAAATGTGGGTGAGATTAGGATAAACAAATATTTTGACCTCAGTTGAACCAAAACTCAATTAGATTTAAGCCATTTTTCATTTTCAGAAAATACATATTGGATTGCGAGATTGTAAATCAGACTTTTCTAATTCCAGAAGTCTTGACCTTTGAGTAAGCAATCATGGAACCATGTTGGAAAGGAATGCTATAAAGAAATTTATCTTACAAATATCTCATATAAATTAGATATTTACAGTTGCACTTTTTAAAAAAATAAAAAGAGTGGTTTGAGACTTCTCTATCCCAATTTTGCAAAGGTTTATTTAGTTAACTTAAATCAAATATTTGAAAAACCTTCTTGATCTCTCTCTCCCTCCCTCTCTCTCTCTCTCTCTCTCTCTCTCTCCCTCCCTTCCTCTTTCTCTCTCCCCCCTCTCTCCCAGTGTGAATTTTAGTGTCGGTTGCACAAGTTGTAGAATAAATTGATCTGTTCCTTGAATGTTGCTGATAATTATTTTTAATGACTGTGTGGTATTACTTGTTTTGAGATGCTGTTGATTTTAAATTCAAACCTGAGGCACATGGGCTAAAGTTACATAAATAGCCTTAATGTGAAAGAGTCTCTTATAGTTCAATAAAATAATGATCTGCCTGGATGTTTTTTCCTTCCTTCTTATATTTTAAAATACCAAAGTAAAACAACCATATACATATTTAAATTATTTATACTGCCTTTTGTTAAGTGCCCTTCTACAAAGCTATCTTAGACATTATAAGATTTTGAATAAGACAAACCCAAGTGCATTGTAAATATTATTTGCACACATGTCTAAATTTTATCCTTAACTTTTTTCAATTATTCAAATAGCAAATTTTGACTCATTATTATTTCTTTTTGTATAATCAATGTGATTGTTTTCACTGTTGTAAGTTCTTTTCCAATTTTGTAAACTATTTTAACATATTAAGCTCTGCTATGCCCCTAGTGTTTTATTACCCCATCAAAATCCAACACTGTATTTTTTTTAAAAAAAATATCAGCTCAACTCTTACACCTAAGAGTGACAACAACAATATTGGGGTGGTTTTCTTCCTCATTTCCTCACTAGATTTTGTAATTGTTATGAGATTAATGATAAAAAGATGTTCTCTAACATTATTTTGTCAAAATATTTTTGTAATATATAAATAAAAATTGCTATGATTTCACAGCATAGTAAAGGTGCTACTGTTTCTTTTTTCTCCCTTTTAAGATGTATGCATTTTATTTAAACAATTTGCCTTAATACCAGGAACTACTGGATTATCATTTAGAATACATTATTAAAAAGTATACAATGCAAATGAAATATAATTCAGCTTCAAATTGACTATGCAATGTGATATTTACATGATCATTATGCCCCTAGGCTCAAACTTGACTTCAGATTGGTTACTGAACTTTCAAATGGTAGTGGAAGAGATTAGGCAATCCTTAAACAAAAGATTGTGACATCATGTATTATTTACTTTTTAGGAAGTAAAATAAAGCAATTAAAACATCAGAAAAAAACCCAGCAGCCAACAATTGGCCATCGGCATTCTAGACAAATCATGCAATCATTAGCCTGGCATATTTTTTTCCTTCTTGAAATTTGGTGTCACGTGTAACCATCTAGTTTGCCTGTGGATGAGCCAATCAATACAATAAAATACAATCAATTCTAGTAAACTTTATGCAAAAATATCATGCTTATCTTGCCCATTGTTCTTTTTTCACTACTAATGTTACTAAGGAAAAGTCCTGCCTCTGAGAAATCAATTGAAAATTTATGTATCCCCTGAGAAATGCTGAGAAGACATCCACCCAATTCAGCTGCCAAAAAGCTTGATGGAGAATTTTGAAAGACTATTGGTTTGAAATTTAATGCATTAACAGATTTTATCAAAGAGTTTTCTCTCAGCAACTCTTTGTGAGGATTGTATTCCAACCAGGGCCTGAGTTAACACTTCAATGACTCATTTCGCAAGATATTCAAGCAACGTCGACAGAAAAACACACAGCAAAACACAATTGAATTTTCGTCTTGCCCAAAAGAAGAAAAGGGACAGGGAAAAGGAAAATGAGAAATTATTTTTAAAAAGAGTACATTTATTTCTGAATTAATTAATCACTTCTGAGACCTGGAGGACACTGTCTCAAAAGTTTCCATAGGAGAGTTTCCTTGTTCATAAAATGGCTGCTACAGTTGAATGATCAGCCACAGGGCACCCATTTATCAGAAAAGAAATTGCTAGGATGTTCCCTGCCACTTCCTTTAGCAACTCTTTCCACTTCAGCTGGTGGGCACATTTCCAAACAAAGCACTGGGTTGTAACCATCCAACATTTTTACTTATTAGGAATGCCATGTGTGGCACTAAAGCATTCTTTAAAAAATAATGGTGAAGCTGACATTTTATTTGAAAAGGAAAATCTAGATTTGTTTTTAATTAAAGTATCACTAACAAAAACAGGCAGGATAAAGAGATTCACAGACATTAAAAGAATTGCCTTACACTAGTGCCCATGTATCATCAAGTTATCAACTATTACTATGAGAAAACAGAAACTCATCCAGACTTTAAAAGACCTATACAGCTTCATAATTTAAGGATTTAGCTTGACTAAACCTAGCCAGATACTAAGACTGGCAAGAGACGTCTTCCTAAGGATATCAACAAGTAAGAGGTCCACTTGTTGGACATATTGGAGAAGATCTGTTCTGTTATGATGCTCCCAAGTGATGAACTGGTTCAAGAAGTGCATATATCCCCTACTCCTTCCATCTCCAGAAAGAAGATCAAAATCTTCCTCTCTATTCAGGCTTTTTCATTTATATTATTAAACTTTTTACTTTTTACAGTTTTGTAAAGTTCTGTAAGTACAAAGGGGAAGAAAATAAATAAAAGAATAATGAATAATACATAAAGAGTCAGCTAGGTTTACGAGAGAAAAAGGAGAGGCATATCATGAACACATATCAGTTATTTTTGTTTCTTAAAAATCTTTGGTATCTGAAATAAGGACTCCATACTATTTTGAATTTATTTCAAATGGCACTAATGTTTCATTTTAATAAGCATCAGAACCACCAATCCATAGCTGAGACAGAAACCTTTCCTCAAAAGTGACTAGGTACCCTCAATTACCATGATACAAACAATGTCATAAAAGAGGATAGACTACCAGTATAGTGTTACCTGAAGCATGAGAACACTTTTTGAGGCCTCTGTGTTAAAGAACTAAATGTTTATAGTCGCTCTTAATCCTGCTGATTGTGGTTTTTTTTAAAGAATTAATATGTTAAACAGATTCATTCATATTCAAACTCTGTGATCATATATACATAAAATTAAAATAAAACAAGTTAACACTCGTGTTGTGAGAGAATATTTTTTCTATCCATTAATTTGAGTTTTTATTCCTTAAACCATGTGTTTTTGATATTCAACAAAAATGTTTCTCTAAAGACGTTGTGCACTTTTGTGAAAATATGAGACATTAAACTCAGCAGACAGCTAAGAAAGATGACAATGGTGTTTGTTGTAGTCATCTAATTTCATATCATTGGGGCAGTCTCACTTACAAAAATTGGGATAACGATTTTCTAACATTTTAGATTTAGGGTTGGGTTTAAAACAATCCTTAAATTAGATTTTTTTTCTTCTTATACATAGCACAATCTGATTAAGATTTAATGTATAAATTAATATAAATTTATGGTTCCTAAAAGACAGGTTAATAGCTGAAAAACAGTACAGCTTGGTGTTGTAAATAAATTATAAATAAAACAAATAGTTTTGTAAAACATCTAAAATTCACATCTACACTTTCTAAAATTAACAGGGAAAGTGTTATATCTTAATAAAAGTTTTATGAATTTTAAACAATTTTCTGTCAGTTGAGATCTGTGCATGAAACAACAACAAAGATTGGGAAGAAGGCGGGGCTTAGCAGTGAGAAGACGGACTTTCAGGCAGTTCCTGAGAGACCATCTAAACCGGGTCATTTGGACGATTCGTTTTGGATCTAAGCTGTCCCGGAGAGACAGTGAAAGGTGGAGGGAACTCCAGTGGTCCCAGAGATGTTCGCAAAATCTCTGGGAACCTAAGGAAAGCCCTCCTAATCCAGTGATTTCTGGATCAGCCGATGCTGACTATAACTGCAAAAGCCCAGAGAGAGAGTGGATATAAGCATGTTGTTTGGTGTGAGTTTCAAATCTTTTTTTCTTGTTGGAAAGAGAACACTCTAAATTTGGAAACTTAGTTTAAAATAAGGCTGACTAGTGAGAAAAACGGCGGGGATAAATGTTGCCAATTGAAAGTTTATTTTTCTGTTCCTTTCTTTTATCTTTGGAAGCTGGGCTGGACTTTTTTGTAATTTAAATCGGCCTCTTGTGTTCCTCCTTTTTGTTGTCGATATTTTTAACTTTGAACCTAATGGGGACATTGAATTTAAACCTAAAGTGCCTTGAAGATCTGCTTTTTGTTTTCTTTTAGCCTTTTGGTTGTATTTTAACAATTAGTAATTAACAAACGCTACGGAACAACAAAGCTAAAGCAAGCTATAAACTACAAATCACAAGCTAACACTGCCATCTAATGGACTTGAACTTTGTTATCAAACTCCCTCCTGTAATGCATTTGATTTACGTATTTACGCAGCTGGAATCTTGCTAGACAAAACAGCAGAGCTGAGAGTGACCTTGGAAAGACTTTTATCTTAGGGGGGGGGGGGAAGAGTCCGAAAAAACCATTTGTTTTAGCTTGTTGGCATTCTTTCATCTCTCAATACCATTCTCACACAATCTGCTGCAGAGATATTGACATTGATTTTTTCTTTTTTGATCATCCTTATTGACTTTTTGATCTTTTACACTTTTTTTCTGTTTTGATTATTCTTTTTAACCTTTGGATCATTCTTTTTGACCCTTTGACTATTTACACTTTTTTTTCTTTTTCCCACTTGTAGCTGAAGCACCTCTCCTTTTCTTTTTGGAGGGGGGGGGGGGTTTCATATATATATCTTCTTCTGTATTCTCACTGTATTTCTTTCTTTTCTGAAGAAATTGGGACATCAACAGATGATTCAATTTAAATTTTGAACAAAATAGTTGGAAGAGTTCCTTTTTTCTTTTCCTTTTTTCTCCCTTCTTTCTTTTCCTTTCTCTCTCCCCCCTTTTCCTCATCTCTCCCTCCTCTCCCCTGTGTACCCTACGTACTTCATCCATTGTACTTATAACCTTCCACCCTCTAATACTAATTGGCTATGAGTAGAAAAGCAGTTGCTTTTGGCTCTACATCAACCTCTGCCTCCTCACCTGCGGGAGGCCAGAGGACAACACAGACAATGTCCCAGCATGAAAAAGAGAAGGAAGCAAATTTTGAAACACTTATGCAAATGATGCAGAAAATGCAAGCAGGAATTGACAGTAAAGATAGCAAGTTAGACACCCTTGTAAAGAAGGTTGAGAGTATGGGGGAAAATGGAGGTAATGGAACAACAAAATCAAAGCATAGTGCAAAAAGTTGATAAAATGGAAGGGAAAGTTGAAAGCATGCACAACTGGATGCTGAAATACGAAGACAGGATTCAAAAAATTGAAAGCAAAATCCAAGAAGGAGAGAAGAAAACCGAGAAGCTAGAGACCAGACTAAGTGATGTAGAAAGAGAGAGCAGTGGAATATTAAGATGGGAGATGGATAGGTCTGAATTCTTCTTAAGATTTCAAAACATAGAAGAAGAAAAAGGAGAGGACTTAGTTCAGATAATTTCAAATATTTTGATAGATGTTCTGGAGATGTCCCAGGACAAAATAATAGAAAATATAGATGAGAGTTTTAGAGTATACACAAGATATGCAATGAGAAATGCTCTCCCAAGGGAAGTGCATGTAAGATTTACTAAGAAAACAATTAAATCACAAATCTTACAGAAATTGAGAGATAGAAAATTAGAATATAAAGGTAAGGAGTTGTAGTTCTCAAACAAATTCCGAGAGAGGTGTGAGAGAGGAGAAGAGAATATCAATTTCTGACTAAAGTATTGATAAAAAAGGTGTTAATTACAGATGGCTCATACCGGAAGGTTTACTATGTACATGGCAAGGACAAAGACACAGGATAGATACAATTGAGAAGGCAGAAGCTTTCTACGAAGAATACTTTAGAGAAATGGCTGAGAAAGCTGGGAAAGACGACTCAGCGGTACAAATACTGGAACCACCTGCAACCGCGACCGAAAAAATAGAAGGAGCAGTAGGTGGAAGTGAGAAAGAAGGGGCGACGGGGAATGGAAGCCGTAAAGAAAAACGAGAACCCAGATCTACTAGAACAATAAATCCTGTATATAAAGTATAAACATGGAAGAAAGAAAAATGATTACAATTAACATTAATGAACTTAATTCGGTAATTAAAAGAAAGAAAATATTTTATAACTAGAGAAATTACAACTTGACATAATTTGCCTGCAAGAAGTACATATCCAAAAGAAATATGAACACTTATTAACTCAACCAAAGCTTTGGAAAATGTTTTCATCATTGGCGAACTGCAAGAAAAGAGGAGTGGTCTTTTATATTAAAGGCAACATCCCAGCAAAAGTAGTCTATGCAGAGGAAGAGGGAAGGATTTTGATGGTGGAAATTATGGATACCAAAAAGACACTCCTAATTGGAATCTATGCCCCCCCAATGAAAAACAAGATGAATTTTACAAAAAACTACACAAAAAAGTTTTGGAACTAGACTATGCTGATATTTGTATGATGGGAGACTTTAATGGCATTGTGAATCAAAATATGGACTATAAAACACA
This sequence comes from Thamnophis sirtalis, assembly GCF_051295495.1. Lineage (NCBI taxonomy): Eukaryota > Metazoa > Chordata > Lepidosauria > Squamata > Natricidae > Thamnophis > Thamnophis sirtalis. Next base: position 35,903,606 of record NW_028261387.1, read on the forward strand.
TAAAACAAAAAAATTAAATAGGAAGCCTCTGCCGAAATCTCTTTTTAGGATGACAGATGAAGTAAATCTAAAAGATATATGGAGAGAAAGAAATGCTAAAAAAGAACAATACACTTTCTACTCAAACAGACATTCTTCATTTTCTAGAATAGATATGATATGGGTCTCAGCGGAGTTGAGCTCCAACATAAAAGAAATTGAGATTGGAGCAAGTACCTGGGCGGACCACAATCCAATTTTAATTAAATGGAAAGGCCAAAGGGCAAGACCTAGATGGACACTAAATAACACTATATTGAAAGAAAAAGAGTTTGTACAAAAAATGGAAAAAGAGCTAGTCCTTTTCCTTAAAGAAAATAGGAAAGAAGATACGTCGTTGCAGAATCTCTGGGATACAATGAAGGCTGTTATCAGAGGTTTGACAATAGACTACACAAGGAAGAGAAACTTAAAGAAAAGACAAATGCATAAAGCTTTAGATAACTACTATAAAATACTTGAAAGAGAACTACAGAGAGCACCACAAAAAAAAAGATGTCAAAATAAAAATGGACATAATTAAACACAAAATGGACCTATTAGAAAAGGAAGAACTGGCACAAAAAATTAGAGGTACCAAACAGAATTATTTTGAAAATGCGAATAAGCCAGGCAGGTGGTTGGCATATAAGATGAAAAAAGAGAGAGAAACAAAGAAAATACTTCAACTAAGAGATAAATAAGGAGAAATTCAGTATGGAAATACTGAGGGGGAAAAATTATACAAGACTATTATGCTAAACTCTATGAACAAGAGAAGGTGGAGGAGGGACGAGTTAAAAAGTACTTACAAGATGCCAATCTCCCCCAGGTACCAGACGAAACTAGAACAATGTTAGAAAGTAAAATAACAATGATGGAGCTAACAGAGGCACTTAAAAAACAAAACAATGGGAAAGCTCCAGGACCAGATGGACTACCTGTGGAATTCTACAGAACATTTGAAGAAACATTGACCCTCCCACTCCTACAAGTCATGAATGAAGTGATGTCTGAGAGCAAAATACCGAAGTCATGGTCAGAAGTGTATATCACATTACTACCCAAGGAAGAGACTGATCTAACACAAATCAAGAATTATAGACCAATCTCTTTATTAAATTCAGACTACAAGCTATTTGCATTTATACTAGCTGAGAGACTTAAAAAATATTTAAATGGCTTCATCCACTCAGATCAAAATGGCTTTTTTACCTAAAAGACAAATTAAAGACGATATGAGAATGATTTTGAATACCTTGGAATACTATGACGCCCATCCTGAAAAACAAATGGCACTGATGTTCCTCGATGCGCAGAAGGCCTTTGACAATGTGAATTGGCAATTTATGTTTTTGCAACTGGAGCAGATTAATTTTGGCAAGAAATTCACTCAAACTATAGGAATGATATACCAGAAACAAGCAGCAAAGATAATGGTAAATGGAAAACTAACAGATCTGATTGAAATAAAGAGAGGTACGAGACAAGGCTGCCCACTATCACCACTACTCTTTGTCCTAACACTAGAGGTCTTAAACAGAAAGATCAGAGAAGAAGAAGAAATAAGAGGAATGAAAATTAAGAGAGAAGAGTATAAATTACAAGCGTTTGCAGACGACTTAGTTTTTATTCTTGAAGATCCATTAGAAACAGCATCCAAATTGCTGGAAAGAATAGAGGAATATGGAGAAGTAGCAGGCTTGAAAATAAACAAAGATAAAACAAAGATCATGACGAAGAATATCCCAGCAACACAAAAGGAAGAGCTGTCAGAAACATTGCAGATTCAAAATACAAGTAAGATTAAATATTTGGGGATATACTTATCACCTAGATGTAGCACTCTTAAAGAGGATAACTATACCAGACTAAAACGACAAATAGCAATTGACTTGGAGAAATGGGAAAATTTGCACTTATCAATGATGGGAAGAATTTCTACAATTAAAATGAACATTCTACCTAGAATTCTATACCTGTTTCAGACAATCCCAATCAGATTGGGTAAGGATTTTTTTCAAGATTTAAATAAAATAGTTTTGAAATTTATTTGGCAAGGGAAAAAAGCTAGAATAAAACTTAAATTACTACAAGATGCTAGATCTAGAGGAGGATTTGGGCTACCTGATTGGGAGCTATACTATCAGGCAACAAACTTGATGTGGATTAAGGAATGGATATTATTAAAAAAACTCTAGATTATTGAATGTAGAAGGTCACGACTTACTGTTGGGATGGCATGCTTTCCTATGGTATAAGGGTACTAAATCACATGGTTACTTTAGAAGACATTATATAAGGGAGGCGTTGTTGTTAAACTGGGAAAAGGTTAAAAGACTACATTATTTAAAAATTCCAGTCTGGATATCAACAATTGAAGCATTTTCATATCCAATAATATATAAAAAGGAACAAACAGTTAGATATACAGAATTATTGAATACAGAGGGTGAGCTCAAATCTATTCAAGAGTTAAAACAAGAAGGGATGGAAATGAACTGGTATTCATATGTACAGATACAATCTAGATATAATGAAGATAGAAAAACTAAAGATCTTTATAATAAAATGACTGAGTTAGACAAAATTTTAACAGGCACTGATGAAAAAGTAATTTAAAAACTATATGGATATTTATTGGAGTTTAAATTGCATGAAGAACAAGTTAAAGAAACTATGATAGCTTGGGGAAAAAACTTTAGGTATGGGATTGATTTAGAGAATTGGCAGAAATTGTGGTCTCAAAATTACAAAATGACAATGTCTACTGCATATAGAGAAAACTTGTATAAGATGTTTTACAGGTGGCACCTACCCCCGACCAGAATCGCAAGAATGTTCAAGAATAAATCAGAAAAATGTTGGAAATGTCACCAGATACCTGGCTCATACTACGACATGTGGTGGACTTGCACTGAAGCTAAAAGATACTGGACTAAAAACCACATGTGGTTGGAGAAAATGACACACAAACAAATAGACTTTAAACCAGAGGTCTTTTTATTGGGGATCATACCAGAAACCTACAACAAAGACTTAAAATATCTGATTGTAAATGTGTTAACAGCAGCCAGAATTGTATTTGCAAAAAACTGGGAAAACGAAACAATACCAAAACAGGAAGAAATTATCCGAAAAATAATGGACTGTGCTGAAATGAGTAAATTGACATTTGAAATTAGAGAGCAAGAGGATGAACAATTTTATAAGATATGGGATTTGTTTTATCGGTGGCTAGGGGGAAAAAAAACTTTGGAAATGAAAAATGATATACTTATGCCTTAATTGAAGAAAATAAATGATGATATAATTATGCTGTGAAATAATCTAACAATGACACAATGAAGAATTAATATAAGGTCTGGGGATATAATGTATAAGGTTAAGAACTTATTATAATGATATTTCGCTGCTGATAAGCAATTCTAATAGGGGAACAAATGAAAACTGGTATATATAGGCAGCGATGCTTTGTTGAAAAATGAAGGAATAAGATCTCTGTTTGAAGGTATGAAATGCAAGGTTAACAATAAATATAAGTATACTTTCTGGGGGAAAATAATGCTAATGTTAACTGAATATATATTGTAGAATGAAAATGAGGCCTTTAGTTATATTAGATGAAATATTTGAGATGGTAAATATTATTTGAAGATGCAGATGTTAAAACACTTGTAACCAAACGACATGCTGCATGTGATGATGGTTTTTTTTCTTTTTTTTCTTTTTTCCCTTTTTTTTAAAAACCCTAGGTTATTGTGGTGTCTATTAAATATACAACAGAGAGATACGGGATGTGTGTATGGGGGGAAACGTAGTAGGGATGCACCTGTGATCAAATGACATATTGTATGGGATGATGGGGTTTTTTTTTCCTTTTTTTTCCTTTTCCCTTTGTTTTTTTTCTATTGTTATGTGATTATGTTGTCTATGTAATAAAAAATAAAATTATTAAAAAAAAAAAAACAACAACAACAAAGATTTAAAAAAATGTGTTCCATCATTTTAGTTCAAGTAGTTCTGCTGAACATGTTGGCTATAATGTAAAATATACCTTCATTCATATATTCTATTCTTGGAATATATTGTAAATTTATCAGTTTATTCTCTTAGATCCTGCTCATCACGTAAGAGATATGTATGATATTAGAAATCAGACAGAGAAAATAATGTGCCATGAACATAAAGTTTGATTTCCCTGTGTTACTCTACCGCTTGTCAAAACTATGGGAACATGATGTGGCTATTTTGTCATTTTCAGCGACAACAGTTTACAATATTCCTCGAAATTTTCAAATAATTTATCCTGGAATTCTGATTGCTTAGGTATTCTCTGCATAGATGAAATTATTACTTAATTTGTTTATGGGAAGCAGAATCTGTAAATTAGTACCATTTGATTGCAACAGATATCTGAAGCATGGTGGCAGACTAAAAAGGAAGACCAAAGGAGCTAAATTTTGACTGACTAAGGCAGAGGGTTCTGGAGTGCCAAAACCACAACGAAGTAGTGATAATTTCAAAATTAATTCCAATGTGATGTAAGTGTTTTCAAGAAAACAATGCAGCATCCTTGTCTACATGTCTATTCTAAGTGCAGGAATGCACTTAACGAAATGCAGCAGAGAAAATACAGATTTCACTGGCAACATTTTACTAACTCAGTGGAGTGGAACAATGTACTTCGATTTCACTAATGGGATTTCTGAATAGTATAGTATAACATTTTAAACAATTGGCTCTCAGAGAGGCAGCAAAATATTTTTGAGTTAGTAGACTTCCCTTGTAGTCAATAGCATATCTCAAAAAGGAATTATATGAAGAAGAAAAACCTCTGAAGAGGCCCAATAAGATGAAAAGTGAGGTCTTTTGATCATGGCTTTGGAGTACCAGTATTATGAAACAAAATATAATTAGGATCTTAAGTAGGTCAGGAGTGTCAAACTCTATTTTATTGGGGGCTGCATCTTGAGTTTGACACCCTTGAACTAGGTGCTGAGAAGAGTATGGTGAAGATAAGTCCAGTAAAAACTTTCATTTTATTGTTACACAATGAAATCCAAAGCCATTAATTTATACCTTGTACTGTATATATTCAGTCTCTTTAAAATCACATTATTTTTGTTACAGGTAGTCCTTGCTTACCAACTGTCTCATTTAGGGTTGACAGTGTAAAAAACAACAACTTTGTGACAAATCTTCACCATCAAAGTGTCTCACAGTCATGTGATCACCATTCATATTCTTTGCAACTGGCTTGCAACAAGGAAAGTTAACAGAGAAGGCAGAAGTTAAATCGTAAGTTATAGTCATGAGGTGTTCCATTTAGTGACTGCGAAAATTCACTTAACAACCAAAGGGAAATGAGATCATAAGCCTGTCTTGGTCACATGATTTTCCACTTAACAATTGCTATGCTTAGTGACTGAATTGTCAGTTATAATTGTGTACATTGAGCTATGACTATCTGTATGAAAATGTGCTAGATGACTGAAATAAATAATGCATTTATTTATTTATCTATTTATTTATTTTTTGTATTGTTCTTTTAAGCCACCCATAAAAAAACTGTGTGTGTGTGTGTGTGTGTGTGTTTATAAATATTCCCTTTTCCTAATGGCACCCATACTGGCATATATTACAGTCAGAATCAAGAATAGTTTAAATTAAAAATAAAATAAACAATGATAAATTATACTATAACCACATCAAATTCAACCTCAAAATCAATAATATCAAGTACCTCTCAAGAAATTGTTTGAAATGTTAGGGGAACAAGAACGTTGTTACTTTGTTTATTTTATTAATATGCTAACATGCAACTGTTGTGTTAAGAAAGTATTATCTTCTTCAGTACTCTCTTATTTACGTATTTCAATCATCTGTGAGAGCCAAGTCTCTTAATATACTATTTATCATGCCTTTCCTTATAGCCTCCTGCTAAATTTGTTGGCTCGTCTCACTCATATCTTAATTATCTTTGACTGGATTATTGCAACAATCTACTGGGCTGTCCTGGAAGACCATCCAGAGGAGTTGAGTCAGAATTCATCAGTATGGGGAACAGAGCTTTCATTAGAGAGTTTCTCATTAAAGCCTGTTATAGACTTTACACCCCTACATGGCAAAGGATGGGCTTATTTGAGGACCATTTTCTCCCAAGGATATTTGTCTATCTCATTCCAATAAGAAGGGTACATTCCAGGGGTGGGTTTCTCGCCCCGTTCCAACCGGTTCGGTTGGAACGAGGCCGGCGGCATCCTCGCGCACGTGTGCAGTGTCCTCATGCACGCGCGTGGCACACGCATGCGTACTAGCATCTGTGCGATGCTCCAGCTGCTCCTGGAGGATCGCGCAGGCGCTGTATGCGTCCTGCGCATGCGTGGAAGCGCAGAATTCATCAAAACCGGGTAAGGAGCGGGCGCGGGGGCGCGGGCGTGCGCGGGCGCGGGGGGGGCCTTCGCCATTCCCGGAAGTTACTTACTTCCGGGTTCGGCGACCAACCGGTTCGCAGGGACCGCCGCGAACCGGTTGAAACCCAGCCCTGGTACATTCTGAGTCCTTTGTGTAACCTTGTAAAGTACCAATCATGGGAACAGAGAAGTAAAAGTAGGAAAAGAACATAGTTTGGAAGAGCAGTGGCTAACGTTATACTTTATCAGAGTCCTCTTCCCCTTTAAAATATTGATTTATCAAGCAAGTTCATTTCATATCAAAAGTCTCTGGATTAAGCTTGGCTCCTGATGAATGCCTTGATACGTTCTTGGAGTCTTCTTGACAAAAATACACAAGTGGATTGCCACTTTCTTCTTCTAAGAAGTTTCTATTTCCATTTTGGCCCATCATTAAGTACTAACTAGGTCTGACACAGCTCAGTTTTTGGAGATCAACCAAAATAAGTTCCATAAGTGCCCGCTAAGTGGGAATTTCATCATACAGACATAATTTCCTTTGAGACCTCAGTTTAAGTAATCAAGTATCTAAACAGGGGTGCCAAACCCGTGGCCCGTGGGCCACATGCATCACATGCTGGCCATACCCAGCCCATTTTAGAGAAGGGGAGGAAAAGTCATGATACGTCACATGATGATGTGACGATGCAAGATTGACATTCCTAAATTCTAACATAAATTGGGTCTTTTGACATGGAGACTACTAAAAGGTGTTATTGTGACCAAAGGATCAATTGCCAATAATTTACCCCATACTTAATGCATCTTAATCCGTTCATCTTAATTTCTTTACTGCTGCTGTAGCTGCTGCTGTTACTGCTACTATTACCACACACAAGCTGTCATTTGAAATGTATGCATGACTGGAAAGATGGTAGTAGTTCCATAGATAAGCATGACAGCCAATAGGAAACTGGTGGGCAAGAACAACAATCTAATTACACAATTGTCTTTTAGGGAGCAAGAGGTCCAAGAAGAGCAATTGGTTGAACTGTGTTTTGTGTATGATTTGAAGCTATTGTTGAAAGAAATGTCCATTTGAGTTCCGTTCCAAATGGGGAGAAAGACACTGGAAACATGGAAACTATTTGGAAAGATGGTTTAATGGTGGACAGGACCACATGGTTTGAAGTCTTGGACAATCAAGAACATGGGTGAGAGAGAGAGATTTATACCCACTCTTGGGCCTTGCCTTGGAGCTTCCTGTTCCTGTGTAAGAAATGTACTCTGATTGGTTGTCAGACTCCCATCAGGCCATGCAGGAGTAACTTTGTAGGTTGTCGTGAGTCCCTGGCTTGGTTGAATCTTGCTGGGTGATGTAATGAAAGGCCTTTGGGCAATTCCTATTACGGCTTAATAGCTTTGTCCTGGTTTGGATCTTGAGTGAGGGCTAATCCTATCACCCTGGAGTTGAAGGTTTTTTGTAGATAAGATGGCCCAGTCTTTTGTCTTGTAGATAGGTTGGCACCAGTCTGTCTGTGGCTATTAACAAAGGTGAAAGCTGCTTTCCAAGGGCATGTTTCTCCTTTTCTCATCCAGGGTGGTATACTATTCTGTCTTTTTAATATTTCCTAGAATATTTCATCCTTCTAGGAGAGGGGTGGGTGCTAACTTCCTCACTATTTTACACATAAATAATTATTTGGATACATCTACTAAATAGATAATTTCCCAGCAATATATATCTGTCTCTTCCTGTATGAATCATTAATCAGAGGCCATGTATAAGAACAATATGAAACAAAAAGAAAAGAAAGGAAATAGCTAATGTAGTCTTCTTAATTTGAATTGACATGGGATTAAGTGGGCTTTGTTAATATTATCCATAATCCTAAAAGCCATTTCTGTGCGGTGGAAAAGCTGTTATACAAGTCTTTGTGTTATTGTTGAAAAGAAGTTGAGGATTCAGAGCAAAAGCTCCTCATTTTGCATAAAATGCTAAGAGCATTGCATTAAAGTGCTACAACTGACAGAAGCATTGAACAATCTCGGAATTACTAAAAGCTGTTGACACTAAAGGATACCTATGGTAAACCTGGAAATTCACTTGACTCTATCTCAAAGATCAGCCTATGGAGATAAATAGTAAAATCTTGAAGCAGGGGTCACTTGCTTTGGATATGCATAGATATGTTGATAAAATTTTCTTCTTCTTTTACATTTTTTTTACTTTGAATCTATATTACACCTGTGTTGTTTCCAGATGTCAGAATTTAAATTTCCAAATGATGAGTGTTCTATTTAAGTGTCAATAACTCTGCTTAGCTTTTCAAGAACAAAATCAGTTCTATAGATGAAATATTTATTTGACAGGTAAGTAATTAATTATATCCATTTGTGTATGGAGATTCTCAGTCATCCAGGTCATGTTGGTCCCAAAGGTGCTTTTTCAAGAGAAAAGTGTACTATCTCCAGTCTACATCAGTCCTTTCAACAGTTCTAAGAAGGCTCCACACCAGGTGTGGGTTCCTGCCAGTTCTAACCTCTTCTATAGAAGAGGTTCCACAAATCTACAGTGCCATTTAAAACCGGTTCCAGCTCCCTCCCCCCGCCCGTCCACATATCATCAAGATGAAGAGCGAGAGGAGGAATTCTGGGAGTTGAAGTCCACAAATCTTAAAGCTGTCAAGTTTGTACACCCCTGGGGTTTTTTTCTAAAAGGTTAGGGGTGCAAGGGTCTTGTAACTCAACAGCTTTAAGACTTGCATGCTTCAAATGCCAGAGTTTCTGAGCCAACATTTTGGTTGCTAAGCAAGAGCCTTGTTAAGTGAGTTTCACCACATTTTATAAGTTGGCCACGCCCACACTCCCACCTGGTCACATGGCCAGCAAGCTACTCCCACAAAGCAGGCCACACCTACAGAAGAGGTTCTAAAAAAATTTGAAACCCAACACTGCTCCACACTCATTTGCACCACTCAGGTGACCCTAATGAAGAGTGGTGGGGTCCTAAGTGGTTTATTACAGGTTCACTGAGCATGCACTGAGCACGCATGCACAATAGAACAAAAATTGTTCAGAGAAAAAAGAAAACAGAAAACAATTCAAGCTGCGACTCCAGATCAACTGGGCTTCAGACACTGGAATAAAAGGTAAGTCTAACCCAGGTGCAGGAGGAAGTGGGCAGGCCCACTTTTTAAAAAAAAACAGAGAACCGGTTCACTCTCTGTTTGAAGGCAGCACTACTGGTTCGGATGACGCAGTAGAAACCCACATCTGATGATGACACAGATAAAACTCCAGGTGTCCTTAATAACCTGCTAAAAGAATGCAAACAACCAGCTGTCTGCAAGGAATATAAATCCCCATCATCCAGTCAGAGCTGAAGAAGCTTCTTGAATAAGAAGTGAAACATCTTCAAAGAAAAACTAGAAAGTCCAGTTGCCTCTTGAAAAGGCACCCTTGGGATTCTATCCATTTCATTTTTTCCCCTTAATCTTTTGTTTTTGTCCTGGCACTGCCTCTTTTTTTAAGAGTTAAGCTTCCAGCAATTGACAGATAGGTGATACCTACATATATGCAGTATACACACACACACACACACACACACACACAAACACACACATACAGATATAGATGATAATAGAGACAGTAGAGAGATGAAAGATGACAAATAGCTGATAGGACTGTGATGGCGAACTTATGGCATGCATGCCACAGGTGGCATGCGGAGCCATATCTGAGGGCACACGAGGCATTGCCCTTTGCCCTGATTTTTGGCCCTCCCAAGGGTGGAGGAAGGCCATTTTTGCCCTCCCCAGGCTCCAGGAAAGCCTCTGGAGCCTGTGGACTGGCAAAAAAATGGGCCCAACAGGCCCACTGGAAGCCAGGAAATGGGCCATTTCTGTCTGACCTCCAGAGGGCCTGGGGCACGGGGGAAGCTGTTTTTGCCCTCCCCAGGCTCCAAGAAAGCCTCTGGAGCCTGTGGACTGGCGAAAAAAGGCCCCACCGGAAATTGGGAAATGGGCTACTTCCAACCTCTGGAGGGCCTGGGGGCAGGGGACGCCATTTTCATCCTCCCTGGGCTCCAAGAAAGCTGTATGCACATGTGCATAGGGCAGCGGGGGGAGTCATGCGTGCATGCACAGGAGGGCACAATGCAAGGGGACATTTATGGGTGTGGGCCCGCACATGCAATAATGTGCAGGGGAGCTTTTGGCATCCGAGGGGAAAAAGGTTCGCCATCACTGTGATAGGCAATCAAATTTGTCACCTCCATACTTTCCTCCAAGCTGTTTTCATCACCATCACTACTACTGAAAACCTATGTCAGGCCTGCAGTTATATACCTTTTAGGATTTTTGGCCTGACACACTTTCTCTCTTTCTTTACTATACTGTTTCATAAGTGCGCAATTGGGAGAGGGAAATAGTAAGAAGTAGAATGTGTTTGTTTTCAAATTTAAAAAAATCCTTTCTAGAAGCCCAAGGTCATCTTTTGTCTCTGCACCTCTGCATCTGACAGGAACCTGATGTGTGGAAATGCCAGCGTGGCAGAAGAACATTGGACCATGTGATGGATTTATGAGTGTGGGGACAAGATCATTAACTTTCTGCTGGGTGGGAATCCCAGGAAGCTTTCAGATTGGGGATTGCTACAGATGTGCCAACATGTCTCTCTTATTAAATTGGTAATTTAAGGATAGTTCTGCCTTGGACTCCGATTTATTTCTGGATGATATTTGGAATGCTGACATTTTCCCGAATCTCCCTTTAAAATAAATCACCAGCAATACGCACACCCCACGGGGGCTGGTGCGTGGTGCTGACTCCCAACGCTGACTAAACCGGTCAGCGTAAAGTATCAGCAAAAGTGAAAATGAGCTGATTGATAAGATGCTTCTCTGAAAATCTTCAAAGTGCAAAGGTATTTCTATTTGAAGATTTATAGCGTCTGGGATAAAATGCAACCAGAGAGGGCAGGAAAGGCTGATTCTACACACGGCTGGAAGCGACAAGATGTTTTGAATCCCAGACCAACTTCTACAGCTAAATGTGAGTAGGGACTCCTCCTCCTTCCCCAACAAAAACACAGCAATAAACTGGAGTGGAGATAATTACTCCTTCCATACAGCGATGAATGAGCTAAGCCAGCAAGAAGGAATTTGGCCAGCATCTCTCACTAGCCAGCCACTGAAAATTGGGCTGCAGCTTGTGAATCAAGCACCACCAGGTTGGGCTTTCTTCCCAGGTCATGGATGGCAGAGATGCTACTGGGCAACATGGGAAAATCCTCCAAGCCAGCAGAGGGGGCCTTGGCCTGTAACCCCCCCCCCCCTGCCAGTCACTGATGGGAGAGATGCCAGTGGGCACCTGCTCTCCCTCAGCAGATGGCACCATGGCAGAATATGGGCAGTGGCCAACCCTGGGATTGACCCCTCCACCAGTTCCCGTCTCCCCTGCAATGCCCCAATGGGTTCTTACCCCACCTTCCTACAGAGAAGAGTTCTCAACAATGGAAGAAGGGATGAATGAGGGGAAAGCTGCAGGATGGATAGTGGAACAATGTGATGAGGCAGTTCCTTTGTGGTGGCGAAAGATGAAATCGGCGGTGGAAAATTATGTATAAAGCTGTATTACTTGAGCAACGATGAAACCACTGATGGAGAAGTCCCCTGGACTACTACAACGAGTGGCCAGCCCTAACCGACCATGGGAAGCGGTCACAATGGACTTCATCGTCGAACGCCCAGACAGCAGTGGGAACAGAGTAATCTGGATGGTTATTGATTTGGTTTCCAAGCAGGCACACTTCATTTGCTCAGGGTTGCTGTCTGCAAAGAAATTAGCGAAAATGTTTCTGAAACACATTTATCACCTGCACGGAGTGCCCAAGAGGATCATTTCAGACCGTGGAGTCCAATTCACAGCCAAGTTCTGGAGAGAGGTCCTGAGATCCATTTGGTCCACACAAGAACAGCGCTCTGAGGTTCATCCCAGCATGAACTGCACAGCAGAAAGAGCCAATGCAGTGGTGGAACAATACATCCGGTGTTATGTGGACTATCAGTAAAACAACTGGTCGGACTTGCTACCCTTCGCTGAAGTGGCGTACAATGTCACGGTCCACAGCAGCACTGAATTAACTCTTTTCCAGATTATTAGTGGCATGGAATTTGTTCCCATGCCTGAGCTGCTTAGAGAACCTCCCTCCTCCATGTCTCTAAATGAATGGATGGACACACTAAAGAAAGGATGGGAAAGTACGAAGAAAGCTCTAACAGATGCGGCAGAAACCTACAAGAAGCAAGCTGATAAACACCGCTCGTTCCAAACCCCCTTTCGTGTGGGGGACAAAATTTTTGTATCTACCAAATACATGAGATTAAGAATGCCTAGCCAGAAATTTGGTCCAAAATGTCTAAGTCCATTCCCAATAGTGAAGATAGTTAACCCAGTTACAGTTCAACTCAGTCTACCCAGAAGTTTGGGGGAAATTGACCCAGAATTTTATTGTAGCTTGTTGAAGCCAGTAATTGGGTGCAGCATAAGACCATCCACCCAAGCTTTCTCTCCTCCTGTAGTGATAGAAGGGGAAACACAATCTGAGGTAGAAAACATCGTAGACTCCAGGCTGTATAGTGGGTCTCTTACAGTATTTAGTGCATTGGAAGGGTTACCCTTTGTCTGAAGCTACTTGGGTGAATTTGAATTTTAATAGATTTGTATGCTGCCCAATCCCGAAGGACTCTGGGCGGTTTACCTAAAAACAATCAAAATATTAAGAAGATTAAAAACACAAAACAATACAATTTAAAACAGGAAAACATAACATGCACTCAGTTATAATGGGGCTGGAGTTCAGTCAAGCTCAACAGCCCCAGGCCTGCTGGAACAGCCAGGTCTTAACAGACTTACGGAAGGCCAGGAGAGTGGGGAGGGTCCGGATCTCAGGGGGTAGCTCGTTCCAAAGGGCCGGGGCAGCAACAGAGAAGGCTCTCCCCCGGGGAGCCGCCAGATGGCATTGTGTAGCTGACGGTACCTGGAGAAGGCCCGCCCTGTGCGATCTTATTGGGCGCTGGGAGGTATGTTGCAGAAGGCGGTCACGGAGATATCCAGGTCCTAGGCCATGTAGGGCTTTATAGGTAATAACCAGCACCTTGAAGCATGTCCGGAGACCGATGGGAAGCCAGTGCAGCTCACAGAGGATAGGTGTAACATGGGTGTACCTAGGTACACCCAGTATCGCTCGTGCGGCTACATTCTGGACCAATTGTAGTCTCCGAACACTCTTCAGGGGCAGCCCCATGTAGAGTGTGTTACAGTAGTTGAGCCGTGAGGTGACGAGGGCATGAGTGATCATTTGGAGTGCCTCCCGGTCCAGGTAGGGCGGCAACTGGTGCACCAGTTGAACCTGTGCAAAAGCTCCCCTGGTCACAGCTGACTGGTGATGTTCTAATGTCAGCTGTGGATCCAGGAGAACACCCAAGTTGCGGGCACTCTCTGAGAGGTGTAAGATTTCACCCCCTAGGATTAAGGGTAGAATATCTGGACTATTTGGGGGGGGGGCAACATCCAAAGCCATTCAGTCTTGTCAGGGTTGAGCGCAAGCTTGTTCATTCCCATCCAGACCGTAACAGCTTCCAGGCACTGGCACATTACTTCCACCGCTTCACTGAGTTGGCACGGGGCGGACAGATACAGCTGGGTATCGTCCGCATACTGGTGGTATTTGATCCCGTACCTGCGAATGATCTCACCCAGCGACTTCATGTAGATGTTAAATGGGGGGGCAGGACCGAACCCTGCGGCACCCCATATTCAAGGGGCCTAGGGGTCGACCTCTGTCCTCCGACCAACACCAACTGCGACCTGCCAGAGAGGTAGGAGGAGAACCACCGCAAGATGGTGCCTCCCACTCCCACCTCTTCTAGCCGTCGCAGAAGGATACCATGGTCGATGGTATCGAAGGCCACTGAGAGGTCAAGAAGCACCAGGATAGAGGAATGCCCTCTATCCCTGGCTCACCAGAGATCATCGGTCAGTGCGACCAAAGCGGTTTCGGTGCAGTAACCAGGCCTGAAACCAGACTGAAAGGGATCTAGATAATCTGCTTCATCCAAGGTCCGCTGGAGTTGAGAAGCCACCACCTTCTCAACAACCTTCCCTAAAAAAGGGAGGTTGGAGACTGGACGGTAGTTTTTAAGGACAGCTGGATCCAGAGCAGGCTTCTTGAGGAGGCGTCTCACCACCGCCTCCTTCAGAGGCTGCGGGAAGGACCCCTCTGGAAGCGAGGTGTTTATAATCCTCTGGATCCAGCCCCTAGTCACCTCTCTGCTGGTCGAGACCAACCAGGAGGGACAAGGGTCAAGTAAACAGGTGGCGGTACTCATCGATCCAATGGCCTTGTCCACTTCCTCAGGAGTGGCAAGCTGGAACTCACTCCACGAAGTTTGCTCAAGACTCTCCCTAGGCATCTTTGCTGGCACTGTCCAAGTGGAGTCAAGGTCCGTCCAAATCTGAGCGATTTTATCCGACAGAAACTGAACAAATTCCTCTGCTCTTTCCTGTAAGGGTTCACCCGCATCTCTCCCTTTCAGGAGGGAGTGGGTTATCCTAAACAGGGTGGCCGGGCGAGATTCTGTGGACGCGATAAGGGCGGAAAAATGTGCACATTTTGCCGCCCGTATCGCCACTAGATAAGACCTAATAAAGGTTCTTAGCAGTGTTTGGTTGGATTTGGAGATCCTAGCCCTCCACCGTCGCTCTAGGCGTCTCTTTTGGCGCTTCATCTCACGGAGTTCCTCGGTAAACCAAGGTGCCCTCCTGGATCCACTGCCATGGAGAGGCCGCAAAGGTGCAATCCGATCTAAAGCCCTAGTCGCTGCGGTATTCCAGGCAGCGACCAAGGGCTCAGTCGAATTGTGGGCAAGGGAGTCAGGTATCTCCCCAAGCTCCGTCTGAAATCCCAAAGGGTCCATCAGGTGCCTGGGGCGGAACCATTTAATCAGCTCCACCTCCCTGCGGTGGGGGAGTAGCTTCCGAAAATCAAGCCTCAGCAGGAAGTGATCTGTCCATGACAAGGGCGAGATCTCAATCCCCTTTAATTCTGGATCACGTCTCCACTGCTCCGAGAGAAACACAAGGTCGAGTGTATGTCCCGCCATATGAGTCAGACCCTGAATTACTTGAGTCAAGTCCATGGTTGCCATGGAAGCCATGAACTCCTGGGCCCCATCAGAGCATTCGCCAAGAGATGGCAGGTTGAAATCCCCCAGTATTGTAAGTCTGAGGAATTCAACCGCCAGTCCGGCTACTGACTCTAGGAGCGCAGGCAGGGCTGTTGTGATGCAGCTGGGAGGTAGGTACATCAACAACAGGCCCACTTGACCCCCAAGGTCCAGCCTCACAAGAAGGGACTCACATCCAACAATCTCTGGAGCAGGGAGCCTGCGAGGCATCAGTGACTCCCGGATTATAACAGCAACTTCTCCACCCCTTTCCTCTGGTGTCGTGGCTGGTGCAGCACCTGAAACCTTTCTGGGCACATTTCTGAGAGGGGGACTCCTCCATCATGGCCCAGCCAGGTTTCAGTAATACATGCCCCCTCGTCTAATAATAAGTCCCGGACGAGGGGAGCTTTATGGACCACAGACCTGGCATTCAGCAGCAGCAGCCTGAGACCAGGGCCCTGATTTCCCATGTCACTAGGTTCCCGAGTTGAGCTATCAGGGCTGGAATGAGGGATCGCTGTGACGTAGCGAACCCTCCTTCCCCGGTAATGGCTAGCCCTAAATCTCCCATCATACCTGCCCCTCCCAGTCATAACCTTAATGCTCCAGCCCACCCCCGTGTCCGTAGATCCCCCTCCATCTCCCATGGCCTCCGTTCTACTCGGCAGGCCATTCAATCCAGGCACTCTGGGATGGGAGGCAATTCTGGGCCCCCATCCACTTCTGCTATTGCACTCAGTGGAGGGGCTCCAGGCCGCACTCTCAATCCCCTCATATGTACCGACCAGGCATTCTCCACATACATACCCCACTACAGATTAAAAGGAATACAACAGTACGATAAAAATTACACTAATTAAAAGAATGTGGGATCATTCACTCACAGGCATACACATACACTCCACATACAGAAAAGAGGGGGGGGGGTTGCACAGATGTTAGAGTCAGTGTTAAAGTTGAGCAAGTGGGATTGTTCATTCACTGGGCGGAAACACAAACATCGGATCAGTGGCAGGGAAATATAGAAGAAGTTGTTCGTCTTCTTCCCTAGATAGCGTAGCAAAGGGGGAGAAAAATCTGGATGGTTGAAATGGTGTCTCTAAAGTAGTAGTAGTAGGCGGCAGTAGTCGTGACAGAGAAACCGGGTCGTAAGTCTGGGAGTCCAGGGGTCCAGAGTCTATAGGCAGTCCGAGGTCCATAAACAGGAAGAGCCAGATGGTAGAGATAATAAAGAGCAAAAGGCCCCACAGCCACAAAAAGGGCGAAGGAGAGGCCACAGCGCAGAGAGAGTCCGATTGAGTGAACGGGGGCTGCCCGAAGGGGCAGTGGTGATGATAAGCACAGTCACATGCCCACCCTCGTCAAGCACCATACAGATCAGCCACCCCACTCCTTGAAGACAAGCAGTGAACCGACACCCCTCCGAAAAATCCAGGGGCTCTCCCAGTCGCAAAAGGCAAGGACGAAGGTCACCAGGACTGCCATAAGCCAAGGCGCGATGAAAACAGAGGAAGGGGGGCTGGAAGGGCCGTGATGGCAGCAGCAAGGCCAGCTGCCCGATCTCAGTTGGCCCCATCTGAACCAGCCACCCCCTCTCTGGCAGTTCATGCGGTACCAAAAGTTCTCCCAGGTTTCCTCAGTCCAAGAATAAGAGTCAAAAGAAGCACCAGTGTTGTTGGAAATCGCTGGGGGCGGCACCGTTAGCGCGGCACCGCCATTTCCACCGCCCAATAGAGAGAAGCCAGAAAAGAAGCCGCGCAAGTTAGAAACATGCCAGGGAGCAAGCCACAAACGGCGACTCCCCAGCTGATCACCTGGTCGGGTCCCCAGAGTCATGCCCTACCGCTTTAAGCCCTTTCTTGCAGGGTTTGCTGTTAAGAAATCTGATGTTTTCGGCGTTTTTCCGGTCCGCCCAGCCGGAGCAAGGGAGCTACCGGCCATTCACAGGCTCGCACATGTTGAAAAGCTGGAACCTAAAAGTGGAGAGGTTAGTAGAACAATTCCATGAGAAGTTTCCCGATAAGCCAAAAGGTCCCCCTGGGGGGAGGGGAGAGAGATGGATATTTGGAATGCTGACAATTTAATTATGAAGAAAAAAAATCTATACTCATTATCCCAAAGTGCAGGGGGAGGGGACCCAAAATTCCACTCATATAAATGAGATTGATTTGCACATTTCACATTCCTGTCCAACTTGTTATGAACCTCTTCTCAAAATTATATACAATTATATACAATTCAAAGCATTATGACAACCTATAGGTTATATTTCATTTCAATGGCATTTCATTGACTTGATAAGCTTTGTAGGTTTCAATTATTTAATCAATATAGGCTGGGAACTACAGGAAAAATGTGCAATTCCCAGACCATTTCAATTAGCTCCCTCTTTACCGTTTTCAGTGAGTGTCTTTCTCTTTGTGACCCGACAAAAGCACGCACGACAAAAGCGCGCTGACAAAACTGCATCGCTAAAACCATGACGTCATCAACGCACCGACAACAGCGCGGCAACAACAGCGCGGCGACAGAAGGGCGATTTAAGTTAAGGTAAGGGTTAGGTTTAGGTTTAGGGTTAGGGTTAGGGTTAGGGTTAGGTTTAGGGTTAGCATTACATTTAAGGTTAGCGTTAGCGTTACGTTTAGGGTTAGGTTTAGGTTTAGGTTTACAGCGTGCTTCTGTCGCCGCGCTGTTGTCGGCGTGATTCAGTGCTCATTCATTAGAGCGCTTTAGAACTCGCGGTTTTGTCACCACGGTTTAGTCGGGCGCGCTTTTATCGGTCGCCCTTTTGTTGGTGAACCCTTTCTCTTGAGTTTCCCCACCTCTTAGGTTCTCTCTGTATAGCTCCCCAATCCTGCAGATAATGACTAAATGGAGTTTTAGCACAAAATGTAATTTTGTTATTTTCATTCATCATCTTAATTTCTTGATTTCCATTAAACCTTCTTTGCTTTAAATTGCAACATTTCAGAATGCTGGTGAAGAGCAAATTTTATGATAAAGCTAGTTATCCAATAATCATATAAAAGGCATTTCTTTCCTAGCTTGATACTTAGAGTCATTCAATTCTCACAGCATGTTATTAACTTCAAAAGGACCTATTCATATTGTATACCCAACATTTGGATGAAATACTGGGTATACAAGCATGCTTTGTTTTGTCTACTCCATCTCTGCCCAGATATTAGAACCGATATTGCCATTTTTCATTGTGGCATTTTTAAAAATTGCCACAATGGATGAATTGAAAACCTTTTTATAAAAGCAATGGCTTGTTCTTCAATGACAGCTTTCACTCAAACCGTAACACTAAACTGATGCCCTAGAATATAAACATAAGAGTGAATAATAAATGTCTATTGAAAACAATTCCAAGTATGTTTTTATGTGGTTAAGGTACTAATACACAAGCAGGTTTCTGTTAATTCCAAATTTCATTCTAGCACAATTTTTAGCTAACAAATGCTAATGTGTTGGACCTATTTTAGAATTGGACAAGAGAACCAGATTTAATTTCAATAAACAAACTCTTTCAATCTAAGTATGTCTACAGTTCAAAAACATAATTGGTATTAAGTCCTTGGCAATTCAGGGAGACTATTATTCTGTTTCTCTGAGTTTTTAGTAGCTATGCATTCGACTTGAATATACTTTAGTGGCATTGCCTGACCCATTTTTTATTCATTGTTTTATATCTCAAAATGATAAAGTTCAAAATTGCAGTACATAAAACCCTACTCCTAGTATAAGTGGCTTTTATTTAGTTCAGTAACTTATTTTTACATAAAATGTATAGTAACTATAATTTTCAGATAATATTAGAGAACCCAATAAGCCTAATGCATCGAAACCAACAAATACCAGGGGTGGTTTTCAGCCGGTACGCACTGTTATGCCCGTACCCGTTAATGAAATTTAGTGTTTCTTCCCATGCCCATTCTTCCAGAGGCCCTGTATTGGAACGCTCTCTCCCCTGGCCTGCCCCCTTGCTTTCTCCCCTTGCCGCCCAGTCACAGCTCGCTCGCCCTGCCTGTCTGTATCAGGCTTGCCCCACCCACCCATTTCCTTTGCGGGAGCAGAGGATTGGGAGAAGCCCACGTGGCAGGCACTCCTTTCTCTTTAACAGCTGATTGGTTTCCAATGGGGGATGGAGGGAAGAAATCCATGTTTTTCCTTCCTCTGCATGGATTCCCTCCCAATTGGAAATGATGCAGCTGTCAAAGAGAAGAGAGTGTGCCCTGTGTGGCTTCTTCCAACAGCTGAAGAAGGAACAGGAAGGGAGTTCGGCTGTTGGAAAAGCCCACGTAGTGTGCACTCCCTTACCTTTAGCTATCTTGACACCTTCCAGTCCGGCTTCAGGCCCGGTTACAGCACAGAAACCGCTTTGGTCGCATTGACCGATGATCTCTGGAGAGCCAGAGATGGAGGCCATGCGTCCATCCTGGTTCTCCTTGACCTCTCAGCGGCTTTCGATACCATCGACCATGGTATCCTTCTGCGACGACTGCGGGAGGTGGGAGTGGGAGGCACTATTTTGCAGTGGTTCTCCTCCTACCTCTCGGACAGGTCGCAGTCGGTGTTGGTGGGGGGGTAGAGATCGTCCCCGAGGGCCCTAACTTATGGGGTGCCGCAGGGTTCGGTCTTATCCCCCCTACTATTCAACATATACATGAAACCGCTGGGTGAGATCATTTGGAGGCACGGGATAAAATACCATCAATACGCGGACGATACACAGTTGTATCTGTCCGCCCCGTGCCAACTCAATGAAGCGGTGGACGTGATGAACCGGGGTCTTGAGGCCGTTAAGGACTGGATGAGAGCTAACAAACTGGTACTCAACCCAGACAAGACCGAGTGGCTGTTGTGTTTTCCTCCCGACAATTTGGCCAACGTTCCATCACTCAGGCTGGGGGGTCAAAATTTATACCCCTCAGACAGGGTCCGCAACTTGGGAGTCCTCCTGGACCCACAGCTGACTTTTGACCATCATTTGTCAGCTGTGACCAGGGGGGCATTTGCCCAGGTTCGCCTGGTACGCCAGTTGCGGCCCTACCTGAATCGGGAGGCCCTCACAACAGTCACTCGAGCCCTTGTGATCTCCAGGCTGGAATACTGCAATGTGCTCTACATGGGGCTGCCCTTGAAGAGCATCCGGCGACTTCAGCTAGTCCAGAATGCGGCCGCGCGAGTGATCGTGGGCGCACCACGGTTCGCCCACATAACACCGATCCTCCGTGAGCTGCGCTGGCTACCTGTTGATCTCCGGGTGCGCTTCAAGGTGCTACTCACCATTCATAAAGCCCTCCATGGTAGTGGATCTGACTATTTGAGAGACCGCCTTCTGCCAATTACCTCCCTTCGTCCCATCAGATCGCATAGAGCAGGCCTCCTCCGAATTCCATCCGCCAGTCAGTGCCGACTGGCGACTACGCGGTGGAGAGCCTTCTCAGTTGCAGCTCCGACGCTTTGGAACGATCTCCCCGTGGAGATTCGCACCCTCACCACCGTCCAGACCTTCCGCACAGCCCTCAAGATCTGGCTATCCCGTCAGGCCTGGGGATAAGACCCTAACCTCGCCCCACCCGAATGCTGAATGAATGTTGTGTTTTACTGGTTTATTTTTTTATTCACACGTTTTTTTTCTTGTGTTTTGTCTTGCACCCCCTTCCTATTTATTGTAAGCCACCCTGAGTCCCCTCAGGGAAAAGGGCGGCCTATAAATGTCATTAAAATGAAAAAAAATGAAAATGAAATCTTTGACAGCTGCCTCATTTCCAATTGGGGGGGAAATCTATGCCAGTTGGGGTCGAAGGAGGGTCCCT
This sequence comes from Thamnophis sirtalis, assembly GCF_051295495.1. Lineage (NCBI taxonomy): Eukaryota > Metazoa > Chordata > Lepidosauria > Squamata > Natricidae > Thamnophis > Thamnophis sirtalis. The sequence goes on from NW_028261387.1 coordinate 35,925,076, forward strand.
CCCTGTCCCAGGATCCTCTGGGGAAGGGTCGTGGACTGCACTGGATCTCATTCCAGCCGCCACTTCTCTCTCACCCTACGTCGTGGGAGCCAGGCAGGGCAGTGGGTGCCTGTGCAACCTCACCCTGCTCCTTTGATGCCTGAAGCCCACGGGGCAGGACTGAAGGTTTGGCATGCAGAGTCAGGGCATGGGGGAGCACTTCCTTCTCTTTGAGGGCTGTCAGTAGCAGACACGAGGGAAATGGTGTGTGTGGGGTGTGTGTGTGTGTGTGTGTGTGTGTGTGTGTGAGTGAGAGAGAGAGAGAGAGAGAGAGAAAGAGAGAGAGAGAAAGAATGAGAAAGAGAAAAAAGGAAAGAGAAAGAAAGTTGAAGAGAGAGAGAGACAAAAAAGAAAGAAGGAAGGAAGGAAAGAAGAGAAGGAAAGAAAATAAGTGGGGGGGAGAGAGACAAGAAGGAAGGAAGGAAGGAAGAGAAAGAAAGAAAATAAGTGGGGGAGAGAGACACAAGAAAGAAGGAAGGAAGAGAAAGAAAGTGGGGGAGACACAAGAAAGAAGGAAGGAAGAAAGGAAGAGAAAGGAAGGAAGGAAAGAAAGAAAGAAAGAAAGAAAGAAAGAAAGAAAGAGGGAGAAAGAGACACAAGGAAGGAAGGAAGAAAAAGAAAGGAAAGAAAGAAAGAAAGAGGGAGAGAGAGACACACAAGAAAGAAGGAAGGAAGGAAGGAAAGAAAGAAAGAGAAAGAAAGAAAGAAAGAAAGAAAGAAAGAAAGAAAGAAAGAAAGAAAGAGAAAGAGAACTTATGATCACAATTGAGTCCAGAATTTTGGTTGCTAAGCAAGAGGGTTGTTAAGTGAGTTTTACCACATTTTTTAACTTGGTCATGCCCACCCAGTCAAATGATCACCGAGCCACTCCCACAAAACAGGCCACACTTACAGAATAGATTCTAAAATTTTTTGAAACCAACCACTGAAAAGTACCTAATGTTGTATAATATTCTGCTGAACTGAAGGTGGATGATTTCAAAATTGGTATGATCATATTTGGTGCCATATAGGGCATGATTTCTTTCAGTAATACAAACTATTGAAATGATTATCAATATTAATATTAATTTATGAGAACTCTCAATTATTTACAAAGTTAGTATCAATTTTACAGGACTACTGTGTAATTGCTAAACAGAAAGGGAAGATGCAGTGCATTTATTAAACATGAGAAGTTAACTATTTTTCCACTGTTTCTATATCTATGAAATCTATAGAATATATAGTTAAAATGTTGTTTATGCTCGGTTTAAAACTGAAAATGTCAAAGACAGGACAAAAGCTAACCCAATGATGCTTACATCCAACAATGCACAAATTAATTAAATACACTTTCTGCTAAGTAAATTTTTAACAGTTACACTCACATCAAGATTAAATCCAGATTATATTTAAAGAAAAGCAAAACCTTTCCTGTTAAACTTAAAACCATACCTAACTAAGCACCTGATTTTATTTTCAAACAGACAAAGCAAAACTGCCCTAAGGCTTTTAAAACATGTGGCGGGATATCAATTTTTTTTGGGGGGGGGAATACCATGTTACCTATTTATGGGATACAAACAGCTTTCATATGTTGCTGCAACGCACCATAGAACACGTTTTCTTTTCTTTTGATCAGTTATGATAACATAATGTTAATCAAATCAATGTGGGAATCAAATGGTATCAATAAAGATCAATTCCTTTGCTATAGATTTAGCATGAACCTGTAGCTTTTTCCTTATAAGGAACACAGGTTGAGTTTCTAGGTAATGCTAAACTAGGAATTGGCAGCTACTTGTATTTTGAACAACAAAATATGCTTTGGATCCAGCATAGACACCCTCTCTAGATAGAATATTGAATATTGAGGGACATGATTTGGTATATGGTTGGCATGCCTACCTGTTATTCAACAAAAAATTGGACAAGAATTTTAAAAGTCGTATTTTAAGAAATGCTTTACTGCGGGTCTGGAAAAAATACCAATATAAATTAAATGACAAGATACGCATGTGAGCAATTCCTAGACACGCAATCGAAAATATGAATATAGCACAAAAACAGGATAGAATTACCTACAGACAGCTTCTCATTTTGGAAAGGGGGGTACTACAACTAAAATCTTTAGAGGTATTAAAAGAGGAGAAGGTAGTTCAAACATGGTTCCAGTATGGCCAATTACAGGCCAGGTGGAAAATAGATCAAAAAATTGGTTTTATCCAAATTGAGGATAATCTGTTTAAACAAATAAGAGATCAAAGCTTAATGCATATAAAGAGGATATATAATGTATTATTATATATAATATATATAATAATACAGATGGATTCAGAAACAGAATTAGTTAAAGATTGTATGATAAAGTGGGCTCAAAATATTGAAGAACCAATAATGCTGGATACATGGGAAAGAATCTGGGTAAGAAATGTGAAATTTACACAAGCTCAAAACCTGAGAGAAAATTTTTATAAGATATTCTATAGATGGCATTTAGATCCTAAAAAGCTGGCTTCTATGTATCCGAATTTACAGCCTAAATGTTGGCGATGTGGTTCTCTCGATGCTACATATTTTCATATGGTGGACCTGCCAAAAGGTTAAGGCATTTTGGATAAAAATATGGTGGATTATGCAAAATATTTTTAAAAGAAGGATAAAGTTTACTCCTCAGTTATTTCTACTAGGTATAAGTACTGATTTTACAGTGGTAGAGACTAACCTGATTCTGCATTTAATAACGGCAGCAAGACTGTTGGTGGCGCAATACTGGAAGAAGGAAGACTTGCCTACAACTCAAGAATGGACATTGAAAGTTACAAATTTAGTCAAGATGGCTAAAATATCGGCATATCGGCTGCTCCTGGAGGATCACGCAGGCGCTGTATGCATCCTGCGCATGCATGGAAGCGCAGAACTCGTCAAAACCGGGTAAGGACTGTGGGCGGGCGGGCGCGCCCTTCGCCGTTCCCAGAAGTTACTTACTTCCGGGTTCGCTGACCAACCGGTTTGCAGGGACCGCCGTGAACCGGTTGAAACCCACCCCTGGGTATGGTGCTCTGGAGGACCCACCCACCCGCCCATCCTCCTTACCTGTATTTGAGCCGATTAGGGCTTATGTGATGCTCTGCCAAGCAGCTGGAGTGTCACAGAGTGTTCAGGGCATGTACGCATGCAACTTGAATATATTTTTGCTCATTTCGGCCCTCCCCAGCCCCCAGGAAGTCTCTGAAAGACTTCTAAAAGCTATGCACGGCCATTTTGGTAAAGGGGCGGGGTTTCAGGAGGCAAAAAATGCTGTATTCAGTGTATAAGACACACCCATATTTTCAGCCTCATTTTTGAGGAAAAAAGGTGCGTTTTATACTCCTAAAAATACGGTACCTTTATTTCAGCTTCTGAAGTCCAGCTGGTCAGGGATGGCAGATTGAATTGCTGCTCCTCAGCTGTTTTTCTTGCTTTCTAAGCAAGTTTCTTTCAAGTGCGCACATGTGCTCAGAGAACCGGTAGGAATGCCAGAAAAATTAATGCTGAAGCTTCTGACAGAATGAATACAAATTGGAGACTTATGTTATAATCAACCATTGGCAACAAGGATTTTCTTTGCGATTTCTGAGAATGAGATGGGAGAGAAGCAATCTAGAACTGAGGAGAAATTTCCTAGCAGTGACAACTGGTCTTGCCTTCAGATGTTGTGGGAACCCCATTGTTGGAAGCTTTTAAGAAGAGACTAGACAGCCATTTGGCTGAAATGGCATATAGGGTGTCACCTCGAGCAGGAGGTTGGACTAGAAAACCCCAAAGGTATCTTCCAACTCTGTTATTCAATGCTCTATCTAAGTTATAAATCATGACTTGGCATTCAGTAAGGAAACTCTGTTCATTTAAACCTGTTTTCATGAATATGAAACAAACAACCTTAAAAATGGTTGATGGTATTTATAACATGCCTCATAAAACTATTACACACACACACACTTCCCCAAAAATAATACCGGGTCTTATATTATTTTTTGCTCCAAACAATGCATTAGCTCTTATTTTCTAGTTAGGGTTTATTTTGGGGAAAATGTCATACTAATTGCATCTGTCTGGCTGATGATCTTAACTGGGGCTTATTTTTTGTGGGCGGGGGGTAGAGTTCATATTACGAGCATCCTGAAAAATCATGCTAGGGCTTATTTTCCAGTTGGGTCTTATTTTTGAAGAAACGTTGTGTGCGTATGTGTCCGTGTGTCCCTATGGTGGGGAGAGAAGGGTTTGTTTGTTTCTTTATACAATTTAAAGATAGTCCTTGACTTACAACAGTTCATTTAGTGACCGTTCAAAATTACAACGGCATTGAAAAAGGTGGCTTATGATCATTTTCTACACTTACGACTGTTGTTGTGTTCCTGAGGTTATGTGATAAAAATTCAGACACTTGACAACTGGTTCATATTTATGACTGTGGCTGTGTCCCAAGGTGAGGTGATCACTTTTTGCAATTTTCTGAGCAAAGCCAATTGGGGAGCCAGATTTGCTTTACAATTGTGCCATTAACTTAACAATGGCAGTGATTAATAAATGTGGCAAGAAAGGTCGTAAAATGAGGCAAAATTCACATGGCTGTCTGACTGCTGTGGAAGCGGCTATCGGTGACTGTTTGGGGGGACCTGACCCCCCCCCTAGGTTGTCTGATGCCTCCTCTGCTGTTGTGCTGTTGTAGGGTCAGGCTAGGGACAGGGTAGGGCTAGTTTAGAATTTTAGGGTGGGGTTAGTTTAAGTTATAGTTAGGTTAAGGTTAGGGTTAGGGTGAGGGTGGGGGTGGGGTTGCTAGCCTTATGGCCTACTGACAGGCTGCTTCCACGGGTGGTGTCACGGTACAGCTGGGAGTGGGGTTTCCCCCCCTTTACCGTGGGGTTATCCCTGGCTCCCGGGTCTTCTCTGTCCCTGATGGGAGGGGGTGTTGCTGGCCGACATCTCCTGTGGCTGGCCCTACAGCTTTCGCCGTTGCAGCCTGCTTGTCTCCCAGACTTTCCTGGCTTCGCTCTGGATTATTGCTGGGTTATTACCTTCATGTTCCCGCTATTATCCTTGGACTTTTGGACACCCGTTTCTGGGAGGCTTGGACACTACTCCCCAGCCTCCTTGGACTATACAACTGGCTGGACTGTGCAGACTCATAATTTTTTATATATCTGTAATTTTCACCAATTTTTTATAATTTTAAATGTGTGGGGAGTGTATGGTATGACTGTGACCGACTGAATGTTCCCACTTTTTATTATAATATTGCTGTTTTCTGTTTTAACTTGTATTGTGGGGATTGACTGGTTGCATGTATGGGTATGTTTGGTGGGCTGGGAGTTTAGCCGGGCCCTCCTGCACTGAGTGCTCTGGCAGAAGTGCCAGGGGGACCCGGGCCTGGTTCCAGACCTTGGATGTGTGTGTCGAAGGGCCTGCCGATGAACCCGGTGGCCGGGGGAGAGGGTAGAGGGACCACAGATGCGGGAGTGGGCCGGAACATTGGGGTCATAATGGGGAGGGGCAGATATGGCAGGAACTTCAGGGCAAGCCATTACCGGGGAAGGAGGGTTCCCTATATCAGAGGGATCCCTCCTTCCGGCCCTGTGAGTTCCACTCCAAGGCCAGATGGCGTGAGTAGTCAGGACCCTGGTCTCAGGTTGCTGTTGCTAAATGCCAGGTCTGTGGTTCACAAGGCTCCCCTCGTCCAGGACCTAATTACAGACGAGGGGGCAGACCTGGCATGTATTACTGAAACCTGGCTGGGCCCGGAGGGAGGAGTCCCCCTCACAGAAATGTGCCCAGAGGGTTTTCAGGTGCTTCATCAACCGCGACCTCAGTGAAGGGGCGGGGGAGTGGCCATTGTTATTCGACAGTCCTTAGTTCCTCGTAGGATCCCTGCTCCGGAGCTTGTCGGGTGTGAGTCCTTGCTGGTGAAGATGGACCTTGCGGGTCAAGTGGGCTTGTTGTTAACGTACCTGCCTCCCAACAGCGTGACAACAGCCCTCCCCTTGCTCCTCGAGTCAGTAGCCAAGCTGGCGGTTGAGTTCCCCAGACTTATGATACTGGGGGACTTCAATTTGCCTTCGCTTGGCGAACACTCTGATGGAGCACAGGAGTTCATGGCTTCCATGACAGCCATGGGCTTGACCCAAGCAATCCAGGGTCCGACTCACTCAGCGGGTCACACACTCGACCTTGTATTTCTTTCGGAGCAGTGGAGTTGTGATCTTGGTCTGAGGGGCAGTGAGATCTTGCCCTTGTCGTGGTCGGACCACTTCCTATTGAGGCTCGACTTTCGGAGACCAATCCCCCGCTGTAGGGAAGAGGAACCGATTAGGTGGTTCCATCCCAGGCGTCTTATGGATCCCCAGGGTTTTCAGACGGCGCTTGGAGTTATGCCTGATACTCTCGCCCGCAGTCCAGTGGAGACCTTAGTTGCTACTTGGAACTCGGTAGCATCTGAGGCTCTCCACTGGATTGCGCCTTTATGGCCAATCCGCGGCAGTGGATCCAGGAGGGCCCCTTGGTTTACCGAGGGCCTCCGGGAGATGAAGCGCCAAAAGAGACGCCTAGAGTGCCGCTGGAGGGCCAGTAAATCCGAGTCAGACCGAGCACTTTTAAAAGCTTGCATCGGAGCATATCTATCGGCAATACGGACAGCCAAGAACAACTACATTGCCGCTCTGATAGCATCCGCCGAGTCACGCCCTGCCGCCTTGTTTAGGGTGACCTGCTCCCTCCTAAATACGAGGGTTGCGGAGAACCCCTTGCAAGGTAGAGCAGAGGAATATGTCCAGTTCCTCACGGACAAAGTTGCTCGGCTTCGGATGGACCTGGACTCCAATTGCGCAGAGCCAGCCGAGGTACCGGGGGAAGGTCTTGAACGACATCTCTGGACTGACTTTCAACCTGTTGCTCCTGATGAAGTGGACAAGGCCATGGGAGTGGTGAGTGCTGCCACGTGTGTACTGGACCCGTGCCCCTCCTGGCTGGTCACGAACAGCAAGGAGGTGACGCGGAGTTGGATCCAGGCGATGGTGAATGCTTCTCTTCGGGAGGGCTTCTTCCCACCGGCATTGAAGATAGCGGTGGTGAGACCACTCCTGAAGAAGCCATCGCTGGATCCAGCCAGTTTGAACAACTACCGTCCAGTCTCCAACCTCCCCTTCATTGGGAAGGTTGTTGAGAAAGTGGTAGCCTCTCAACTCCGGCGGTCCTTGGATGAAGCCGATTATCTAGACTTCTTTCAGTCTGGATTCAGGCCTGGCTACAGCATGGAAACCGCTTTGGTCGCACTGACCGATGATCTCTTGACAGCCAGGGATGGAGGTCATCCCTCCATCCTAGTGCTTCTCGACCTCTCAGCGGCCTTCGATACCATCGACCATGGTATCCTTCTGCGACGGTTACGAGAGGTGGGGGTGGGAGGCACCGTTTTTTGGTGGTTCTCCTCCTACCTCTCGGACAGGTCGCAGTTGGCGTTGGTTGGGGGGGAGAGGTTGACCCCTAGGCCCCTGAAATATGGGGTTCCTCAGGGTTCGGTCCTATCCCCCCTCCTGTTTAATATCTACATGAAGCCACTGGGTGAGATCATTCGACGGCACGGGATAAGATACCATCAATACGTGGACGATACACAGTTATATCTGTCCGCCCCGTGCCAACTCAGTGAAGTGGTTGACATGATGTGCCAGTGCCTGGAGGCTGTCAGGGTCTGGATGGGGGTTAACAAGCTTGTGCTCAATCCAGACAAGACCGAGTGGCTGTTGTGTTTCTCTCCCAAGAATTTGGCTAATATTCCATCACTCAGGCTGGGGGGTGAAAATTTACGCCCCTCAGACAGGGCTCGCAACTTGGGAGACCTCCTGGACCCACAGCTGACCTTAGAACATCATTTGTTGGCTGTGACCAGGGGGGCATTTGCCCAGGTTCGCCTGGTGCACCAGTTGCGTCCCTACCTGAACCGGGAGGCACTCGCAACAGTCACTCATGCCCTTGTGACCTCAAGACTGGACTACTGCAATGCGCTCTACATGGGGCAGCCCTTGAAGAGTATTCGGTGACTTCAACTCGTCCAGAACGCAGCCGCGCAAGCGATTGTGGGTGCACCTCGGTACACCCACGTTACACCTATCCTCTGCGAGCTGCACTGGCTACCGATCAGTCTCTGGATACGCTTCAAAGTGCTAGTCGTAACTTATAAAGCCCTTCATGGTATTGGACCTGGGTACTTGAGAGACCGCCTGCTGCCAATTACCTCCCAAAGACCCATTAGATCACACAGGGTTGGCCTCCTCCGGGTTCCGTCTACCAGCCAATGCCACCTGGCTACTACCCGGGGGAGGGCCTTCTCTGTGGCAGCTCCGGCCCTCTGGAACGAACTCCCCGCAGAGATTCGGACCCTCACCTCTCTCCAGGCCTTCCGAAAAGCCGTCAAAGCCTGGCTTTGCCGGCAGGCGTGGGGTTGATGAGTTCCCCTCCCCTCTCGACCTGTGTGGTTGTGTGATTCTTGGCTATTTTAACTACTTGTATTGTGTTCTATGTTCCCCTTTTCCCCCTTTGAGTTGTTCGCCGCCCTGAGTCCCTCCCGGAGAAGGGCGGCATACAAATAAAATAAATCTAAATCTAAATCTACTTAACAAATGTTCCACTTAAAGCAGAAATTTTGGGCTTAACTTGACGACAACCTCTATATGGCTTTGCAATATGAGTCTGAGTGGCTAACAGAATATAAGCATAGCATATATGAAATAAACAACCTTATAAACAGTTGATGGTATTTATAACATGCCCCATAAAGCTATCATATATCTGAAAATCAAACTCACTGTTGGCGGGGGGCGGGATAAGGTTTTGTTTGTTTGTTTATACAATTTATATGGCTTTTCATTTTACTTTTATGAGCCTGTGTGGCTAACAAATCATAAACATAACAATAAAAGAAAGTCAACTCCTTTGTGGAAATCAACCTGACATATTTTAATAAATATTACTAAACACCACATTCCAGACACAAATTGTCTTGTTTACAAATTTAAGATGGAGCAAATAAAATGTTTTTAAAAATGAATCATTTATGCTAGGAATGCCATATGTGGATCACATGTCCTTTACCAATAAAGAGAGACAAAAAACTTTTTGCTGCTAATTGGAAAAAGTCTTCTGAAATTATACTTGATGCTTCTCCAGGAACTTGGACAGAGAGAAAAGTCAATACAATCTTTAATCTTTTTTCTCCTGGTATTTGATTCATTTAACTTGATGTAATTTAAATTGCATTTTTGAAACTTTATCATTACAGGTTGAAGTGATCAAACAGAAATTGTTTCATGTTGTTGCAATTTGCTTCATTGTTGTCTATACATTTTCATGTCTTATGCTGTCATTCTTCATTCTTAACACATTGGATTAAGAGATTAAAAACAAAAAAATACCAAGTTCACCCAAAATATCCAACAGTGGATTTATAAATATTATAAATATTATAAATATTCAAAGGCCTCAATTCTTTTGTGCTCAGCCTTTCTTATGGTCCAACTTTCACAGACATACATTGCAACTGGGAAAACCATTATTCATACTGAGAAGGAAAATAACCAGAAAGAGGACAGATATATGCTTTTGTCTCTATTTTCAGGGTTTTCCAGTCATCAGGAGGACTTTATATTATATTATCCTTTTCTGTTCTACTGTATTTACAGCTCAGTTGAACCCAGTTAACCAATTCTTAATAAAGAATTAGCTAGCTGGGTTCAATTGAACTGTAAATTAATGTCAGTTAATGAAATACAGGTGGGTGTTTTCCTCATTAACATCACACTGATCTCATAAAACAGTATTCTTTCTTTACTGCTCTACTGCCATCTCCAGGCAGCCAAAAGATAGCAATAGCAATAGCAGTTAGACTTATATACCACTTCATAGGGCTTTCAGCCCTCTCTAAGCAGTTTACAGAGTCAGCATATTGCCCCCAACAACAATCCGGGTCCTCATTTTCGGAAGGATGGAAGGCTGAGTCAACCCTGAGCCGGTGAGATTTGACTAGCCGAACTGCAGAACTGCAGTCAGCTGAAGTAGCCTGCAGTGCTGCATTTAACCACTGCGCCACCTCAGCTCTAGAAACTAAAGAAACTAAATTGCAATCAAAATACTAAGGATAGTAGTTGTGTAATGTTATTTCACATCACATTTTTGATTTTAACTAATTCCTAGGACCGGCTGTAAAATGTGTAAATTGGAGGTTTAAAAAATAGGCAGTATTATATGGAGAAAATTAAATATTTATAAATCAGATTTGTTTCTCTCCCAATCAGATATTCCAAACTGAATAATGTGATGTTTTCTAATCCAATATATGACGTTTTTTCCATTCCTAATTGGAATAACAATATTAAGTAATGTGATCAAGAATAGTCCATCATGATTTTAACATTTAAGTAAGATTCCAAAGTATTTGGCACATAATAACTATTCACAATGTTCAGATTCATATCTCCTTACCATGTTTATGCAGGACAGATTGTTTTAGGGAATCAATCCATATTTTCTTTTTAAACAGTTATCAGCTTCTTTCTTCCAAATTGTTTTAGGCTTCAGCTATCTAATAATTATAATTTTCTCATATAATATCATTCCTCCCTGTTATTAAAAATATCAAATATTTTAGTCGATTAATATATATTATCATTTAAGCCTTTATCTAATTCTATTTAAACATACAGAAATATGAAAAGCAATTTTGGTTTTTGATTCTGTCCTTGATTTCTCATACTTTGAAACATTCAAACGCTTAAAACACAGTGTTATATTCCAGGAATGCATGTGAAAAGAAAAGGCTTAACAGATTTAAAGCTAATGGAAAACCAATTTCTGGAGAATATCGAAATAAAATAATGTAGAATTATTGTTTACAAGTTCCAGCTTGGTCTAAAATGAACAAATCAAATCAAATCAAACCTTTATTGTCGATGCACAACATGTGCACAATGAAATTGAATGAGTCTCCCTTGGTGCAGTTTCCCCCCCCCCCTCCCGAAATACAAAATATGTCTCAATAACTCAATCAATGCAAGAAATAGAATCCCTAAACCCAAATAAGTAATAACTGACACACATTCCCATATACCTATATGTATGTAATATAACAGGACACAGTGGAACTGTGGCTAAGAGGCTGAGGTTGTTGATTAGAAGGTTGGCAGTTCAGCGGTTCAAATCCCTAGCGCCACATAATGGAATGAGCTCCTGTTTCTTGTCACAGCTTCTGCCAACCTAGCAGTTTGAAAGCATGTAAAAATGCAAGTAGAAAAAATAGGAATCACCTTTGGTGGGAAGGTAACAGCGTTCCGTGTGCCATCAGCATTTAGTCATGCCGGCCACATGACCACTGAGATGTCTTTGGACAGTGCTGGCTTCAGACATGCATCATGAACTGGCCACCCTCACCCCCATTTTAGTGAGGGGAGCGGTTGCGATACGTCCTGACATTCCTGACCTAGGATATATTTGCAGTAAATTTGTAGCAACTGCTGTCGAAGTATGAACAGCCATACTTCAGTTAATGAAAATGGAAGAGGTTTTAGCAAGGGAAGCTTTTCAACAGAAGCAGAGAAGTGAATTTCTCTGTGGATGGAAAGGTTTAATTCTAAAGATTTGCACTGACCACAGTATTGGAACTGTACTAATTTCAGAACAAACCATTTCAACCTGGACCTACTCCAAAATCACCCTGATAAAATTTGGCACCTGATCTGAGTGAAAGATTTGAACATTTAAAGTTCCACATTGCCCACTGAGTAATATAGGAAGTTCACAAACAGATCTATATTATTAAAGAATGTGGAGAAAGAGATCATATCTCAATAACAGAGAAAAAGGAAACGTTCAAATAAAAATTACATTCAGTTACAAATACCAGCAAATTGTCATTTAATATGATCTGAATAAATCCTGATATTGTCAAGGTTCCAAGAAATATACCCATAACAAAGAGAATTCTAAAGAAAGCAGGTTCCTCAAAGAACAGGTTTATTGGGCATATCATATTGGCACAAACTGGTGAAAACTGACTCTGAAGGTTCCCATGGTTTTCACCTAATTAAACATAAACATTTCCCCCTTTTCCAAATCATATGGCCCAATCAGGGAGCTGTCCAGTTCCTTGGAAACTTCACTCCTCCTTTCTTCAGCCACCTGTGGGAATGTCCTTAGTTCTCTGGGGAAACTATTTTGTTTTGACTATGAAACTCCAACTGTCTTTATTCCCCCCCTCCTTATCCCTATCACCATTGTGGCAACACTGAAGCCTCCAAGGTGGCCTCGGTCAGGCCAGCTTCAGATATAAGGATAATTCTGAACAAAGCAATGTACCACAGGTCAAATAGTTGATCAAAGAGCTGATTTTATCATGGGTAGAAAGAGTCCTATTTACCCTTATATCCAGCAGTTCCTTTAAAACCTAGAGTAAATTTGAAGGCAAAATACAATATTAAATGCAATGTTTCTGAGCCTTCAGGATTGGAATACCATTGAATTCTGAATACTTTTGGTATTTCTGGGCAAGTAGAGAAGAACTCATGTGCTTGAAGAACATACCGTGAGATTTACCATATTTTTCAGAGTATAAAATGCACCCTTTTCCATCAAAAAAGAGGCTGAAAATCTGGGTGCATCTTATACACTGAATACTGCATTTTTTTTCCTCCCAAAACCCCGACCCTTCACCAAAATGGCCATACATAGCTTTTAGGAAACTTTCAGAGAGCTCCTGGGAGCTGGGGAGGGAAGAAATGACCAAAAAAGGGGGCAATTTTTGCTCAATTTTGCTCCCCCAGCCCCCAGGATCACTCTATAAGCCTCCTAAAAGCTATCCATGCCCTTTTTTTGACAAAAATGAGCCCGTTTTTGTGAAAAACGGGCCATGTTTTGCTGATTTCTGCCCCCCACCCCCTCATGAGCACTCTACAAGCTCCCTCCAGGTCATTTACACCCTTTTTTGGGGGGAAACGGCCCATTTTCGAGAAAAATGTGCCGTTTTTGGGAGGTCTGCAGAGTGCAAAAATTTTTAAATTTGCCTCTCCAAAACCTTGGTGCATCTTATATTCCGGTGCATCTTATATTCCAAAAATATGGTATCTGTCTTCACCTACTTTTTTTAGATTTCTTGGATAGTTATTCAGACCCCCTCCCCCCCCTAGGTTTTTTTTCCCCTTCTCAGTTTTCCAATGGTGAAAACTGAAATTCCTATGGAGACAATTCAGAAGAAAAATGTGGAATAGCAGATGCAAACATAGAGCTGTACTGGATCCTGAAAAAGCAGATGAATCAAGGTGAATCTCTAAAATATTGTTTTACGGGTCTACATTAATGCCATTCATGCATTGTAAGCAACCTCTTCTCATCTCATCCCTTAGCTCAGTTATCTCCAAATTTGGCCACTTTATGACTTGTAAAAGTGCCCACGTCTTAAAGTTGCCAAGTTTGGAGACCCTTGCTTTGGGTATAGAGAAGGTTGTACCTCTTTTTGCAAACATATGGAATATTGGCTTGTGGGGGGGGGGAACGCAGCTGTACAGCTGTAGAGCCAGGGCAATGCAGATCGGCAAACCACTACCAGTTCAGCCAAACCAGTCTGAACTGGTAGGAACCCACCTCTGTGTAGAGCCATATATTTTTGTGATGTCCAGTCCATGTACTACTAACCCAGAGTAATCCTACTGAACTTTTCCAGATCAACCAAGGTCAGCCAGGCACTACTGAAATAGTTTTCCCACAAAATAAACTATAATCTGCTAGTGGTTAAGATGCTGAGCTTGTCAATCAGAAAGATTTCTGTCGGCAGTTCAGCAGTTCGAATCCGTTGCGCTGCGTAAACGGAATGAGCTCCCATTACTTGTCCCAGCTTCTGCCAACCTAGCAGTTCGAAGGAACGTAAAAATGCAAGTAGAAAAATAGGGACCACTTTGGTGGGAAGTTAACAGCATTCCATGTGCCTTCGGTGTTTAGTCATGCCAGCCACATGGCCACAGAGACATCTTCGCCCCTGGCTCTTTGACTTCCAAATGGAAATGAGCACCACCCCCTAGATTCAGGAACAACTAGCACATATGTGCGAGTGGAACCTTTACCTATCTATTTTAGAAGGCAATTATAAATGAAATTCACACAAGGAGAATGAATTCCAGCAACAAGTCTGTTGTTATTTAGGATTTTCCAAAAGTTTATATATGTTTTATAATTTGCAAAGTGTCAAATACTTTTCCCCTCCTTTTTTTTCATTTTAACAAACAGTGTGTCTGTTTTCAGACATGAGCATCACCATCTCTAACAGAATCTGTGTATCAATAGTTCTGCTTTCCAAATAACTGATCCAGACAGGATGGCTTTTCTAGTGGGCAGGCGGTCATCCACTCATCAACCTGCTCATTTATTTTTTCATAGGGTTTACTTAAGGCAGTGTTATAATACATGATTTTCCCTTTCTACCTTACCTTTTAGATATGTGAGCTTTCGACAAAAGCCTTCAACTAACTTTTATCAAATTCACTTTTTCTTGCTACTTGGAATAGCTTTTCAGGACAATACACAAAGAATGTTCTTATCATTATTTGCAGTCTTAGATATTATAAAAGATCCTTTGCAAGCATGTGATACAGAAATGTTCAATATACTTTTGTGAATTTATGATTTCTAGATGATGGCCCTTGGAATCAGAATAATGTATTTAGAGATGCTTTTGAAGATGACTTAGTAACTTAAATGACTGCAGGATGCAGTAGTTTTTCTTACTTTGGATAAGAGCTGCTTTTAACCAAGTAGTGTAAATCAGAGGTGGTATTCAGTAGGTTCTGACCAGTTTTGGAGAATCAGTAGTGGAAATTATGAGTAGTTTGGAGAACCAGTAAATACCACCTCTGGCTGGCCCCACCCCCATCTATTCTCTGCCTCCCAAGTCTCAGCTGATCAAGAGGGAATGAGAATTTTGCAGTAACTTTCCCATGGAGTGTGGAGGGACTGGAGATTTTACAGTATCCTTCCCCTGCCATGCCCACCAAGCCACACCACACCCACCAAGCCACACCCACAGAACCAGTAGTAAAAGGTTTTGAATCCCACCTTTGTTGTAAATGTTTTGGGTCTGCATTGTTAATCAATGGGATGGATTCAGGTTATAGAAAAGGTTGCAGGTAGACCTCGACTTACAACAGTTCATTTAGTGACAGAAGTTACAGCGGGATTGAAAAAAGCGATTTATAACCATTTTCCACACTTACAAACATTGTAGCATCCCCACAGTCATGTGATCAAAATTCAGATGCTTGGGAACAGATTCATGATGGTTTACAGTGTCGCATGGTCACCTTCTGTGGTCCTCTGACTAAGACAATGGGGAACCCAGATTCATTTAACAATGGCATTACTAACTAAACAACTTCAGCAATTCACTTAAAAACAGAAACGTTGGGCTCAATTGTGGTCGTACATTGAGGGCTACCTGTATATCTATTAGTTACAGATATAAATCTTGGAGTCTTGTTATTTGCAAGGCCATCTCCTCCATTGAAGATGCCTGTCCAGCATGTTGAACAGGCCTATCCAACCACTTGCAAAAAGTTGGGATAATGGGAGTCTGACAATAGGACTTACAAGTGCCTGCTCTAGTCCTTTGTAACACTCCCACAAAGGTTTGCCCTCACCTCTCTTTTAATGTTTCATAAGGTGGTTAGGATAAGGTGACCAGATTTTCAGATTGGTAAAGAGGGGCACCTTTGACCGGGGGGGGGGGGCTTGATTAAAAAATTTATACAGAGCAACAAAAATTTTCATACAACGCAAAAATAGTATTGTAATTTTTTATTTCAACATAACTACAATTTACAAATATAAATTGTAACTGTTGGCAAACATCAAAATTTTGATCACGTGACCATGAAGATGCTGCAATGGTCTCTAAGTGTGAAAATGGTCGCTAAGTGTGAAAAATGGTCATCAGGCACTTTTTTCAATGCCATTGTAACTTTGGTCACTATACCACCTTTCTTGCCACAGTTCTTAAGTGAATCTTAAGTGAAGATGTTATATCTTAAGTGAATCTTAAGTCTTAAGTGAAGATGTTATACAGTAGAACCTCTGGTCATGAACGCTTCTGAACAAAATATTCACATCCCGCCCCCCCGCTGCTGATTTCCCTTCTGCACCATTTTTTTTGTAAGCGCCAAATTTCCAAAATTAGGTTTGATTCATGACCAAATCAGTTTGCAACCAAAGTTATGGAACGAATTATGGTTGTGACCAGAGGTTCTACTGTATTCATGCCTTTACATACTCTATATCACCTCAAAATGTTGCACAGCCTTCATAAGTTTCTAATACAGATAAAATTAAATACAACATCAAAACCATAAAAAAGTAAAATTAACCTGGCTGGAAAATCCTATGCCTGTCTTGCTATTATTACTGACACACTTGCTGCAGTATTTGCAGTAAAAGAAAAAAAATATTGTTAAAGTGTGTATTATGTTCACTCCCATGTCTTGTCTGCTGCGTTGATTTTGAATTCATTAAAAAAGTTTATTTTACATCAAATCCCTCTCATATTATTCTCCTATGTTCAAAAAACTCTAAGAGACAGCATACTATACATGAAATTCCTGTAACTGTATATTTAGTAAATTGTGGAGCTGAGTTTATCCAATTAACTCAGTTTTTGGACTTGAGTAATCACATACAAGCAGTGCTTTTGAGGAGCAATGAAGATGCGGGAGCCAATAGGAAGGCAGCGGAGGGGGCGGGAGCAGGAAAAAAAGCCCTCATGTCTTCTCAAAAGCACGGCAGAGGATGAGGCGGTGGCAGGGGTAAATGCGGTGCCCTTGCGGCGGCTCCTCCACCCCCCTGCTCTTCCCCCACCTGCAGCCCCCCCGGCCTGGGGGTGGGTGGGTGGGGGTCTCCCGGGGGAGCCCGGCTCGTTTCTCAAGCGCAGGAGTTATCGGTGGGCGTGGATGTGCTTTGTTTGCGGGCAAAGGTACATGGTGGGCATGCGGCACTCTTGCTCTGCTGGGCTCCTGGTTCCCTCCCTTCAGCCCCGTTCAGACAAGCTCTTTGGCTGCGCCCACATTTGCTTTGACAGAAATTACTGCGATGGTCGCAGCAGCAGCAGCAGCAGCCCCAAGTGCACCGATCTCGGCGTTTTTCGCATCGGGGCGTGCTGCAAGAAGAGGGAGTGAGTGAAGACCTTTTCTAGCCAGCGCAAAGGACTTCCCAAGACTTGCTTTGCAGCAATCCAGACTCACTCCCTCCCTCTTGCAGCCCGCCCCATGCAAATTCCCCCCCTCCCCTCATCTTCTCCCGGGTTTCTCTCTCAGGTAGGGAGGCCACGGGCTGGCAGTAGCCGCCGCGGGCTGGCTCCCCCCCGCCCCGCCTCCTCTACTAGCCTTTGTCCCTCCACAGTAGGGTGGCTGGGGGGAGGAGACGGCCCGCCCGCCCAACTCCACAAAGGGGGAGAAGGCTAGTGGAGGAGGAGGGGCAGGGCAGGGAAAGCCAGAATGCAGCGGCTACTGCCAGCCACGGCCTCCCTAGGGAAGGCCTTCACAAGGGAAGGCCTTCCCTTGCTAAAGGCCGCCGCCGCCCACTCGAAGCGGTGAAGCCTCCCGATTCCCACCGGTTACTCACCAGTGAAGCAGCAAAAGCAAACGGCGAAGGCGAAATGAAATGGAGACTTGTGCGGCATGCTTAAGTGGACTCCAGCCAATCAGTGAGCTGGCTGGGATGCAGCGTGCTTAAAGTTTTCCATCCCAGCCAGCTCACTGATTGGCTGGAGTCCAGGCCAATCAGTGAGCGGCAGGCTGGGCTGGCTTAGATTTTTAGTGTAGAATAGAATAGATGGGGGAATGGAACGAGCAAGCTAGTGGCAGCTGATGGGCGGGGGAGCCAGCGAGCGCCAAAATAAAGCGGGGTTTTTTGAGAACGGCCCGGAACGCGGGAAAAATTATGAAAAGGCGTGCCTGTCCCGCCAGATGCAGGACGTCTGGTCACCTTAGGTTAGGACATTGCTGTGTCCTTAGAAAACAGATATTACATTCTGGATGTAAACACCAATTGATTTTTAGTTTGATGATAATGTGCTGAATTATTTTTATGTTGTAGATTTTATATACTTTTGAGCCACTCAGAATGTATGATTGTATTGTCAAAATATATTACATAAACCCAATAAGTATTACTGTATGCATTTATGGTTTGTCTGGCAATCTTTGTTCAGATTTATTATAACCTTTTCCTTTCATCTGTGTTTTGTTCCATTCCATTTGCCAATTCATAGTCTTTATAATTTTCCACTTAGATTCCAAATCAGCTTGCATTTGTACACATTTAAATGAGCTAAAACTAGAAGGAAATTTGTATTCCATGTCATTTATTAATTGAGGAAGAGTGGACAATGCTAATACACCAAAAAAGGCCTTTAAAGTGGCATTTACAAGGATCTAATTTATCCATAGGAAAAGCATACAAATTAACCTCATCTTTGAATTCCACAAGTACTTAACAAAGGCTGATTATTTCCAGAAACTTAAAATATTGACAAGGATCAGAGATCAATAAAGACAAAATTTCTAGATGTGTTTTCAGCATGAGCTATTTGTCTTGTTATGCTAACAAAATCAGATTTTAAAAATCCTATGAAGACTTTATATATGAATCTTTTTCCAATGGATTTTTCTGGAAGCAGACCAAATGCATCTTCTCCATTCTATTCAATGTGGAGTTAGAAGCAATTTATTATTTAACCCTCAATTGATGTTAGAGGTGATTTTGATTGCAGGATTCATTGTCAAACTAGCTTATAAAGTTAATCCATAAAACCATGTAAAACCTGTGTTGATTTTAGCTTTTACAACAAGATTGAGGACTCTATATTCTGGGTTTATTTACAAGGGCATTGCAGGTGTAGGAGTGGCTTTAGCAAAACAGCTGCTACTTAAAGGGCAGATTTTATGAGCCTAGAGAAACATCCGTTTAAGTTGTAAAATCAGACTTGCAGCTTGTGTATTTTTTCACTTGCCAAATATGCCATTCTGTGTGACATATCAGAATCCCCTTGATATGCGACCAAGTTAAACAGTGACCAAATTCTCTTAACAATAATACTTAGAATTTTTCCATTACAGTGAACTTTGGCTTTAACAGGATACATATTCCATAAAGAAGCAAAGCATATAGGCAAACAGGGGCCCTAAAATAGTTAGAAAACAATAGGCAAAAGTATTCAGAGACTTAAAAGGATATCTTTCAGGTATATAAGTCCTTCTTCAATTGTTCAGTATTATCTGCTTGGACATTTTAAGTGAAGAAAAATAAAGCGGAATCTAATGGGCATTTGCACCATAATTTTCAATGGGTTTATATCAGATATGCTATTAATACCATTATTAAGTTATACAATCCTAACCCTTTCACCCTTTATACCCGTTAACCCTTTCACCTGTTATACAATCCTAACCTTTCACCCTTTTTCTTAGCAAAAACAAAATAAGATTCAGTGTAGAATCACAAAGCAGATTATAGGTCTGTTAGATCCAGATTTAGTATGCTTAAAGTAGACCCATTGACATAAACAAGCTTGTTTCAATGGTTCTACTATAAACTAACCAGTTGTCCTACAAGATCTATCATATGATTGCATTATTTGTTTACTATATTTAATGTCCCTATTAATTAAAATTATATAGTATTGCATATATTTGTGCTAGAAAAGTGGAAACAGAGATATTTCCTCCAAAAATAGTTTTATAGAAGAGGTTTTTTTTTTTTAACTTCTTGAATTCAGCCTGAAATGTATGTTGCAGCAGTGGTGGGATTCAAATAATTTAACTGCCCTAATGACCAGCTGGGTAGGCGTGGCTCAGTGGTTAAGTGACTGGGTGGGCGTGGCGATCTCAACGTCATTCACATTGATGGGCGCTTTGTCTTAGCTGTTACAGTGTAATAAGGGTTAACTGGAGAGACAGTTTCTGTAAGCAAGGCAATAAAGATTAGGCTAGAAACAACACCAGAATATTTCCTTCCTGCCCTCCTTGCAGGATTAGCCCTGTAAAGTGGAAAAAACAAAATGTCAGAACCTCTCCATTAGATAATTAGGAAAGAAGACCACGAGACTCTGTGGGTAGAAATCAAGTGTACTTTTACTAATTATAAATGATTAAAGGCATAGCGAAGCGAAGACTGATTATTTAGGCGCGAAAGCGATTGATATATAGAATAACCCATTCCCCACCCCTTGGCATCACAGTTACAGTCCAATCATAATTCTCCCAAGTGTCAGGTGTGAGATAACTTCAAAAAGGCATCACGAAGATGGAATGTCGGTGCCGTTAGTCCTGGCGGGAACCTCCTACGCATGCGTAGTCCGACAGGCAGCTGAGCTCCAGAAACTTCCTCCAGCACAATTACTAACCCCTCCCAAATACCATGCCCTCCCTCCCCGTTTCATGGCAGCCGAAGCAACAGCAAAGCAGAGGCTGACATCCGGCCGTCCTCTGGAAAAAGGCGTTTAGGCCTGGAAAACGACAAAACAAAAAACAAACAGAAGAACAACAAAAACAGAAAAGAAAAAGAGGGGCAGGGAAGAGAAAGTCAAGGCTTGTCAGGATAAGCAGAATAAAACTGTCGAAGCAGTCGGGGAGCACGGACATGGGACTTGTCCACCCACTCGGTATGAGATGGAGGAAAATGCTTCCAAGCCACTAGGTACTGTATCCGATTTCGCCGTCGCCGAGAGTCTAATATTTCTCGAACTTCAAAATGTTGTTCACCATCAATCAACAGGGGGGCAGGTGGTGGGTCCACAGGCGGATGTAAGGATGAGAAAGGAACTGGTTTAATGAGGTTAACGTGGAAAACTGGATAAACTTGGCTGAGGTGCTTGGGTAGCTGCAAGCGAACTGAAACAGGATTGATGACTTTGATGATGGGAAATGGGCCCACGTACTTAGGCCCCAACTTCTTAGACTTTTGCGTAGTCTGAAGGAACTTCGTGGATAAATAAACCTGGTTACCCACTTTGTACTGATAAGGTTGCGCACGTTCCTTATCAGCCTGTTTCTTATGAGCGCGATGCGCAGCATCCAAAGTACTAAGTGCCAAAGGCCAAATATGGCTCAATCGCTCACTCCACTCAGAGACGGAGGAAACTTGTGGTTGCTCAAGGGGAACCTCAGGAATAGGAACAAAGTCCTGACCAGACACCACATGAAAAGGAGTGAATCCAGTGCTGCTATGCACAGAATTATTATAAGTCACTTCAGTGTGCGGCAACAAGTCCACCCAATCATCTTGCTGGTAATTGATGAAACAACGTAAATATTGTTCTAGAACAGAATTAGTCCTCTCGCAAGCCCCATTAGTCTGAGGGTGGTGGGCGGAGCTTAGGCCCTGGGCGGAGCCAATGCACTTAAGAAACTCCTTCCAAAAAATAGAAGTGAATTGGACACCTCTATCGGAAACGATGCGATCAGGCACCCCATGCAAACGGTAAATGTGAGAAATGAAGAGCTTAGCAAGTGCCTTTGCAGAAGGAATCTTGTGGTACGGAATAAAATGAACTTGTTTGGAAAATAAGTCAGTAACCACCCATATGACGGTGTGCCCCTGGCTCTTGGGAAGTTCGACAATAAAGTCCATAGAAATTTCCTTCCAAGGGGCGACAGGGCGGGCTACAGACTGGAGTAGACCTTGAGGTTTCCCTGGTGGTCGTTTAGCGGCTGCACAGACTGGACAACTGGCCACATAAAGTTCAATGTCTTTTTTCAGAGAGGGCCACCAAAACTGCCTCTTCACCAAATGCAGCGTCTTGACAAATCCAAAGTGACCCGCCAACTTGGAATCATGAGCCCGTTGGAGACGAAGAGAGGCAGGGACGTAAAGTTTTGCCCCAATCCATGGTAAATCATCCCTCATTGTGCATTCACCTCAATGCTGCTGGAACCAGTCATCCTGGGGAAGGGCCCATTTGAGGTCAGAGAGGAAATCTTGAGGCACTTCTACTTTCGAGCGCGCCTGCTGCCGAGTGACAACCGGAGCAGCAAGGCTGGATGCGGGAACCACTGGTTGAACAATACTCAGCTTAGAGCAGTTGTACTGAGGGAGTCTGGACAAAGCATCAGCCATGAAATTCTTTCCCCCCGGATGTACTTGAGTGTGAAATTAAAACGATTGAAATGCTGAGCCCAAGGCATCTGCTTAGGGGAGAGTCGCCTGGGAGTCCTCAAAGCTTCTAAGTTCTTAT
The DNA here is from genome assembly GCF_051295495.1 of Thamnophis sirtalis. Taxonomy (NCBI): domain Eukaryota; kingdom Metazoa; phylum Chordata; class Lepidosauria; order Squamata; family Natricidae; genus Thamnophis; species Thamnophis sirtalis. The sequence continues at coordinate 35,947,388 of NW_028261387.1, forward strand.
GGTCAGTCCATACCTCAAACGGGTGTTTAGCACCCTCCAGAAAGTGGTGCCACGTGGCCAAAGCCCATCGTACAGCAAATGCTTCCTTCTTCCAGATTGCCCAACGCCTTTCTGTGTCCGTGAGCTTACGGGAGGTGTATGCACACGGTTGTAAATTACCTTAGTTGTTGGTCTGAAGCAAGACGGCCCCAACCGCCACGTCGCTGGCATCAGCTTGAACGACAAAAGGCTTGTCCATGTCCGGATGCTTCAGAACCGGTTCCGCCGCAAAGAGTCATTTCAGCTTCTCAAAAGCAGCCTGACACTCCATGGTCCAATCCAGCGGCTTGCTAGGCTTAGGTTTAGACCCACCTTTGGACTTCAACAAATTAGTGATAGGAAGCGCAATTTTGGCAAAAGAAGGAATGAACTGACGATAGAAATTGGCAAAACCCAAAAATTTCTGCAATTGTTTACGTGTACGGGGCGCCTCCCACTCAGTGACCGCCTTTACCTTAGCAGGGTCCATCTCAATACCAGCAGGGGAGATACGATACCCAAGGTAGTCAATCTTCTCCTGGTGAAATTCACACTTGGACAACTTGGCGTAAAGTTCAGCGGCCTGGAGTTTCTTCAGGACAGTGCAGACTAATGTGACGTGTTCGTCATAGGTTTGAGTGTAAATAAGGATATCATCTAAATATACGATAACGCCTTTGTAAAGGTGGTCATGCAAAATCTCATTAATTAATTGCATGAAGACTGCAGGTGCCCCCTGAAGGCCAAAGGGCATCACCTGGAACTGGAAACAACCAAGGGGACAGTTGAAAGCCGTCTTCCACTCATCCCCCTCCTTTATGCGGACCCTATAGTATGCTTCTCTGAGGTCCAATTTAGTGAAAATGCGGCCCTTTCCCAGTTGGGCCAGCATGTCCTTCATCAGTGGTAACGGGTATAGGTTTTGAGCTGAGATACAATTGAGGTTTTTGAAATTAACACATAATCTCAGGGAGCCATCTTTCTTCTCTCTGAACAACACGGGTGCAGCTACCTTGGGTCGTGCTGGCTCAATGAAACCCCTCTCCAAGTTTTTATCAATGAATTTTCTCATTTCTTCCATTTCCCTAGGAGACATTGAATATATTTGGGGCTTTGGAAGCTTTACCCCCGGCAAAATATCGATGGAGCAGTCAGTAGGTCTGTGGGGTGGAAGCTTATCTGAAGATTTTTTCACTAAAAACTCCTTTCAGGTCCCAATACTCCTTTGAAATCTTTTCTTCGCCATCAATTCTCTCCCGGCCCCTGGCGGCCAATGCGGGGCTGGAGCCAGCAGGCTCTGGGGTATCGCCCTCCCCGTTTGGAGCTGTGCTGGTGCGAATGCGCAGCCACCCCTCCCTCCAATTAATGCGAGGGTTCCATTTACAAAGCCAGGGGAGTCCCAAAATAAGGGGGCTGTCCATTCCAGGAGCCACAATAAAAGAGATCAATTCTACATGGGTACCCATTTTCATCTCTAGAGGTTCGGTGTAGAAATGGGCTGGGCCACTCCCTGCAATGGATCCATCGATTTGGCAAAACACAATAGGGGTTTTCAAAGTCCTTAATTTTAGGCCCAGTTTTTCAACCATTGCAGGATTAATCATACATCTGGAACAACCCGAATCAAGGAGGGCAGGAAGCTGTTCTGTCTCCCCATCGGGTGGAACTCTTAATTCTATTGGGATCAACATGGGGCCTTTATTTGAACTCACCCGCCGATGACGAGGCAAGGCGTCGTCATCGGAGTCATCAGAGGAGCTGGGTGTGACATCAGCGTCTTCCTCCACCTCCTGCCTGAAACGCTGGGGGGTGTTGTCAGCAGCGAAAGCAGCCTCTTTCTTCCTCCCCAGGGTCTTGCTCGTCTTCCCTTCCCTCTTGGCAGGGGGCAGGGCGGTTGCAGGAAGTTTAATGTGGCAATCTGTGGCGCGGTGGTGCCCCCTTCCACAATGGAAACATGTGAACGGCTTGGCCTTGCCGGCGGAGCTTCCCTTTCCTTCACCCCCGATACAAAACGGGGCCTTTTGAGCTGGGGGGGATGATCTCTTTCTCCTCTCTCGCTCGTTGAAGTCTAATCAAGTCGAGCTCAACATCTGCTGCATTTTCATACCAAGCTGTAACTCGCTTGGGAAGGTGTCTGTTAACGCTTTGTTGGTAAATGTACTCATTTAATCCTAACACAAATTGATCAAGAAGTGCATCTTCAGACCAGCCTCTTATATAACAAGAAAGCTGTTGAAACTCCTGAATATATTCAGCCACCGGTCTATCTCCCTGTTTGAGGGCCATAAATTTCACCTTTCCCCGTTTCTCAATTAGTGGGTCATCAAATCTTCTCTTGAACGCAGTCATAAAAGCATCAAAATTCCTGAGGAGGGGGGAATTGCTTTGGTGTAAGCTGACCATCCATTCGGCCGCTTCTTCCTCCAAAGAAAGTAAAACCATTCACACCTTCATTTCATCTGTTTCTAAATCGGGCCCATAAATTTCCATATAGTTCCAAATTTGTATAACAAAGAGACCCAGTTTCTTGGAATTCCCGTCATATTTTACTGGCAAGGGAGGGACTTTTGCCATTCTGCGTCTTCTGGGGGGGCCCCCTACTCTGGCAGCAGCTCTGGCTGGGGGGGAAGCTGCTTCTGGGTTTGTTTGCTCCCATCCTCCCTTGGCCTCTTCAACCTCCCTAAATTTTTGCATAGAGTACCTTTGTTCAAACTCTTCCGTTTGTTCTCTTTCCCGGGGCTTCCGTTCGGTCAAGGTTTCTTCCCAGTCAGCTGGTTTTCTCCTTTGTTTTCTCCTGGTGACTCCTGCATCCAAACTCTCGCTATCCTCTTTTTGCCCCACACCTAGGGACCATCGAGGGGGAACCACAGGGTCCGCTATTCCTAGGCCAGCCATCCTCCCAGGTAAAGATGGGTCTGCAATTTCCCTTTCAGTCTCTTCTTCATCGCTCGCTCGCAAAGACATTTTCCTCGTTCCTTCTTGTAAGTACACCCCCCATGGAAGGTTGAAATCTCCTGGTGGGGTGTGAGTGAGTCTTCGCTTACTGTCAGAACCTCTCCATTAGATAATTAGGAAAGAAGACCATGAGACTCCGTGGGTAGAAATCAAGTGTACTTTTACTAATTATAAATGATTAAAGGCATAGTGAAGCGAAGACTGATTATTTAGGCGCGAAAGCGATTGATATATAGAATAACCCATTCCCCACCCCTTGGCATCACAGTTACAGTCCAATCATAATTCTCCCAAGTGTCAGGTGTGAGATAACTTCAAAAAGGCATCACGAAGATGGAATGTCGGTGCCGTTAGTCCTGGCGGGAGCCTCCTACGCATGCGTAGTCCGACAGGCAGCTGAGCTTCAGAAACTTCCTCCAGCACAATTAGTAACCCCTCCCAAATACCATGCCCTCCCTCCCCGTTTCATGGCAGCCGAAGCAACAGCAAAGCAGAGGCTGACACAAAATGAGATTTCTTCCAACAACCGGTTCTCCAAACTTCTTAGAAAGTTAACAAATGGTTCTACCGAATAGGTGCAAACTGGTTGAATCCCACCACTGCATTGGAACTTGAATACATCATAGATCTGTTATTTTCTTAACAAAGTAAAAAGTTTACCTTTCAAAATTTTTAATAAATATTTAAAAGTAAAATTTAGAAAAAATATTAAGAGTTTTAATTAGCTGTGCGACAGCCTATTTTCATTTAATATAAAACATGAAAAACAAACTGAGATAAACCCAGTGAATGATAAGTTGTCAGCATACAGCACACATGTAATATTAAACAAATAAACTCTCTAAATATATTCAATTGTTGTCAGCACATTCAGTTTTCTGATGTAAATCGCTTACTTGTATATACCAGAAGCATGATGCAAATGCCAAATAGTGAATAAACTAGTTCCATAGTAACTGCTATTAATCAAATACTATGTAGTTAAAGTTGCACTTTAGTTAGGAGTGGTGATGGCTCATTCTACAGATCCAACAAACTGGAGCTCAGTTGTAACTTGTGCAGATTTTGATCTGTATTTATAATAAATTAAAAGTGAGGAATATAAAATGTAAATTGCATTGGTGCTTTTGTGTGGTTGACCATATTGACAGGGTTTCAAACTATTTTAGGCTGTGGAACATATTAGTTTTAAAAATAATTCTGTAAAACCCTAATCAAGAGGTAAGGTTCCAGTGAAATAATAATAATAATAATAATAATAATAATAATAATAATAATAATAATAATAACAACAATGATGATGATGATGATGATGATGATGATGATGATGAAGATGATGATGATGATGATGATGCAAGTATTAGAAATAACAACTGAAATGGTCAAAAATCGAGTTAAAAAGGTAAAGAATTGGATATCACCTGGAAAGAATTGTATCACAGCGGCCAGTTGTTTCGCCGGATTTGGCATTGGTTACTAGTCGGGTCCCACCCAGGGGCCTAGGACGTCATAACATATTTTCGTAATATTCATGCAGATCCAAGCAGTGCGGTTTTTTGCATTTGACTGATGGTGATTTTGTCAATTTTTAACTGTTTTAAATGTAATTCCAGTGCTTTTGGAATAGCACCCAGTGTGCCAATTACCACTGGAATTACCACTGCTGGTTTGTGCCATAGTCGTTGAATTTCGATTTTTAAGTCCTGGTATCTTGCGATTTTTTCATGTTCCTTCTCGGCGACCCTGCTATCACCTGGTATTGCGATGTCTATGATTGTGACTTTATTTTTCTCAACCAGTGTATTATGTATTATGCGCCAGTATTTTGTCGCTTTGTATACGGAAATCCCACAAGATCTTGACCATCTGATTTTCGGTGACTTTTTCAGGCTGATGTTCCCACCAGTTTGTTGCTGTTTTAATATTATAATTTTTGCACAAATTCCAATGGATCATTTGTGCTACTGAATTGTGCCGCAATTTATAATCAGTCTGCGCGATTTTTTTACAGCAGCTGAGTATGTGATCAACAGTTTCATCAGCTTCTTTGCAAAGTCTGCATTTGGCATCATCAGAGGATTTTTCGATTTTGGCCTTAATAGCATTTGTGCGGATAGCTTGTTCTTGCGCAGCCAGGATTAGTGACTCTGTTTCTTTCTTTAATGTACCTGTTTTTAACCATAACCAAGTTTGTTCACTGTCCACTTTATCTTTTATTTTTTCCAGAAATTGACCATGCAGTGCTTTGTTCTGCCAACTCTCCATTCTTGATTTTATCACATCTTTTCTGTATTCTTGTTTTGTCTGTTGGGCCTTCAGTAGATTTTTGTTCTTTACTTCGATTAATAAATGTTCTTGAGTGTCTTTTAAATAATCAGCCAGTGCATGTTTTTCTTCTTCAACTGTTTGCTTCACTTGTAATAATCCTCTGCCACCTGATTTTCGGGGCAGATATAGTCTATCAGTATCACCACGTGGATGTAAACTGTAGTGCATTGTCATTAGTTTCCTGGTTTTTCGGTCCAAAAGGTCCAAATCAGCTTGTGTCCAGTTAACTATGCCAGCTGTGTATCTTATAACTGGTATTGCCCAGGTATTTATGGCCTTGATTGTATTTCCACCATTCAATTTAGATTTCAAAATTTTCCTAACTCTGTTGGTGTACTCTCGCCTGACAATAGTTTTTACTTCTCCATGCTTGATGTTATCCAACTGCAGAATGCCTAAGTATTTGTAGGCTTCATTTTCTTTGCATTTAATTAGTTGGCCATTGGGCATTTCAATTCCCTCACATGCAGTGATTTTGCCCCTTTTTATGGATCCAGTGGCGCATTTTTCCATGCCAAACTGCATTGAAATATCGGTGCTGAATACTCGGACTGTATTTGTCAATGATTGGATTTCTATTTCTGACTTTCCATAGAGTTTCAAATCATCCATATATAGTAAATGCGAAATTTTTTCAGCTTTTTTGGCTGTTTGGTAGCCTAATTTCATTTTTTTTAAGATTACTGATAGTGGGATCATTGCGATGATGAAGAGAAGAGGTGAAAGTGAATCACCCTGGAAAATTCCTCGCTTGATATTAACCATTCCGTAGCTCTCATTCCCTACTGCCAACTCAGTTCTCCATTGTTTCATTGCCTTTTCAGTAAAGGATGTAATATTTTTGCTAATGCCAGTTGTTTCTAAGCATTTTATGATCCAACTATGTGGCAGTGAGTCAAATGCCTTTTTGTAATCAATCCAGACCATATTCAAGTTCGTTTTTCTGTTCTTACAATTTTCTAATATCATTTTATCAATTAGAAGCTGATCTTTTGTGTCCCTGCTCCTTCTTTTGTTGCCTTTTTGCTCTACTGGCAAGATGTTGTTTGTTTCCAAATAATCCATCATGTTATCTGCAATAATGCCTGTGAGTAATTTGAAGGTTGTTGGCAAGCATGTTATTGGTCTATAGTTTTCAGGTGTTGTTCCTTTAGTTGCATCTTTCTGAATCAAGTATGTTTTTCCAGTTGTCAACCATTCATCAATTTGGCCCTTTTGTAAAATTTCATTCAGTTGCCTGGCCAATATTGCATGTAAACTGGTCAGATATTTGAGCCAGAAACCATGTAATTGGTCCTTTCCAGGTGATGTCCAATTCTTTACCTTTTTAACTCGATTTTTGACCATCTCAGTTGTTATTTCTAATACTTGCATTATTATAATTATTATTATTAATAATAATAAACAACTATGGCACAAACCAGCAGTGGTAATTCCAGTGGTAATTGGCACACTGGGTGCTATTCCAAAAGCACTGGAATTACATTTAAAACAGTTAAAAATTGACAAAATCACCATCAGTCAAATGCAAAAAGCTACACTGCTTGGATCTGCACGCATATTACGAAAATACGTTACGACGTCCTAGGCCTCTGGGTGGGGCCCGACTAGTAACCAATGCCAAATCCGGCGAAACAACTGGCCGCTGTGATACAATTGTATAATAATAATAATAATAACAACTCCGCCGTTGCCGGTCCCAAGCCCGGATGAGAAAGGAGGAAGGTTGGGATCAGGTTGGCATCTGGTCCCATAAAAAAAACCCCGCCAACCCATACAATATGGTGAAAAAAACGAATAAGAATTCCATACCGCATCGGTCGTCGCGCGGGTTAACAAGGGCCGCGGCGGATGTTGGGGTCCCTGGACATCCGTCGACAAGTGGGCTACAAGTGGACCAGCCAACAAAACGACAAAAATATAGTGCAGATGAAAACCGTGCCATAATGGCCTGTTACTACAACTCAGAGCCAGAAAAAAGAGGATATTTAAAGCGAATGTATGAATTATGGAAACAACAATATCCAGATTCAAATGTTAGTGAACAATGACTAGCAGATCAAAGGCGATTTATTATACGGAATAAAGTGTTTAGTGAAGTTGAACATGAGGAAATTCAGGCAAATTGCAAAACCCAAAAAACAATATCACAAGCGGAAATAACTGATATTCAAGACACAACTAAAGACACTATAGTAGAACTCCCAGAAGAAGCTCTCAGGGAGGAAATAACATCACCACCACTAGAACCAGTTATCACTGAACCAACTGATGAACTAACTCAAAAACAAAAAGAATTGAAGGATAAGATCATGGAGCATTTTCTGCTTAATGAGGAAAGGCAACGTTTACCATCACTAAAAACTGTGCCTAAGAAAATTTTGGCCCCTATCATGAAAATGGTTAATGCAGTGTTTTCAACAATTGAACCGGGATCCATCTTGGAAACAAACCAGTTAATGTACAGCGCAGCTGTAATAGTCACTAATGAACTAGGCATTAAAATTAAAGTACCTAGTCACACAACAGAAAAAGCATCAAAGCCAAAGTGGAAAATCCGTTTAGAACAAAAAATAAAAAAATTAAGGGCAGATGCTAGTAACTTAAAGAACATGCATGAGCAACGGCTTAAAAACAACAAAATCATAGATCGGCTAATCAGAAGATATAGATTGGATACAAGAAACATCAATGAAGCTGTAGAGATTGTAAAACAGCAGATAACAGCAACAGCTAGAAAAATTGAAAGATATGAGGCACGAATCATCCAATATAAACAAAATCAGCAATTTCGATCAGACCAATGGCGTTTTTATCAAAGTCTTAATGTGAATGGTGACACCAAAAGTGAAAAACCAGAAAAGCAGGCCACAGTTGAATTCTGGAAAGAATTGTGGGAAAATCAGATGGTCAAGATCTTGTGGGATTTCCGTATACAAACCGACAAAATACTGGCGCATAATACACCAGACATCACACTGGTTGAGAAAAATAAGGTCACAATCATAGACATCGCAATACCAGGTGATAGCAGGGTCGCCGAGAAGGAACATGAAAAAATCGCAAGATACCAGGACTTAAAAATCGAAATTCAACGACTATGGCACAAACCAGCAGTGGTAATTCCAGTGGTAATTGGCACACTGGGTGCTATTCCAAAAGCACTGGAATTACATTTAAAACAGTTAAAAATTGACAAAATCACCATCAGTCAAATGCAAAAAGCCGCACTGCTTGGATCTGCACGCATATTACGAAAATATGTTACGACGCCCTAGGCCCCTGGGTGGGGCCCGACTAGTAACCAATGCCAAATCCGGCGAAACAACTGGCTGCTGTGATACAATTGTACAACAACAACAACAACAACAACAACAACAACAACAACAATAATAATAATAATAATAATAATAATAATAATAATCAGTCACAATCACAATCACAATCATAATAATACTTTGGAGCACAACACGCCAGATATCACGGTTGTAGAGGGCTGAAGTGTACAATTTATTGATATCGCTGTTCCTGGAGATGCCAGTGTCAAAGAAAAAGAACTAGAAAAAATGATGAAATATTGCGACTTGGCCATCGAAACTACACAGCTATGGATGAAGCTTATAACAGTGATGCCCATTGTCATTGGGGCACTTGGCATCATGTCCATGAATTTTACAAGATACATTAACAAATTGCAGCTTCCTGCAATAACACCAGCAGAACTGCAAAAAACTGTGCTACTCGGAACATCTTATATTTTAAGAAGGTACTTGGTTGATACCTAGGACTCTGGCAGCAAACCATATCAACCATTAGCACCAGTCACTAGTGTTTGTAATCCATTTTTGAATGTTCAGTTGGCTGAGATTAATGTTTAATGAATAAAGTATATATAATAATCATCATCATAATCATCTTTGTGAAATGTTCTTTGAAAGAGACAAATAAAAAGCTACAATTTTAACAATTTCGATCAGACCAACGGCGTTTTTATCAAAGTCTTAATGTGAATGGTGACACCAAAAGTGAAAAACCAGAAAAGCAGGCCACAGTTGAATTCTGGAAAGAATTGTGGGAAAATGCAAAGGACTACAACAAGGAAGCAAAGTGGATACATGACTTTGAGAAAAGCATTGGCAACAAACAAATGCAAGTATTAGAAATAACAACTGAGATGATCAAAAATCGAGTTAAAAAGGTAAAGAATTGGACATCACCTGGAAAGGACCAATACATGGTTTCTGGCTCAAATATCTGACCAGTTTACATGCAATATTGGCCAGGCAACTGAATGAAATTTTACAAAAGGGCCAAATTGATGAATGGTTGACAACTGGAAAAACATACTTGATTCAGAAAGATGCAACTAAAGGAACAACACCTGAAAACTATAGACCAATAACATGCTTGCCAACAACCTTCAAATTACTCACAGGCATTATTGCAGATAACATGATGGATTATTTGGAAACAAACAACATCTTGCCAGTAGAGCAAAAAGGCAACAAAAGAAGGAGCAGGGACACAAAAGATCAGCTTCTAATTGATAAAATGATATTAGAAAATTGTAAGAACAGAAAAACGAACTTGAATATGGTCTGGATTGATTACAAAAAGGCATTTGACTCACTGCCACATAGTTGGATCATAAAATGCTTAGAAACAACTGGCATTAGCAAAAATATTACATCCTTTACTGAAAAGGCAATGAAACAATGGAGAACTGAGTTGGCAGTAGGGAATGAGAGCTACGGAATGGTTAATATCAAGCGAGGAATTTTCCAGGGTGATTCACTTTCACCTCTTCTCTTCATCATCGCAATGATCCCACTATCAGTAATCTTAAAAAAAATGAAATTAGGCTACCAAACAGCCAAAAAAGCTGAAAAAATTTCGCATTTACTATATATGGATGATTTGAAACTCTATGGAAAGTCAGAAATAGAAATCCAATCATTGACAAATACAGTCCGAGTATTCAGCACCGATATTTCAATGCAGTTTGGCATGGAAAAATGCGCCACTGGATCCATAAAAAGGGGCAAAATCACTGCATGTGAGGGAATTGAAATGCCCAATGGCCAACTAATTAAATGCAAAGAAAATGAAGCCTACAAATACTTAGGCATTCTGCAGTTGGATAACATCAAGCATGGAGAAGTAAAAACTATTGTCAGGCGAGAGTACACCAACAGAGTTAGGAAAATTTTGAAATCTAAATTGAATGGTGGAAATACAATCAAGGCCATAAATACCTGGGCAATACCAGTTATAAGATACACAGCTGGCATAGTTAACTGGACACAAGCTGATTTGGACCTTTTGGACCGAAAAACCAGGAAACTAATGACAATGCACTACAGTTTACACCCACGTGGTGATACTGATAGACTATATCTGCCCCGAAAATCAGGTGGCAGAGGATTATTACAAGTGAAGCAAACAGTTGAAGAAGAAAAACATGCACTGGCTGATTATTTAAAAGACACTCAAGAACATCTATTAATCGAAGTAAAGAACAAAAATCTACTGAAGGCCCAACAGACAAAACAAGAATACAGAAAAGATGTGATAAAATCAAGAATGGAGAGTTGGCAGAACAAAGCACTGCATGGTCAATTTCTGGAAAAAATAAAAGATAAAGTGGACAGTGAACAAACTTGGTTATGGTTAAAAACAGGTACATTAAAGAAAGAAACAGAGTCACTAATCCTGGCTGCGCAAGAACAAGCTATCCGCACAAATGCCATTAAGGCCAAAATCGAAAAATCCTCTGATGATGCCAAATGCAGACTTTGCAAAGAAGCTGATGAAACTGTTGATCACATACTCAGCTGCTGTAAAAAAATCGCGCAGACTGATTATAAATTGCGGCACAATTCAGTAGCACAAATGATCCATTGGAATTTGTGCAAAAATTATAATATTAAAACAGCAACAAACTGGTGGGAACATCAGCCTGAAAAAGTCACCGAAAATCAGATGGTCAAGATCTTGTGGGATTTCCGTATACAAACCGACAAAATACTGGCGCATAATACACCAGACATCACACTGGTTGAGAAAAATAAGGTCACAATCATAGACATCGCAATACCAGGTGATAGCAGGGTCGCCGAGAAGGAACATGAAAAAATCGCAAGATACCAGGACTTAAAAATCGAAATTCAACGACTATGGCACAAACCAGCAGTGGTAATTCCAGTGGTAATTGGCACACTGGGTGCTATTCCAAAAGCACTGGAATTACATTTAAAACAGTTAAAAATTGACAAAATCACCATCAGTCAAATGCAAAAAGCCGCACTGCTTGGATCTGCACGCATATTACGAAAATACGTTACGACGCCCTAGGCCCCTGGGTGGGGCCCGACTAGTAACCAATGCCAAATCCGGCGAAACAACTGGCTGCTGTGATACAATTGTACAACAACAACAACAACAACAACAACAACAACAACAACAATAATAATAATAATAATAATCAGTCACAATCACAATCACAATCATAATAATACTTTGGAGCACAACACGCCAGATATCACGGTTGTAGAGGGCTGAAGTGTACAATTTATTGATATCGCTGTTCCTGGAGATGCCAGTGTCAAAGAAAAAGAACTAGAAAAAATGATGAAATATTGCGACTTGGCCATCGAAACTACACAGCTATGGATGAAGCTTATAACAGTGATGCCCATTGTCATTGGGGCACTTGGCATCATGTCCATGAATTTTACAAGATACATTAACAAATTGCAGCTTCCTGCAATAACACCAGCAGAACTGCAAAAAACTGTGCTACTCGGAACATCTTATATTTTAAGAAGGTACTTGGTTGATACCTAGGACTCTGGCAGCAAACCATATCAACCATTAGCACCAGTCACTAGCGTTTGTAATCCATTTTTGAATGTTCAGTTGGCTGAGATTAATGTTTAATGAATAAAGTATATATAATAATCATCATCATAATCATCTTTGTGAAATGTTCTTTGAAAGAGACAAATAAAAAGCTACAATTTTAACATTGTCCACTAGATGGCGAAATCTAATTACCTTCAACCAAGATATCATTAGTCATTGGAATCTAAGGAAGAAATTTGCCACAGTGAGTGGGATAGTTATTGTTTTTAAAAACTAAATAGTGTTATTGAGGTAAACATCTTTCAAAGAGACCCTAATAATTAGAAATCAATGCCTTCATGACTATAAGCAAGAATTTCCAGCTGATTCAAATGATTGTTGCCATTCTTAAAGGTTAAGATTTTCTAATATTAAGTTTACTATAACTCATGAATCAATAATAGTTTGAAAACCATCACAAAGTTGCCAGCCTGAAAAGACTAGAGTAATGATGGTGAGCTTTTTAGAAACCATGCACAAATTGCACATGCGCAGGCCCAAACTTAAAGGTCCATGTGTGCATGCGAACACACATGCGCGGACATGCACAAATGTGCACGAGCACATGCATGTGCAGACATATGCACACACATGCATGAATGTGTACATGCATGGACATGCACAGACATGTGAAGACATGCATGCATACACGGACATGCGTGCATACGCAGCAGAGACCCAAAGACCAGCTGGCCAGCAGGAGGCAGGGAATCCCAACATCCCAAGAAGAACAGCAAGAGGTAAGAACTTTTTCTTTTGTGAGCTTCTGTTTCATCAGCGTATGTGCAAGCAGAGAGGGCTCTGTATGCCACCTCTTGCATACGTGCCATAGGTTCACCATCACGGGACTAGAGATTCCCCCTTGAGAAGAATCTGACAGCAAATAAGTAGCCTCCGTTTCTCTTTTAAACAGAGTCAACAGTGATCTTCACATAGAAGAATAGATTATACAAGTCAGTGCAAATTTTTGCTGTAGGTAGTTAAAATGTTGCCATATCATAGGTTTGATTGCACCATCTGTTTTTCTGGAGATAGCAAATTACTAATTATAAATTATAGACTAATCCTTCTGAGGGTTGCTCAAATGTGATAAACAAAGGAAGGCTGCTTATATCCAATAGCCAGCAAGTATCAATAAGACCAAATTGCCCTTTATTTTTTAAACAAACTTAAATTACTTATACTGCATATTTTATGCATACTGGCGAAAATAGTAGCTATCAAATGAGCAGATCAGATGGATGTATCAGAAGCAACCTCACAGCAGATGATAATTCATAGCCAATAACGTTTATTTCTGTGTTTTGATTTTTCTACTGACTTCTAAATGGGCGACATAACATTTTAACGTAACAGAAATGTTTTAGAGAACCTATTTCTGAAATCCTTTTCACTGTCGTCATAAATATGACTAGAATACAAATTTGTTTTTGCAATCATTTTCAGTATGGAAACATCACTGAAATCTGGTGTAAAAAAGGCACAAGCCCTTCTCTGGCTCCTTTCTGACTGACTTGAAAGCAATATATTTGTAATGAATGTTTGTAGTGAATGTTGAGTTTTATTGTCTAATTTACTTTGTGCACATTTCTTTTTTCGTATTGTCCCACACTCCCCTTCCTTTTTTTGATTGTAAGCCGCCCTGAGTCCCCTCAGGGAAAAGGGCGGCCTATAAATAAACAAATCTAAATCTAAATCTAATGATAAAGAAAATAAAGAATATATAAGTATTCTTTTTTTCTTAAAAGCAGAGAGTGCCGTAAACAATTGTCTTTCTTCTTAAGATCCGTGAGGTTCCTTTTGGCTAGGTTTTGTAGAAGGGATTTGTAATGGCTGAATTTATGTAAAGAGTGAGTGACCTTGTTCTCAGAAGGTTGGTGGGCAGGGTTGTGTGCCATGGGAACACCGAAAAAGGGTTAATTGAACTAGACAACTAATCCTTACCTCTTCCAAGATTGGGATTAAGCCCTAGAGAGCAGCTCTCTAGCCAGTTTTTATTTTTTGTAGGTTTTAATTTTTGCAATTCCCACTGTCCACTGTCAAGCTTATCAAATGTGGCATCAATTCCAATCACATCATTTTTTAAACTTTTTTTTTCACCGCAGCTTGGTTTTAAAAAAAATACAGAAAATAAAAGAAGTGGGAAAGGAAACGATAGCTTCCCGATATCCCTAAAACTCATGAAAATGAGACAAAACTTGCCTAATACCATCTTGAAAGTTCATGGCAAAAGAGTTTTCATCTTTTTAATGTTTAACTTCAAGATGATTATTATTTCAATCTAGGAAAAATAAAAGCAAGTGGACTCTTATTCATTCTATTTTTAAAAAAAACACTGCAAAATAGAACTTCAAATCACCACTAGAGAGCACCCTATTGCTAGCAGCTGCTGGGTAATATTCATTCCTCAACTATCAGAGATAATATTTTCTTAAGAAACTTTTAGTGTGAGAAATTCTTAGCCTTCATGAGAAATACATCTTTATGTTTTGTCCCTTTTCTGGGTCACTTTTCTGTCTCTTTTGATTACCTATTCTCATGTTCTCAACTAAAGTTAAACTCCATTTGATTGTAAAACCCATTTTTAATTCATTTGTAGCCTGCTTGTTTATGAAACATCAAACATCTAATTTTTATAACTGACCAGATAAATGAATCTGGCTCATATCTAACCCAAGTTATCCAATCTTTACTTACGTATTGACCATCGACCTATATGAAATATTGAGCTCAGATGAAATTATGAAGTTGAACTGGCAAATAATATTACATTGTTATTATTCACATGTCATCATGATATAAAATTCACAACCATTCCCTCCCCACAAAGGGAACTGGAAATAATTTCTTGTAAAACCATTTAAATTTCCTTCTATTTCTATAATATATCAATGAAGCAGCTTGCTGAATAAACATCTCTACTTTCTTAACCATTTAGGAAAGATTTGTCTTATTTCTCTGGCTAACTACATCATAATTTAAGAAAAACCGAGATTAGATGGTTTTCAGAGAAGGTATCAGATGACTGATAAATTTGATATATGCAATTCTTTCAAACTACAGTTTTTAAATCAAGTTTTTATAATTTTCCTTATCTTCTGAAGTAGTTGCCAATGTTTTGTTATTAATTTCCAATTTGAAATTTCCTTTGTAATTCACAAATTATTTTTTCAATGTTTAAGCATTCAGTCTTGCAGCTTGTAGCATATACTACGAGTTACCCCAAAAATCTAAATAAATTATGAAAGCATGAATTGGAAGAGGCAGAATTACAAACTAAGCACCTCACATGGATTAAGAACAGCAGATTCCATGGGAGCCTTGTAAGGGGTCAGCGATCAAGGTGCAGCCAAAAATAATAGTGCTGCTGAGAAAATAGAGTTTTAACCTTCTGTATCAATACTGAGATTTCTTGGCTATTTTTTTCTTTTTGAAAGTAAAAATCAACTATTATTTTAAGGATGCTCCCCAAACTTATTTTAAATAATTGAAAACAGCAATGTTTATACCTGCATTGTAAACTTCATTTAACATTATTGCCCTTGCTTTAAAATCTCAACCTTACCATCATTATTTCCTTTCAGGTACATAATAACATCGTTAATTTTTACAAAAATTGGGATGCTAAGAGGAAATGGGATGCTTTTGTATGAAAACCAATGCGTGTGCAACTTTTTGCACATAGGTCTTTTCTTCTACAGTGAACCACACTGTATGCTTTTTTTTGTCTGAATCAGCATTGTTTGGATGACTTGGAAGTCATGGAAGTAAAGGTTGGGGCTCCAGGAGAATGGTCTGATATTTTGAACACCTGGATGCTAAAACATACAATGAACGGTTGTAGGACCTGGGCCTGGCTAGTCTAGCGAAGAGAAGGACCAGGGGAGACATGATAGCAGTGTTCTAATATTTGAGGGGCTGCCACAGGGAAAAGGGGCATAAAGCTACTTTCCAAGGCACCTGAAGGCTAGACAAGGAATAATGGATAGAAACTGAACAAGGAGAGATTCAACATGGAAATAAGGAAAAAAATTCTGACAGTGAGAGCAATCAACCAATGGAACAGCTTGCCTTCAGAAGTTGTGGGAGCTTCATCACTGGAAGTCATCAAGAAGAGACTGGACTGCCATCTGTCAGAAATGGTGTAGGTTTCCTGCTTGGATAAGGGGTTGGACTACAAAGTCCCTACCAAGTCTGTTAGTCTGTTAAAAAAAAAGAACAGCCAAGCATACACTTTTATTTGGGATTTCCTCTATGCTAGGAGGATAATCTATGTTTCATTTTGCTTGTGTTACCATTGACACACAATGTGTTTAGAGCTTTTTGAAAGAAATGGGGTGGGGAGAGTGTTGTCACACATCAGCCAAGATATCAGTTAGGACTTTCTACAATCCTGAAGGCTTAACAGCTCACACCAGAGGTTCTGACCAGTTCTGGAGAACCAGTAGAGGAAATTTTGAGTACTTTGGAGAACCAGTAAATACGACCTCTGACTGGCCCCTTCCCCATCTATTCTCTGCCTCCCGAGTCCCAGTTGATTGGGAGGAAATGGGGATTTTGCAGTAACCTTCCCCTGGAGTGGGGAGGGAATGGAGATTTTACAGTATCCTTCTCCTGCCATGCCCACCAAGCCATGCCCACAGAACCAGTAGTAAAAAAAATTGAATCCCACTATCGTCTCACACCATATTATATAGTTTAGTTATGGAGCAGAAACATAAGAGGTGACCGGCTGGATCAAAGCAGCAGTCAATCTCATCCAACATGCTACCTCTTATGATCCAACCAGATGTCCTTCAGAAGCCACAAGTCTGGCATAAAGACAATAGCCGACTTTTACTATTCCTGTTCTGATTCAGGAAACTCAGTATGAATCACCAGAAGCAGACACATTCTTTAATTTGTAAAGTTAATGATGGCCCTTACCATAATTCGTGGTGGCCATCAGTTCCGTATAAAGGTGAGGCCTGATGTGAATATCTCTATCTCTATCTCCATATCTATCTATCTATCTATCTATCTATCTATCTATCTATCTATCTATCTATCTATCTATCATCTATCTACAATCTACCAGCATTACATTTCCAACCAATTTACATTGTATCCTTCCATTAAAAATAGTGTTAGGATTATTGTTTTTATAATATAGGTTAGATGCAGTAATTTGTGAGAAGGAAAAAGAAGAGACCAACATGAGCAAGGTAAAACAGGAAGGGAAGAATTTTCTGTTAATTTTTTATTTTTATTTTTTGTAAGAGGAAAATTGTAAGACCACCTTACCTTTAGCCTATTTTTAAAATCCATTTCTAAATGGTGGGAAATTGTGCCCCTAAATTTCAGCAATTTTATTTAGGAGAAACACCCGGGGCACATAAGAAATGATGGGGGAATGCATGAATCCAGCCCTGGACATGCTCATTTGTTTTGAAAGTGCATTTCTATCTCTAAAAAGTATTTTATCTGACTATAGCAGGTCTAAGCACCCTGAATGTAAGGAAAGGAGTGGAAGAACCTGGGGTCAGAGTTAAAAGAGGGAACAGTCTAGTATCGTTATGTAGCCATAAGCAGGCTAAGATAAATTCTCCTTGAATTCCAATGAACCTTATCTAACTCCTAGTAAATGCTAATCAATAGCTGAGAATATTTCTGTTACATAGACATAAGTAGCAATAAACTACTTTAATTGGGCCTTGCCTTTGTGTCCCAAATTATATAACATGGGTCCCTTCTGCTGATAAACAACCCTTTTTAATTGGTAAATCTCAAAATCGTTAATTCATGTTTGTCCATTTTCAGCAAAAAGTCCATTAAGGGTTTCCAGTCTTATTGTTCCTTCCCTAATCAAACAGGTCAATTTAGCCATTCCGGCAAGCAATAACATCTTCACAATCCTCTCCTCCATTGTGGCATCTTTGTATTTTTCCATCTTTGTGCATATAATTGCCCTGAAATTATAAAACCAATAGTCCTTTAGTTTTTCTAGTGGCTATCCCTAAGGGTTCACCGACAAAAGGGCGAACGACAAAACCGCGCCCGACTAAACCGCGTCGCTGATGTCATCAACAGGGCGACAACAGCGCGGAGAAAGAAGCACGCTGTAAACCCTAAACCTAAACTTAACCCCTAACCCTAAACCTAACCCTAAACCTAACCCTAAACCTAACCCTAATCCTAATCCTAATCCTAAACCTAATCCTAATCCTAATCCTAATCCTAAACCTAAACCTAAACCTAAACCTAAACCTTAACCTAAACCTAAACCTAAACCTTAACCTAACCCTAACCCTAAACCTAACCCTTAACCTAACCCTAACCCTAACCCTAACCCTAACCCTTAACCTAACCCTAACCCTAACCCTAACCCTAACCCTAACCCTTAACCTAACCCTAACCCTAACCCTAACCCTAACCCTAACCCTAACCCTAACCCTAACCCTAACCCTAACCCTAACCCTAACCCTAACCCTAACCCTAACCCTAACCCTAACCCTAACCCTAACCCTAACCCTAACCCTAACCCTTAACCTAACCCTAAACCTAACCCTAAACCTAACCCTTACCTTAAGTTAAATCGGCTTTCTTTCGACGCGCTATTTAAAGCACCCTTCTTTCTCCGCGCTGGCTGTTGTCACCGCGTTGATGACACCAGCGACGCGGTTTAGTCGGGCGCGGTTTTGTCATTCGCCCTTTTGTCGGGTCACGATCCCTAAGTCCTAAATGTGGAGTAAACTTTTTAATGTCTTTGCACCACAACCTCCATACAGAGAAAAAGTGATTGTCTGCTCAGGTCCCATCCGTGTCTCTGTTTGTCCTAGTCTGTAACACTTTACAGCTTCTTTGCACTGAATCTCATTTTCCGTTCTGTTGCCTATTTCCTCAATTTAGAGATGCATTTTTTTTGGAAAAAAAATCTTTTCTTCCAAATCAATAATTATCTGGCCAGCCATGCTGTAGCAGACAATACAATGCCATTGCTTATTGAAATCTATTAATTATTTTCAGAAGGTTATGTGATTATTTCTGCACCTCTAGCTCAGTTATTATTGCTAGCACTAGCAATAATAACTGAGCGAAGATGACCTATAAATGCTTTGTTCTTTTTGTAACTATTCTGCAGTAAACCATCAATTCCTTCCCACTGCTACACTTTTTCTCATTGTTGGAACGGCGAGCTCTTTCACTGTGGGCCTTACAATACATGCAAGCATCTAACAACAGTTACACTCCTGATGCGCAGCCTTGACAAATATTTCTGCAAGTGGTAATACAAGGAAAGAAAAGCATGTCATCTTAATATCCTGGGTTCTGCATTGTTTAGCACTTCTGCGGGCACGTAACATAAGCTTTATCCTCCTTTGTGACTGAAACTATATGTAACTGTACTACTGGTTACCATTAGTAACCATTTTACATTTTAGTAAATTCTCTCAAGGTCAAGAGTCCACCTTTATAAAGAGACCTTGGCCTTAAAATTTCTGCTATCTCTCCAGCACATGACAAAAATACCTTCCGACATGCTTCCCCCCCCCCCAATTTGGAGATCATTCTTGTTTAATTGAAAGCAAGCTCAGTTGCCGTGAGACTCCTTAGTAACAGGAAACAGTTGTCCAGTTTAAAGAACAAGCTCTAAAATCAACAGCTTTCCTTCTCTTTTTCAAACTCCCTCAGGACAATATTTGCTTTCCTAAAATATCATTATGCCATGGCTTTGGATCTCACTTGAGAAACTTAGGGATTTCCCAGCAGTTCAAGGTAGGCTTGACCTATAGTGGAACACAGAAAAGAGGAGCTGCATATAAATAGCAAAATTACAAAAGGATCAATTCTCAGTCAACTCATTAGCAATGCGTAAGTGATAACTCCTCTCTCTAAGACGCTTTCATAATTACTTACACAAGCCATATTTGGTTCACAAGTTTCATAAATGAAGGTTAAGTTGACTTAACCGCCTAGGATTTACCAGTCATGTTAAAGCATAAAATGTGTATGCTTTTCAGGGCCTCTCCAGATACAAGCTGTTGACTTAAAGACTCCAAGGTTAAATGATGCTGGCTCTAGAGTCCAAGTTAGTTTCCCCACTGCCCAGGCAGTGAAGTTGCAAAACGCAATATGATGGTAATGTTCAGGAAAGGCCTCAGGAAGACCGAAGAAGTTTGGAATTATCCTAGCAGTGATTGCTGAAGCCAAGACGTGAGTCTGGGATCTTGTAATTCTAATTCTTACAAAGGGGGTACATTTTGAAATCATTCTGCATATTCCACTAGATCAATTATCTAATGCCCATCGGATATTTCCAGATTAAAAATCCAACAACGCTACTTAGTAACCCAATGGAAGTACATTACCTGCTATTTTGTTCTTCCTTGCAAGCTAAAGCTAAATAGGCAAAGCCATTTTAACAGAAAGCATATAACTACCCAAATAATTTATTTCATATAATTTAATTACTTTCAATAAATTAACAGACAGAGGTAGGTTGAAAATACGTTAAGCCATTTTTTTAGACATTTATCCAGCCCAACCAAACATATTCTGTCATAACCAAGGTAATCCTGAATCAAACTGGAGCTTCAGATAGCCATTAATAAGCTTAAACCTTTATTTCAAAGGTCTAGTAAAATAAAATGGACATTCTGTCAAATAACCAGCGGAAATAACTGAGAATCGCAAGGCACTTTAAAGACTAACAAATTAATCATGGCATAAGCTTCTATAGACCAAAACTCACTTTATTTGGTGAATGGAGCATTATCCTTCAATTTAGAATGAAAATAGTTGTTTTTACAATAACAAAGTAAACCATTAGAAATCAACTGTAAAGCTTATCTTTTGTTTATGTTTAAAAAAAAATAGTATTTCATTAAATACTGTTCTGCAAAGAGCATTTGCTTGAAAAGCTAGTAAAACCTTTTTCTATCATTCAGTGTTCTATTGAATAGAAATGAATGTATTAAACTGAAGGGTAATTATTGTTTATTGGCAAACTGGGATGCTAATTGATGGTATTTCTTTGTCCTGCATGATTAACAGAGTTTTGTATCATCAAATTACATCTTTGAATGATTACTAGATCTCTCTCTTTCTCTCTCTTTTTCCTTCTCCTTTTTAAATTAAAATAACATCAATGTATTAGTTCTGCTTCTATTTGAGGTTGCAGATTCAGAACTCCTTTCATTACAGAGATTACCTTCATTAGGTTTCTTTCAGAAATTGTTAACTATTGGCAAACTATGAATTTCCATAAAGATTTTGCCATGATTTTTAACTGGTAAAATGGTACATTAGGCAACAATTTATGAACCAAAGTACCTCATACTGTCAAGAATGTGTCCAAAATCCAGACATAACTCCTGAGGGAATGAAATTTGGGGAAATTGTAGTTGCTTTGATGCCACTGCCTGCCTGCCTGCTACTATGCTGTTGGACAGCTGCTGTAGTCACATGATCTTCCTTTTCAACATTCTGTAACGGTTTCCCAGCTAGTCTCACAATCCTTGCTCCCTCCATCACCCAGCAGCAACCACTTACCTGCATGCTGGGAAGTAGGAAGAAGGAGGAAGAAGGAGGAAGAAGGAGGAAGAACAGGAAGGGGCGAGTGGGAAGGAGGGAGGATTTTCAATGTTCCCTGCCAGCTTCTCACAAGGAAACTCAATGGTGCATCTGGAAGGAAATTGGAAGTCACTGCTTCTTTTTGGCCCACCTGTGGTCAGTCTGTTTCTCTGTTCACATAATGATATATCTCTGAAATAACTCAACATGGCACACTGAACTAGTACTTATTAAGAACAATATAAATAAAAGATATTATGGCACATCCTTGATGCAGGGAAAAAGGTTGTCTTTGGAAGCAAAATACCACCGGTTCAGATTTAAAACACTTTATGGCTCAGCCACAGGATTCATTATGTTTGTCCAGCTCTAAGATTAGCATTGAAATGGATCTGGTATTCTTTTTCACCCAAAGCAAGTAAGATGATAACACCAAGATTAACCCCAGACTATAAATTACCAAAAGTAACAATTGTGCTTTGAAAAATAGGTCAATCTTTGATGTGAATTTTCATCAAGATAGTTAGAATCTGACAGATCCAGCTTCTAAATTAGACTCCTAAAATTTTATCAAAAGGAAGCAGGGCTTTTTGAAATCATTAGAATAGTTTGATTGCATTTCCTCTATAATAGTAAATACCTATGTGCTCTTTAACCTCCCATTTTAAACATAATATCCCTCCAAATAACACCAGCAACAAAATGAAAGGAGCAGACCCTGACTCACCATAAAGAGAAGGTGAACACTGAAAATTCACTACCATTTTAATGAGAGTCCCAACTTTATTTATTTAACTAGGGCATATTTCTGAACCTTAAGGATATTAGTACTTCCCTGAAATGTTAGCATTTGTCCCTTGTTTCTTTTATCCTAAGAGCGTGTCACTATTCACTATAATGACATAAAGGAAAGATTCTCTCTTGCAGTAGATCAGCAGTTATGCCTTTGCGTATGGACTTTCTATTAAAGTAATCAAAATATCAGGTGAGAAAATAACTCTTTTTCTGAACTACACATAAGATAATGTAGAATGCAGAATTCCAGAATGGGGGGAGGGGAATAAAATACAAATAAAATAAATAATCCTGCACATGATTGTATGTAAAGTTTACATATTTGGCTTTACGTTTATCATCCTTCTTCTTTGAATTGATTGGAATTAGTGAAAAGAAACAGATTCATCATCGTCTACTAAGTAAAATATTGGTTCTAGTGAAATGAAGAAAAAAATATTCCATCTTCTGTCTAAGCACCACATTGTACCAATCATAGCAAGCATTTTAGGCAAAATTGTTTCTGTGACCAATGGAACAAATCTAAGTTCGTCTTGAAAAACAACCAATGCTAACAATATGTCTCAATCCGATCTATGCCAATATTTTACCTCGTAGATGATGATAAATCTGTTTCTCTCCATTGTGGAACAATTCCAACAAATTCAAAGAAGAAGAATGCTAAACGTAAAGCCAGATATGTAAAGCAAATGTACATACTGCTGTGCAGGATTATTTCCCCTCCTGACTCTGGAATTCTGCATTCTGGATTATCTACATGTGTAGATCAGAAAAAAGGTTTACTTTCCCACCTGATCTTTTGATTGCCGGAATTTTAATAGAAAGTGATGCCAATCATATTAAGAGTATTTGGGAGAAGAGCACAAGGGACATGTGAAACCATTTCAAAACCATAGAAGCTGAATCTAAGGTGATGAACAGATTGATCAAAGAATATTTAAAAAATACTAAGTGCCAAATGCTCATCAAATTTCACTTAGAATGCACAATACAAACACTTGGAAGATGTGTGTTGGAGAAAATACAGCCTTATTTATTCTCTTATGTATTCTATATACTGCTATCATCGCTAGAGACCCCTGGCAAACAATAATAATAAAGCAGCCAGACAGATACATAGTAGTAAAACATCCCTGTATCAAATCATAAGAACCAACTGCATTATTTTTATTACCTTTTTGCATTATAAGATTTGCATTTAGATATTCCCTCCCTACCAAAAAAAAAAAAAAAACCCCACCAGCAGAAACTCTAAAAATAGAGAAATCACCATCAACTTGATTAACATCATCAGCCTATTTTCTGTGATCTCTGGAACTAAGAGCATTGAAAAAGAAACGCAACCCCTGGGAGCAAAAGAGGGTAACTGCTTATTACTTAAAATAAATCCAAATGGAATATATAACTATGACATTTTGAACAGTTGCTGCTCCATTCTGCACCCACACAGTATTTCCTGTTTCCAGAAAATGCAGCTCAGACTCTCACCCTTCAATAGCCATTCATGGTAAGCTCACTTACGGTGTCTACAGGATATGGCCAAAAAAAAAGTGAAGACAGCAACCATCACAGTGTTAGGTGTGTTGTACATCTATAACCGAACCTTTGTTGTTGTTGTTGTTGTTGTTGTTGTTGTTGTTGTTGTTGTTATACCTTCTAGACATTTCTGGGTCAGTCCCTGCATTCTTTTAAATGAGAAGTAGAGACCTTTCCCTGTTCGTTTTCAATTACCATGTTTGCTTAAAATCCAAAAGCTAGTGTTATTTGAGGGTTGATGTATCAGAGTGAGAGAACAATTAGAGAAATACCAGTTCAATTTGAACTCTGTATGACATTTCTTGGATACTTGAGTCTCCCTATGTCAGGTTAAGGCTGAACTCAAAAGTCCCCTTATCCCAGCACTAGAGAAATCCCAAAAACTATTTTCAAGCAGACTTGTCCAGCATTTACATAGCTACCTATTTCATAGAGATATGAAAACAGTGAAGTGGGGAGAATGAAGGAACAAGCACTTTATGCCATCCTGAACGCCTTGCAGGAAGAAGGAAATTGAAATGAATCTAAGGATAAGAGAGGCAAGTGATAAAAGAAAAAAAAGGGACCTTTTTTCTATTTTGACAGCCGTAACATGCAAGCGAGCTCCGCTTGCTGCTTCTGTGGATTCTAAAGCATATTTAAATAAGAATGTTTCTGAATTTAAGCTTTAGTTGCAACATCGGTTCATCTACTTTAGCTTACAAAAGGAAATAAATAAATCACAGTTGAAAACCTTTTAAAATATTCTTTTGTTTCATACTTTCATTGGTTTTTTTGAAGATACATTTTTCCAAAGCAATGTGGCTCTTTTTCAGTTAGACTTTGAGATTTCTTTCACACCCAGACGCCATAACTGCTAAACAGGCTCCCATCTGCCCCTCATTAACCTCTATCTTTTGTTGTTGTTGTTGTTGTTGTTGTTGTTGTTGTTGTTGTTGTTGTTGATCCGATTGGGCATATTTCCAACCAAACAAAAGATTCCTTATTTCTAAGTCCGTTAGTTGCAGTTGATTTTCCATTAATAGTTTTAATGTAAAGTGTTAAAGAAAAAAAGTAACACAAAGAGCATCATGGAACCACAAGCGCTAAACAAAGAATATCTAGGCCCATTTTAAACGAATACAAGAAACTGTTACACTGAGACAATTTTGGGCTCCGTTAAACTTTGCATTATCTAGACAAGTGGATAAGTTTTTCTGTAGTTTTTCCCAACCATCCTAAAAAATGACAGGGAACCGTTCTATTTTATGATATAAATCATACAGTTACATAAAAGCTAAACAATGACCTGTTTTAACACATAAATAGGTCTAGATAAGAGGAATCGTACTGTCGATAATTCCTTGTTCTGTATTTCAGTTAACCTTTAATAGTTTCTTTCCCTGTCTTCTAAAAATGCTCACTGACAAAGTCATCCTTATTTGAACAAGCCACCTCTTCTTTTCAAGAAATACTCCTGAGATAATAACCATGTGACTCCTTTAATTGTCATTTATCCATCGTTGCCCACACTGGAATATGCTATGTTATAAATCAGAAATAAGTTACAAATTTCAAGATTTTTTAAAGTGACAACTATATTGCTTTGTCCTTGGCTTGTTGTATTTTAATGTTTAGGAAAACATAATACAAAATAAAAAAGAAAAAATTGAGTGTTTCTCTTATCCTCACCCCATATCACCCCTTCATTAAATACATTCTGCAAGTCTATTGTTCTGGCATGCTCCTTGCACACTCTCCTTTGTATAAAAAATAAGCCTAAAATCCTGGCGTAGTGTGGAAATGGTTTGCTGCTGCTTTTGTGATATTCCTTCAAGATATCAGTATAGTTATAGATCTGGGTTCTTAAGTGGTCTCCCATCAAAGTACAAACCAGAGAAGGGAGTTGCTAGCTTATATTGAACTTATTTAGAATTTAGAAGAACAGAATTGGAAGGGACATTGAAGGTCTTCTAATCCACCCCCCTGCTTAGGCATGAAAACCTACACCACTTCAGACAAATGGTTATCAATATCTTCTTTAAAACGTCCAGTGTTGGAGCATTCACAACTTCTGTGGGCAAGTTGTTCCACTGATTAATTGTTCTAACTGTCAGGAAATTTCTCCTTAGTTCTAAGTTGCTTCTCTCCTTGATTATTTTCCATCCACTGTTCTTGTCATACCCTCAGGTGCTTTGGAGATTAGCTTGACTCCCTCTTTTTTGTGGCAGCCCCTGAGATATCAGAACACTCCTATCATGTCACCCTAGTCCTTCTTTTCATTAAACTAGATATGGAGTCGTGATGGGTCAGACACGACTTCGCAACTAACAACAACAATAAGACATACCCAGTTCCTGCAACTGTTCTTCATATGTTTTAGCCTCCAGTCCCTAATCATCTTTGTTGCTCTTCTCTGCACTCTTTGTAGAGTCTCCACATCTTTTTTATATTGAAAAGTTGGTTGAATATTATCAACTTTTCCACTCAGATCCATCTATCATTTATACAAAGTCAAAATGAAAAAATAAATCTTGAAAACATCTTTAAAAATATTCTTTATATTTTTAAAATTCAGTTGAAGGGACCTTTGTAATTAATCAACTTATTCCTGAAGTTTCTTAATTGCCAACCTCACACTGTGTCTTGGTTGGTTGGTTGGTTGGTTGGTTGGCTTTATTTTTCTTATTGTCTGCGATTCAGAATAAAATAAGACGTTCAAAGTAGAAGCCCTAGAAAGATAGAAATGCAGATTGGAGATATATGTAAATAAGATTTACATGGAATATGTATTTTCTTCTATCCTTCATTTCCCTGGCAAAGTGTTATTTAAAACTGTAGTGGAGACTGTTGTCTATTGGAGCAGAGGGCACAAATGATTTCAGCTAGCTAGTTTGAGTTTATTGCCTGGTTCAGGTGTATCTAATAAGTAACCTCAAGGTCATTTCCCATCATTAAAAAGGCCATAGTCAAGGAAATGATAGTGAGATCATAAACTTATATTGACACAAGTAATTGTGCTATTGGTTCCTGCTATAAGGAGTTTATTTTCTCCCCCAAACAACTGGGGGAGTAAGTCTTAAAGAAAGTCCCATCTTTTGTCAAACCCTGCTTAACTTTAGCTGCTTTCCAATGTAGCTTAGATAACAAAGGACAGAGATGACCTCACAGTTCTTATGTTTTATACAGAGAGAGAAAAAAGCTTCAAATAAATACAGTGAAAAATTGAGTGAGTTTCCTGAATTATCCTTCCTTTACCAAGGACACCCATTATAAGACTAAGAAGCTATACTTGTGTTCTCTCTCTCTCTCTCTCTCTCTCTCTCTCTCTCTCTCTCTCTCTCCCTCCCTCCCTCCCTCCCTCCCTCCCTCCCTCCCTGTCTGCGTGTATGTGTGTGTCTTTCTCTCTTCCTTTTATGAGTATAAATATTAAGTGTTGTAGAAGTTTTATATATTTACTTTGAGAAGGGAAAAAATGATGTTGATGATATGCCATTTCATTTCTGAATGTTGTCAGAATTTGGGGGAATCATGAATTGGAACCAGGTTATCAGCCAAAACAACCGATAATCTTCAACTTGAATTTGCAGAAGCAGCAAATGAAACAACTCCTTTTTCCAGAGCAAAAACTAGCTTTGGTCTTATAAACTTAATTTTTCTATTTGCAAAATAATCTGTGAGTGTGTCTGCAAGGGACAAATAAGAAGTTTCTTCCCACCCAGTGATCCATGGCTCCGAGTTGATTGCCATAAACTCCAATGTGGTCAGAGATTTATTGTAAGTTGCCTAGTTTTACACTGAGGTGTCATATAGGAAATATTAACTAAACTATTATGCCCGTGAAAGCCATAGTTGAAGATTAAGCTCAGTTTTGACTCTTCCCGTACTCTGGGAAAATCAACATCAATGTTATATTGTGCTACTTACTACCATTCACACCACAAATATGGCCTTTTTATATGTATCCTAAACCAGTATAATTTGTACTTATTTAGGCTAACATTAGCTGGTTTAAGATAGCACAGGAGTTCATTCATAAGCAGAGAGACTTGGCTTTTGTACTTTATGCTTTTTTATGGTTCATCGCAGAGTCAGACAAATGTTTAAACTGGATTTGGCATTTTTATCCATCTGTCGAGATATTTCCCAAAACCTGAAATTATAGACAAGAAGACTTCACAAATTAATTAAAATCTACTTTGGAGTTTTCATACACATACCCACAAAATCTCAAGTGCAGTCAAAGTCTTCCATGCAATTTCCTGTGAGTATCTGAGGTAGTGTATGCAAACTGAACCAGCATTTTATTTTGTGCAAATAATTGTGTTTCTCACAAAATAGATTATGATGCTTTTCAGATGGGCATCAGAAAATAGCTCTGATTCCAGAGCCACACAAAATGAGCCAGAAAAAAAGAACCAGTAATGAATAAGATGCAGGCTTAGAAACAGTGAGGTCTAGTCCTGCCTTAGGTATGAGTGCCAGCTGGGTGATTTTGAGCCAGTCATTCTCTCTTAGACCAATTCATCTTACAAGGTCATTATTGTGGGGAAAATGGGAGGAGGAAGGAGTATCATGTATGTTCACAATATGAGTTATGTGTACAATAATAAAGGTGGGATTTTAAAAAACATCTAAAAATAAAAGTCCCATCATAAAGGCATTCATAGATTTCTAGCATTCAGAACTAATAGCCATAATAATTCTTTCATATATGAATGGCATAGAAAAATCCAAGGAAATAAAGGGCATTCATTTGTCTTTGAACAAATTCTTTGCTTGGATTCTCATTAATCTCAGAACAAGCTACATATTGCACTTGTTACACTGAAGTAATGTTCTCTGTGTGTAAATGCACATCAAGTAGAGATTTTATATTTCCTCAGGGTAGATAATAGATAATAGAATGTCAATCAATGCTGAAAATAGTAAAGCAGAAAATATGATTGCATTGACTGACTTAAGAAACAGAAATAAAGCAGGAGAATAACTTAACAAGAGCCGAGGTG
This sequence comes from Thamnophis sirtalis, assembly GCF_051295495.1. Taxonomy (NCBI): domain Eukaryota; kingdom Metazoa; phylum Chordata; class Lepidosauria; order Squamata; family Natricidae; genus Thamnophis; species Thamnophis sirtalis. The sequence continues at coordinate 35,976,463 of NW_028261387.1, forward strand.
GCGCAGTGGTTAGGGTGCAGTACTGCAGGCTACTTCAGCTGACTTATCTGCAGTTCAGCAGTTCAAATCTCACTGACTCAAAGGTTGACTCAGCCTTCCATCCTTCTGAGGTGGGTGAAATGAGGACCCAGAGTGTGGGGGCGATATGCTGACTCTGTAAACCGCTTAGAGAGGGCTGAAAGCCCTGTGAAGCGGTATATAAGTCTAACTGCTATTGCTATTGCTATCAACAGTTTCTGTCAATCTGATTTATTCACTGCTTTTAAATAAGCAAATTACACCTATATCCATGGGCATTGCCACACAGCATATAACCAAAACCAAATTGACTGTATTATTGGCGGTAGAAAGTGAAAAAGCTCAGCGAAATGGCAAATACGAGGTCATAAGTTGGACTATGAAAAAATGGAATAGAAAGAATATTGTTGCCTTTGAACTTTGGTGTTGGAGAAAACGTCAGAAAATTTCATGAATAGCTAAGGAAACAAATAAACAGATGGATCATAGAACCAATTAATTCAGAGTTCTCACTTCAGGTACAAACTATCAGCCACATATTATCCTGTTTTGGAAACATTAGACTTATCTCTCTGAATAACTTTATAATGCTGTGGGGAGGGTGAAAGAGAAGAGGAAAATAACCAGCGATGGTTGTGATGAGGCATCATTGGAACAGCTGACAAGCCAAGTTGAACCTAAATCATTTTGAAGAAAGGTGATGTACTCACTAAGAGTCAGCACCTACAATGACCATAATCAATCAATCAATCAATCATTATTGAGTTTTGGAAATATTTTGGAGGGACTACTGTATTGGGAATGTTTGGGGAAAGTCTTTCTTTCTTCTTTATTGAATCGGGGCCACTTAAGAAAACAGCTTGATTTGAATGAAAGGGCTTAAAACTAATTTCTATAACAATATTACTTCTATTTATCGTACACGGGGATTTGGGGCGGGATAGAAAGCCCTCGCGTAGATTTGGACACGACTGAATGGATAACATCACCATCAATTTTGCTTAAAAACCGACCAAGTAAATAGAGTTTTATTTTTTAACACCCAGGGGGCGCAATGGGATTATTCAACAGTCAACTAAAGCAGCTACTGCCTTTTTCCAAACTTTTAAGATAACAAAAGCAAGTGGGATTTTGAAGTAAAGGGATTTTAACAAGGCGATATTATGGCAAGGTCAAATGACTGACTTTTTCGCCGATCGGCTTTTCACGGACTAACCTCCCTCTGCAACAGGTAAATTTGCTGTTTCGATGCAACTCTCCTTAGCTTCTCACGTCGAGTTCAACTTCCCTCCCGCGCGTGTTTTGGGGAAGCTGTGGGGTGTAGAAATTCTGCTTTGATCCCATTTTCCAACATAAAGATAGGGGCATTTTCTTTTCTTTTCTGTAAAACAGGCTTATCCACACGCAGCCGGGAAACTGTTCTTATGTCCAGCAATGGCTTGATAAAATGCATATTGTAATATGTGAAAGTCCATTGTATTATTAAAGATAATAGAAACATTTAGGAAAATTCATATTGTATAACTTTCTTAAATTTTAACTGTGGGGAAATTGTTTGGTATTGTAACCGTGCTATTTGGAAATATATAAATTGCAGATACCCCATTTAGCTGTCCTTATAAAGCTTGAAACTAAATAAGAATGTAAATATAAATATTAGATATAAATTATCCTACATCTAGTTCTAGGAAATATGCCCCATTGAAGACAGTTTAAAATATGTAGATTGGACTGTTTTGTTTATATAATCAATTATCACAATCCTGTCTATACTTAACAATAAATGCCATTTTTGATCAGTTTGTTTCTAGTAATATACTGCATAGGATTGCTGTCTAAGAAAAATATCATGACAAGTAGAAATTTACTGAAACTGCAGATGCTCTATTTCTAATAAAAACCTAAACATTTTCTTTACTATATGTGTCACACTATATGTAGACTATTAAAAATAATTGCCATTTCCTCTTCCCATTTTTTTAAAGAAAAGTAGTAGATATAAAAATGAAATACTAAAAAAAATATTTTAAAAAAACAATTTAATGGAGAAGTTCTTTCTGTCTTTCAGAGATATATGGTACATTGTGTGATTTCACTTGGTACCACTTGTGCTGAAGAAAAAAAAGTTGGGCAGAATGGCTGCTTGCGATGTATGATGGCTGTGTCACACATATGATCCATTGTATGAAATAAGAAAGGTGCGTGTGAGTTGAACCAATACAGATGAATTGGTGTTTTGCAACTAGCTTTCATAATAGTACAGTTCTCTCAGAGTTCTGTGGTACTTTAGGATATGTGTAAAACTGGAAACTGAATGATTTTCTATTAAAGATTGCAATCACAGCATTAAAAATAAGCATATAAAGTTTTAAAAAGATATAAGAATAAAAAAGGGTAGAAGCTCCAGAAAAGAAAGAGAAAGAAAAGTAAAAATATAGCCGAGGAAAAATAGAAATATATAAAGTGATTTTCACTTTCATCATAACAAATATAAACAATTTTACTAACTTATCACCTTCTATATACAAATATATAACAAATGGTCTTTTCTTACCATATCCCATCTCTTATCTACAAACAAATCCATAAAGCATTGTCGCTATAAACAAATCCATAAACCCTGCCATCTTTTCATTCAGTATATCATACAGGTTATTTTGATAGAATGAATATAACTAGCATTGTGGTCCTCTTTCAGTCATTTTGCCCCTCATTATCCTGTTATATCTTTATTTAATACTCTTTTGTGTGCTTTGAAGTTTTTTGTAAGGTTTACATATTGTTTTGTTTTCTTAATGCAACTTTCAATCTGTGTTGCTCTTAAAACCCCTTTGATAGGGAGAAACAAGCATAGCTTATTGGACAGTCCAAATATTTCCTTTCCTCCTTTTCTCCTCAATGTTTATATCTATTTGCCGTATTGCAAATAACTTAATGTTGATTGATTGATTAATAATCCTGTCACATTTTCTTACTTTTAGACAAAGCATACCTACAAGGACATTGTTTTTTATAACCTGATGAGCAGTTATGGGAGAGAAGCAGTGGGGCTTCCCTCTGGTAAATGCTTAATGCAGGTTTTTTTCAAGCTTGGCAACTTTAGAATATGTGGACTTCAATTCCCCAAATTCCCCAGCCACACATCTTAAAAGTTGCCAAGGTTGAAAAGCACTGGAGACACAGGAATTCTGTTTGCTGAGACACACTGCTTTAACCTCAAGAACTACTAAACCATATTCACTCACCAACCAACCTGCAGCTTAAATGTCTGTTTAAAAGTGGCTGAGTTTATTTTAAGCCAGTAACTTTTCTCAGGGTTCTATGAAATGTCAGGTTGAAAAAGACAGTTTATGATCTCCAATCAACCAATCATTTAGATTGTTACAGCTACACTACAGAAAGCTAAGCTGGAAAAGGAGGAGCTTTCATTTCAGCTTTTCCTACCAAAAAACAAACAAACACCAATTTGCAAACTTTTCTGGAGCTGTGCCATTATCAAGCTGGCTCCCTTCAAACCCCCCCCCCCTTTATTTTTAAATTGCAGACATAAATTTCAAACATACTACTTTGAGTCATTGGCAAGATAGGCCAATTTGTCTTTGAATCCATTTGGTTCTCTATCACAGATGATATTATTTTAAGCAAACAAAAGAAAATAGAAAACCAGGGTTCTTAATTTGTTTCATTTCTTAATTCCCTGTATGAAAGTCACAGCTACTTTATAAACTAGTCTTTTCCATACAAAATCTCCCCCAACCCCTTTTAAAAAATAAATTTTTGAGGCTTTGAGATGCAGAAATTCCAGGGGATTAAAATTGACCAGTGTCTCTTTAAAAGTTCCCAGTTCCGTGTTGTAAAAATGTAGAAGGAAATGGTGCAATAGCTTCTTCCCATAGAAACTTTATATAAGGCGCTTTCAGTTTTTTGCACCTTTAACAACTACTTTAAAGCAAATATTGTAGAGAATCAACATTCCTCAAATTTGAATGTTTCTCTTGATCACATTTAAAATTAAAAATTTGATCCCCTCCCTTTCCTTTGACACGAAACTGCTTTTATGGATATTATAAAATTTTCAGAAACCTCTAGTAGTTTCTTGCCCTATGTCCAAGTGCTTGGCATAAGTCATCTGGATTAAATGGTGTTGTGATATTCACTATATGGTTTATCTCTCAACGTGTGATGCACGGGAGATCTAAAATGCCTTAAAATCAAGTGTTCCTTTGCTCTTAGGTCATTCTCATTCAGCTGGGGATAGTGATGATTCACCACCTGCATTGAAGTCAGTAGGAGGGCTTTAGTTAAGATCTTAGTTGTCTTAATGAGGTTCTGCCTCCTCTAACGTGTATGATTCCCCTAACCATGGAGTTAATGAGAGAGGATGCCCATGCCATGCACCCCCAGACAGTCTGCCACATGCATAGAGCTAACTCCAAAGTGGTGGTGAAGTACCCTCCAGTATTCCCACTCCCTTTACCCTTTACCCTGGTGATTATTCAGCCTCTTATGACCCTCCTGTCTATCTCTTTTATCCTGGCCTCTATGCCTATTCTCCTTGGCAGACACAGCTGAGCCAATGAAGAGTGCAAAGGAGTCCCTCCATCTGCCACTTTCTATGTGTGCCCCCACTCTAAATATAAATAAGGGTCATTTTTCTGGATCACACATCAGGGCCACGACAAATGAGTCCCAAAGGCTTTGATGCCTATGTTTGGACACAAGCAATTATCTCTAATTATTGTTTTTCTTTTCAGTTTGCCCAACATTAAAGAACCCTGTGAAGCAGCTTTAAAAAGGGAGCTCGGGAGAGTGAATAATATATTTCTTTAGACGATTGGGCCCGGCACATACACCTCCTCCTCCTCCTTTGTAACCTTCCCCTCCCTCAATGTTTCCATATCGATGGAGACACAATCTTCACAAATGTTCAACACATAATATGGATTCGGCTTGTGTGTGGGACATTTTTTTAAGAGCGTCCATGTGTGTAGATGGTTTTTAAGACAAGATGTAAACATTTGTATAAATAAGTTTCAGATGGCAAAGAACACGAGAGAGGAATATCTGTTAAAGGTGGTGAAAGTAAAAAAAAAAAGATAAAATTTTAAAACTTGTTTTAAATGTTTAAAATATTAACACTTTTCATGAGTCATAAAATATTAAAATATAGTCAATTTTCTCCACAAGCAAAAAAGTACTTAAAAATGAAAAACAATCAGTGGTTTATAATACATAATAGATTGAAGATAATCTCTGCAAACATATTCTGGATATTTTATAGACCATATTGTTAAATGTCACTATTAATATATCTGCATTAATGTCTATGAATAAAGGATGGACATGCACACAACAAACACAACCAAAAAATGTTCCAAACTTTGGAGATTTCAAACTGCATTTATTTAAGATGATTATACCATTGTTAATTTTAATAAAACTGAAAATTCAGCCAATAAACATTTATTTGAACTGTACTTACTAATGTTACATACAAAATCATAAGTATTGGATTAAAGCAAAAACAAATGTGGGTGGCTTTCTCCATGAATTTGTCATTATATGAGTATAACAAAATAAGTTTTGTTCTCTCTCTCATTAATGGTTTATTGAACCCTTGAAGCTTGTTTAGCCATTCCCAGTTGTAGGATAAACTTAAGTGAAAATGACTGAACATCATCTATCATCATGCCACTCTTTCTCCTTAAATGAGGATTCTTTATAACATTAGTTTAGTATTAATCTGAATGCAGTTTGTACATCTCTGTCCTTGCTCTTATGTGCCAATGAATCAAATGTACATGGAGATGTGCATTTTGGTTAAGTTTTAGACATAATAATTCCAACTACTCTCCATTAACAGCCTCTCACAAGGAGTTGTCTTATTTGGGGTTTAGATGGATTTGGTTCTTTATGCTGTATTTTTCCTTCAATGTTCTTGGGGAAAGACACAATAAGTTGTGAGGTGGACGAACACATTGTTGGTTTGGGCGGCTATCTTGACAAGGTTTTATGCGGGCTAGTTTAAAGAAGGATAATTATTTGATGGAATTTCATTCTCAGTGATAGAAGATGAGGTGCGAGTGGGATTATTTATTAGCGGTTCAACTAGTGTGAAATATTTGTTTATCTTTAATGGAAAAATACACAGAGACCAAAATGTGTCAATACAAATCATGTGCATATCTACATTTGTGTAATTTATCTACAATTACATTATATATAACATATTATTTGGCCAAAACTGTTATCCATATGTTTGAGAACTAAATGATAAAAGATGATTCCAAACGTCTTTTCTGTGTTGCAGAAAGCCGGGCAGGTAGCTTCATTTTGCCAACATTGCTTCTACTCAGCCTGTAGTAGGTCTCTGATCCTAGGAGATAGCAGAAGGAAAAACTATGCTAGGAAAAAAGTTCTGCATAAATGTAGATCCTCCAATCACATAATATATTTGTATAATTCTTTTACACAAGTGCCAAAGGTAATGCCACAGCACACTCCCATCAACATTTCTATATCTTTTAGATCCAGTCCAGAGGTGGGTTCCTACCAATTCGGATTGGTTCGGCCGAGTAGGTAGTAACTCAGCCTGCCATGCCCCTGAACCGGTTCTATCGGCCATCTTGATTTTTGGTTCTGCGCATGCACAGAACAATCTTCATTGCAAAAAATTAATTTTTTGCCTTTTCTAACATTGTGCACATGCGCAGACCTTTTTAGGTGCAAATGCGCATGCACGTGGAGCTGGAAGTAATGTCGGCAGGAACCCACCCCTGATCCAGTCCATGTGTTACACCAATTAACACAGAAATCAACAGTTTTAGGTAGCTTAACCAAAGACCTCACTTAGTTTAGAGCTACAACTTAAAAAGGTATTTATTCAGTGCAATCCAGTACATATGCATTATTTACTGATCAGAATGTCTTATTGAATCATAATTGGGCTTATTTCCAGGCAAGCCTGTCTAGGATTGCAATATTAGTTAATTCATTAATGGGGCTGGAAAATGAAAGGACACTAGTTTATTTTTTTAGGGTACCTTAAATGCCATAAGAATGTAATTGGTGCAAGGCGATTGACATGTTCCCATGATTGGAGGTAAAGCCTAGAGGTAACACCAACAGGAATCTTTTATTGATAGCATTTTAACCTCCATCTTCAAATAGCTAAAGAAAAGCAAAAAATAAAAGAAATCTGGACTGAGATGTCGAAATTATTTCCATGCTTCATACTTGGAGTGCTTCCTCTGGTGGACGATTGATTTGTTAAGTACTATCAATGTTAAGCAAGAAATAGAAGTTTCCAAACAATTGGATTTGAGATCGTGGAAAAATACATGTGGTGATTACTTTTTAATTAAATATTTTATTTGGCCGCATCCAGTATAATAAATACAAGGTCCTTTGCTGTAATTCTGGCAAGCTTTCTTCCTGGGAGGTTCTCCCTTTCGACTGTCTGCCTTTCTAAAGTGGCTTGACAGGATTTGCTATTGTCTCTTTGGATTAGGACAGAGACCTTACCTTCTAACTGCAGCGATGTTTTCTGCAGCACAGGAAACTAGAATCAAAACCCCAAGCTACAATTAAGAAATGGAACTGGGAAATGCAGCGAATTAAAAAGTTGCAGCTTAAAGGCAATCCATATGTTAGCAAATGCTTTCCAAATGATCTAGCCTCGACCCCCTGAGTTGCAGAAGGGAGGGGGGACTGGATGGGGCTCCAGATTGCATCTATGATCTGTAGATTTTACTTAGCTCCAGCTCTGCTGCGGTGTGGCATGACCCTTATGCCAGGGGTCGGCGCACTCACCCTGGGGGAGTGAGCATGGAAGAATGGCAGCTCCCCCTCCCTCGGACCCAGTGTGTGGGGTCTCAGCTCTGAACTGCTAATTAAACTCATTCACAGTTCCAACATTGCAGCCCCCATAGCCAAAAATCAGCTTTCTATCACTCCAGCACCCCTTGAGACCACACATAAGCAGGCGGCATCCCAAACCTTTGCATGAAAGCAGGAAAACTGAGGAAATCATAACGGGGTAAGATGCAAGCAGAAAGAAAGGTGTTATATACCCCTGAAGAAGGAGGAGAAAGAGCAAGGAAATCCTGGAGTTAAGCAAGAAGGGGCTAAATCCAGAAAAATTAATTTCTGCAATCCATATAAAACAAAACGACCAACCCCAAATACAAGTTTCCTAGTCCAATCCTCTCATGGCAACCAGCTGCAAACAACAACTAATTTAATGCAGTTACACTTCTGTCAAAAGATGCATTCCACCTATTCGGAAGGATCAGAAAAATATTTCATTAGACAACCACTCTTTGAATAGATAGAATATTTCAGTTTGCTGTCACCTTTTATGCCACAATATAATATAGTACACCACAATTCAGATGAAGGCATTAAAACTGATTATTAATATTGACATATGAATATGAATAGCAGCACCACAATTAAGTCGTTTTAGGCCTAGATCGAATGACTGTATACTCTACCCATTTCAGATATGTAGCTAGATCTCATCCAGAAATATTGTAGCTAAGTCATTTTAGATTAATTAATAACCCAGTTCTCTGGAAAAGCTTCTAATGCTGAGAAAGGTAGAAGAAAAAAGAAGAAGAAGAACAGCAGCAAGGTATATGGTTACAGAGGCTATGGGTGCACTATTGGGACACATGAAAGAACAGCTTAGGGAGCAAAATCTATGTTGTCATTAGGAGTCAAATAGCTTGGTGGTACATAATTATTTACTCATAAAGAACAAAGCATTTTTTTCTGGAAAAAAACTATTTCAACGATCTCATCTTGTGGACATTGTTCAGTCTATATAATATAAGGTAAAACTTTTGGTAACTTCATTGAGACTTCTATGTAGGATGAATATCAGAAGTTACTTGCCACACAATTTTTGCATGTACAAAATTTCCATTTTCTTAAAAGAACCATGTTGCCTCTCTTTTTCCACCTGAGAAATAGACAGACAATGCAAGGGATCCTGAGGGAACAAAAGAACAATGTATTTTTACTATGTTCCATCCAGCCTTCTCTCTCACCAAATTACATTTTTTCTCAGATCTAACTTTCATCATGGAAGCAATATCTTGATGCAGTATAAATTTCTCACCATAGACATTGTTGAATTTTGATCCTGCCTTTTCTCCAAGATCTAGAAGCCTCATGAGTTCTCTTTAACTAAGCTATACAACAACCCTGTGTCATAGGCTGGATTGAGAGAGAAAGACTAGATAAAAGTCACTGAGTTTGCACAATTGATGATGGACTTTGAACTGAATCTCTCCAGTCCCATTACCACACCTTAAATACTAGGCTATGCTGCTTCTCAAGTCATGCATCTAGATCTTTCTAGATGTAAAGATTTTTATTCTCTGTGTGTAAACGAAGATGTATAAGTTAAGAATATGTCATCGAAATAGTATTTAAATAAATGTTTCAAAATGCCAATTTACCTTCATTTCTTCACATTTTATTTTTCTGAATGGTCACATATTGAATTTTTGACATACTGGTACTAATTCATGTTTAAACAGGAATTTTATGTTTGTCAAAACTGATAATAAAATATGAATGTATTATTAAGTTACTACTAAAACAAATATTTAGGGCAAGCCTTTGCAAACATACTAGAGATTGATTACTGTAGATCCCTAAATTTGCTTCTCCATTCCTACAATTTGCTTTTGTGTGTAGGCTGAATTTCATTTTGTAAATTATTTAACATGCCTTCTTTTCCTGGATATAACAGTTTCATATATCAGCAATACTGTAGAAAGTTGATTGTAATATGTATAGTTAGAATAAAGGAATTGAGATTTGATTCAGGATCAGTTGATTCCTGCTACTGACTTGAAATTTCTCTAGCTCATCAGATGCATTTTTCCTAAATCATCACAGCTGTGACATAAAATTGTCCTTGAAATAGGATTACTCATGGGGTCTAAGACAACTCACTGGGACCAACTTGCTGTGGCCATCTTGCCATGGCTATCTCACTGCAGCCAACTCACCATGGAATAACTCACCAAAGACAATTCCATGTGGAATAACTCAATACAATAAATATTATCCATTATTTATTTGCCATCATTTCCATTGACAAAAATGAAAATAATGTCAAAAAATTAGTGCCAGATATTTATCGCATTGAGTTATATCACGTGAATTGACTGTGGTTTGATGTCCCACAGTGAGTTGGCCACAGCGAGATAGCTGGATGAATTGTCTCTTTCTGTTAATCATATAGATGTGGTAATAATGGTATTGTATTCAATATCAGTAAAAATTAAATAACAGTACGGCTTAAAATATTACTGTAGACATGTAGTCTTTGAGATGTATTTACATTCTGAAAATCCTAGTTTTAATCTGCCTTAATATTTCTGGCACTTCATTTGGAAAGAACACCATATTACTTACTACAGAAGACCTGCTTAGAAATTGCCTCTATGTCATTCAAAACATGATAATATAATTAAAAAGAAACTAACTCTGAAAATTAAACATATGTTCAGCATAACTGTCTTTCATACAGTTAAGACTATGTCGTGAATCTATCCTTATTCTAATAATATCACTACCATTAACAAGCAAGTACAGCAATTACCACTGTTTCTTTTAAAGGATTTTGAATGTCGTCAGAACTCGCCATTACACATATAAAGAAATGTAATAATGATAATGATCTCATCCACCTGATAGATTTTTTCTCTGTTTATTTGACTTGGAAGAATATATGATTAGCATTCCCATAAGATATACTATTTCTATGCTGTGCCATTACAGACTGTAGAAGTTTGTTTTATTTCATGACTTACTATGTTTACAGCTCATCTTTTCACAAAAATTACTCAACAATTATCTTAACCTATTTACAGATTAAGAGCAGCAGTAAAATTCTCAAGCATCAAAAAGAAATGGAATACACGAAGTAGCCAGCTTTTTGAAGATAAACAGATGTGAGTCTATATTTGGATGGAAGAATACCTGGGAATCTCATAATTTTGAATTATCTGGTGGAAGACAGAAGAAGTTTTACTATTTTCATGTCCTTGTTAGCTGTGCAGTCCCAAGGCAGTTGACTGATTCAGTTCCCTTCTGGGTTAGGAAAATATTGTTCTTTAAAATAGAGCATGGTTGCTAATTCAACTGGTAGGCCAGGCCAGAAGTTTTCCAGAATACTATGCAACTAATGCTGTATAGAAAAGAAGAAAAGGAGGTAGCAGTAGTAGACAAAATAGTTGATTCTAATACAAATATACTCTTAAGCTACATGGGATTCTCTACATAAATACTGATAATTAAATTCTATGCTTTATTTGACAACACAATACTTAAGTGTTAGAAATGAATGTGTTTTTCCAAGGAATATGATCAGCCTATGAAAATGTGCATTTCTTTTTACACTAGTGTTCCTATCATTCAGTAAATAATTATGAAAGTTGTGGGATATTTTTGGCCTAGGTCAAGTACTCTTCAAGAAAAAAAAAACATGCTAATGTGAGGAAATTAGTACAATGTCAAATGTCAAGGACTACAGAATAGCTGTTGAATATATACTTACTAAGACTCTTCTGGGAAGAATTGACATAATTACATGCTCTTAGCAAAAATTACAGTTGTTTGGTTTACTAGTAGCAATTTCAAAGTGAAGCATGGAAAGTGCAAACATTCTGGGAATGAAAACTGTGTGTCTAGATTGATCATGGTATTAAAATCATTTCATAAATTTACTTGCTGATTTGCTCTTCCAAACATTCCATACATGACAATTGCTTATTTTGGTGTGCCTTCTGCTTATAAATAGCAGCAAATTCCCAGATGATTTTCAATTTTGAAGATGGATTTGATCATAAAAGATCATTGTCTTGGAACTCAGCTCTGTCAGTTGACTGTAGTTAAATTTAGGATTAATTTTAAGGTGCAAAGGTGAAATGAAGGAAACCCACTGCTCAACAGTTCCAGCCTACCAACTGTTTGTTTAGACTGACTTCTCAGGCAGGTTCAGAAATATATATATATTAGAAAGTTGATGCAATTCTTTCAAAGTGTGAGCTACTATGATGACAATGGCCAAAACTAAGATAAAGCTATTTTATGAGTAAAGTTTGGAAACAGAATTGTTTCCTTGTTGTGGATTGCAGTGCAAGTAAAAAACACAATTAGGGACAGATCATGATGGGAAAAATATGTGTGGGAACCAGTATTTGACAGCTTGATGGCACGTAATGAAGAAACAGAATAATGGTCATTAATTGGTCAGTAATCAGTGAAGGCAAAAAACAAAGCAGAAATATTTAGTCAGTCCAAATGAGTTCTTGAGATTTACTGGCTCAAGAGAGGGCAGTATTATAATTCTACATTTTTTTATTCAAGGCCTAGCAGCCTGTGTCTTGACAATGGGCAATACAGATATTTATTCCAAACATTAATATTTCTTGGAAGAGAATTTAGAAACTTGAAAGTTTTGTGTACATGTATTACTTGCAAAGTTAATTAGCATATGCATTTAGGTAAATTGGCTGACCACAAGAAATATGGGAAGATAAAAAGAAGTATTCTGCCACAGTGCTCTCAAATCTGTTTGAAATCCACCCTTTTTTTTTCTAAATTGTTGCTTTGTATCTCCATTTTGACATCCATACTCACTTCCAATGTTGTTTCACCAGAAATGTACCATAGATCAGATTTTGGTTTTTTAAAAAAGCCTTTTTTAATACCAGGAAGGATGTTTCTGTCTTCCTCTTTATATTGTCAAGCAGTTTTAATCATTTGGAGGTCAATAACCATCAAACACTGTTAATTTCCAACAAATTATCTAATCCAGATGGTTGAACAATTTGGATAAACATTGGACCCAATAGGATCATAAAATAAATAAGCATGAAACAGTTTAAGGTTTCAGCTCTCGGCTCACCTAACCTAGGACCTCTGCAAGCTTCCCATCTTTCCAAACAGGAAAATGTAAATACGGTAATATGTAGCACGTGTTTGCAACGGGATCAACTTTCTGCTAGCATGGTGAAAGCCCACACACATAACTGCCTCAAGGGAGGTAAACTTCATTTAGATTAATATGTTAATCATGAACCAGGCCTAGTCTTTTTCCCTCCCTACTCTGTTACAGCTATTCAAAAATATGAATAAAGTAACAGGAAATAAGGTGTTATTCAATAGAATTGGATAGATTATTTTTACATTTCAGGCAAGAAAATGATAAGAATGCTAGTAATTTAGAGGATTGGATATAATAATGTAAATTTTTAAACTTTGTAATTCAGAAATGGTTCATGATACTTCATTTGAAATATATGCATCATCTGATTTTAGTTTAGTTAATTTTTCTAGCTTGAATTTAAATTATAAATAAATAAATCTGAACATTATTCTTAACTCAGTTAAGAATAATGCAGTTACTTGATCTTTGTTACAGAGCATAATAAAATAGGAGGAAGTATTTTTTATGTATGTTATCACAGTCAAAGTAAAATAATGTTCTTTTGTGTCATTATACCAGACTGAGAGTATGTTCCTATTTCCACTTATGTGTTTGTGTATTTCTATGTCAAACATGCATCAGGATGGGGTGCAAGTAATGTCAAATCAAGCCACAGTCTATGGGTTGGCTTTTGAATTTATTACAGTTTGAAAACATCTGTCAAGCACTTTGTGCTCCAGTTGTTGTCCTTTAAGGAATCTGGTATCCTTTTATCTTATAGGATCACATGGCAGTTATTTTGAACAGTTAATGGTTTTCAGATGGGCAACTAGATCTTAGAAAATGCAATTTTCTGTATAACCATGGTAATACAAAAACCAGCATAGTAACTGAAGAAGGGAAGTCAAAAGTTGACAAGATGGTTTATTGGGATTCATTTTTAATGGTATCTGTTGACCTGAAAACAAAGTAAGATCATTTTTACTCATATCTGAGGAAAAAAGAAAAAAAGTGTTTTAAAACATTTTTAAACAGTATTAAAATAGCCAAAGAAAAAAATCATCTCTTCTTTGCTTTGCCTACTTAAAACAAGGCTGTATTTTAGCAAAATAAAATGAGGTTAATAATCTATCAGATGAAGGATTTTTAAAAAATTTACTTCCATTTTAATTGGGATGACATAAGTTAAACAACATTCTCTCTCTCTCTCTCTCTGGAATATGTATGTATGTGTTATAGCAATTTCAACCAAACTTGGTATATAGATGATTTGCTCTCTGGAGAAAAATACTGTGGGAGTAAGACACCTCTAACACCCCTCGGTGTGTGTGTTCTTTTAAGATGCAGCCTATTGTGCCTTTCAATGGCTTCTACTGTACTGCCGTAAAATGGTTTCTACTGTACAGCACAGTGGAGTTGTCATGGTAAGGGCTTCACAGTACTCCACAAGGGGGCTCCCTCGGGTAAGGGGTAAAATCCAACATTAGAAATTACATTTGGTCTGGACATTTCCCCATATAAATAAATACCTGGGCAACGCTGTGCTTCGGTGTGTGTGTGTGTGTGCGCACGTGCGCATGTGCGTTCGTGTGTGCGTGTGCATGCGCACGTTCAGTATCCAATTCTTAATCTTGATAAAGAAGAAATTAGCTTTTACCAGCAAAATGATCATAATGATGATAACCCCCAGAAGTGCACTGATAAAAGACAAACTTTTTTCATCATTAGCATTCCTATTACAAGGCCATTAACTGTTATAGGATGTTATCTTGAAACATTACTATTATATTTCTATCTTGCCTTTTTTATTATCAATAGTACTGGATTTTCATTTTCCTTATAAAACCAAATGGCAGCAATTTATTTATAAGTAGCAAGGTGAAAGATACTACATGGAAATAATGTGGCATCAGGGATTTAATCTCAAAATCTATTCATATCTGCAGAGAGAATTCTATCTCTTTAATCTGACTTTGGTGATTAAATGGTCTAGAAGGAAAAAGCCAAGACTAACTCTTGTGGATGATACATGAAAGAAGGAAATGGGGTGCAAGTCCCTGGTTATTGTTAGCAGGGTGCAGACTTTTGAGCCTGCCTCATCTACATTTCTTGGAAAAATACATGGGAAAATTCCATTCACAGAAAATCCATTTAGGATTAGGATTAGGTCCCCATGAACTCATAGAGCAAAATGGACATCGCCATTGGATTCAGAGCTCATCGGTGTGGTTAGGAATGTACGTAGGTTTCCCAGAGGTGGGTTTCAAATTTTTTTACTACTGGTTCGGTGGGCGTGGCTACATTGGGGGTCATGTGACTGAGTGGGCGTGGCCAACCTGAGCCACTCACAGCCACTCAGTCACATGACCCACTCACCAAGCCATGCCCACCGAAACGGTGGTGAAAAGTTTTGACAGAGATGGGGGCTCCAGCCTCGATAGAGCTAAGGGAGCAGCTGCAAACTACCCAGCAAGAAAAAGAGTTTTTGTCCTCCCCGCCCCCCAGGAACACTCTGCAGGCTTCAGCAGGGCTGGGGAAGGCAAAAACACCCCCATTTTTGCAGAAAATGGGCTGTTTTTCACAAATTGGGAGCATTTTTCCCTTCTCCCAGCCCCACTGAAGCCTGCAGAATGCTTCTGGAGGCAGGGGAAATGCAAAAACACCTCCATGTTTGCGAAAAACAACCCATTTTTCACCCATTTACCTCAAAAACAGGGGCATTTTCCCCTTCCCCCAGCCCTGCTGAATCCTGCAGAGTGCTTCTGGAGGCTGGGGAAAGGCAAAAATGCCTCCGTTTTTGCAAAAAAAAGAGCTCATCTCGGAAACCTCTCTGGGACTGGCATGTGTACACCATTAAAAAAGGGGGGGGGGAAATACATTTTTTCAATGAAGATTTTTCTGTGCATGTGCAGAACAGAAAGTAAAGATGGCAGCGCCCAGGATATAACTGGTATGGTCACATGTCCAGCTGAGTTACTACCTATTCAGCCGAACCCATCCGAACTGTTAGGAACTCACCTCTGAGCTTTCCGCCGTGTTTTATCTACATATTCTAGCAAAATACATCTAGGAAAATCCCAGGGTTAGGGAAGGATCTCCATGAACCTGTAAAGCAAAATGGACATCTCCAATGGATTTGTAGCCTCTGGTTATGGTTAGGAGGGTTCATACTTTTCAAGCCTGCCTCATCTACATTTCCTTGTAAAATACATGGGAAAATCCTATTCTTGGAAAATCCACTTAGCATTAGGATTAGGTCTCCATGAATTCTGAGAGCAAAATCAACAGCACCAATGAATTCGGAGCCCCTCGGTATGTTAGCAGAGTGTAGACTTTTCAAGCTTGCTTCATCTACATTTCTGGCAAAATACATAGGAAAATCGCATTCATGAAAAATCCACTTAGGGTTAGGGTTAGGTCTGCATGAAGTCGGAGAGCAAAATGGACATCACTAATGGATTCAGATTCCCTGGTTATGGTTAGGAAGTTGCATACTTTTCAGCTTGCCTCATCTACATTTCCTGCTAAAATACATGGGAAAATCCCACTCATGAAAAATCCACTTAGGGTTAGGTCCCAATGAACTCGTAGAGCAAAATGGACATCACCATTGGATTCAGAACACATCGGTATAGTTAGAAGTATACAAATTTGTTTAGCCTGCCTTATCTATATTTACTGGCAAAATACATGGGATAATCCCCTTCATAAAAATCCACTTAGGGTTAGGTCCCCATGAAATCACCATTGGATTCAGAGTCCCTATGTATAGTTAGATGACTGCACACTTTTTGAGCCTGCCTCATCTACATTTCCTGGTAAAATACATGGGAAAATCCCATTTGTAGAAAATCCACTTAGGGTTTGGGTTAGATCCCAATGAACTTGTAGAGCAAAATGACATCGCCTTTGGATTTGGAGCCCATCGGTATGATTAGGAGGGTGCAGACTTGCAAAATACATGGGAATATTCCCTTTGTGGAAAACCCACTTAGGGTTAGGCCTCCATGATTTCAGAGGGCAAACTGGACATCGCCATTGGATTCAGAGCCCCTACGTATGGTTAGGTGGGTTCTGTTCAGACCTAGGCTTCCTGTTATAGTAAAAAGCTCACACCTAGTCCCAAAAACTCTCCTTTTATTTTAAAGGCTATGAATTATGTTCATTCGCAGACTAATGAGTCCCAAATAGTTGTAACATGTCCTTCAATAAGCTCCCAAAGTCCTTCAGGATAAGGCTGATAAGCACCCACCTTCATCTTCCTGGAAATGCTGCCAAAGACTTAATTGGCAATTAGCTTGGCAAGACCACACAGAGCAAAAAGTCAGAATGGAGCTTCAGGAGATAAACTCACTAGCATGCACCAAGTTGCTTCCTGCAAAGGCTTATGTGCCTTTGCTCCTCCTTTATGTCTTATGGGAGAGCAAATTACCTACAAGCCTTACTCCTGAGTCATCCCTCGTATCTTAACTGTTCTTGCCTTCTGGCAGCTCTGCATATACGTGTGCTGGGAACAGGAGGAGCCTATTCCTCTGCCTCATTGCTGTATGCTCTGGAGGCAGCACATAATTCCAGGATGGCCCTGCCCTGCCCCCCTGCATCCAACAAAGAGCCCTAATCCAAGCCTTCCCCAGACTCCAGGACTGGCCCATGTTCCTCTTCAACATCCTTGCTGTCTTACTCTACTGCCAGGTCTGCCGGCCGTCAGCAGACCACAACAGGTTCATACTTTTCGAGTCTGCCTCATCTATATTTCCTGGTGAAATACATAGGAAAATCCCATTCGCAAGAAATCCACTTAGCGTTAGGTCCCCCTGAACTTGTAGAGCAAAATAGACATCAACATTGGATTTGGAGCACCTACATATGGTAAGAAGGGTTCATACTTTTAGAGCCCGCCTTTTCCTAGCAAAATACATGGGAAAATCCCATTCGCGAAAAATCCAGTTAGGGTTAGGTACCCAGAACTCGTAGAGCAAAATGGATAGCACCATTGGATTTGGAGCCCATCAGTATGGCTAGGAGTATACAAACTTTTCGGGACTGCCTTATTTACACTTTTTAGCAAAATATATGGGAAAATTCCATTCATGGAAAATCCACTTAGGGTTAGGTCCCCCATGAACTTGTAGAGCAAAATGGACATCACCATTGGATTTGGAGCCTCTGGTTATGGTTAGGAGGGTGCATACCTTTCGAGCCTGCTGCATTGAAATTTGCTGGCAAAATACATGGGAAAATCCCATTCACAAAGAAAAAATACTTATTAGGGTTAGGTCCCTGTTGTGGCCAGCAGAAGCCTTTGGAGCTGCCATGAGACTCCGACAGCGAGGAGCCCTATGAGCCAGCTGTGGAAGATGTGGAGAACCCTGGACAGGGTTCCGACTCCGAGCAGGGCTCAAAGAGGCTGGTTGGCCACCAGGAGGCGCCTAAGCCTTGGACCAGTGGGGAGGAGACAAGGGAGTATGAGCCTGAGGTCAGCAGTAAGTTGTTCCTGGATGCCCGGCATCGAAGAGCTAATAGGCGTCAGGAACAGTTGCGCAAGTACAAGAGGTAATTGCACTCAGCTGATGGTCATTAGGCTCCTCTCCAGACTATAAAAGGACTACTTGTGTACACGCCCCTCTTGCAGAAGTCAACGCAGGAATTAATGTTGGAGAACATTATTGTGAGATTGGCAGGCTGGATTGCTGCCAAGCCTTATCTGTGCTGGATTTCTGCCTAAGCTTGCCTGTGCCAGTTTGCTGCCAAGGACCTGTCTGTCTGATAATTAAATGCCGTAACCAATGTTCCCTCTAAATGTTTTTCAGTGTGTGCGGAAAAGTATAGTGTTTGAGCGACACATTTTCATGCCTGAGCACCTGCATTTTTTTCACAGATGTCACCCAAGACAACAACAAAATCAGTGTTATTTGAAACTCAAAGTTATGTTTATTCAAGGTACTCGCTTAATTAAAAGTGTTACATAATATATAACTATATAATATATATAGTAAGTTGAGGACTACTTGTATTCAAGTTCAATAGATGCAAACCAATACCGTAGGTTAGTTTTCTGTTTCCTGAAAATTATCCCCTTCTTCTCTTGTGCCATTGGTAAAAAAACAGAAGACTAATTCAAAGCATTTAAAAAGAAAATACATAATGACAGCATGCAAGTGTCAGCAAAAGCAGACAGATAAGGGAAAGAGGTATATGACCCTACACTTTCAGAATCAACCAGAAAGAAATCCCTTCCCAGACTAAATGTGTGTGTGTGTGTGTGTGTGTGTGTGTGTGTGTGTGTTGGAAACTGCTGCGTGGCATTTTCTTGACATGACCGCGGCCGCGCAACCACGCAGCTTAGAGGGAATAGTGGCCGTAACTTATCTTTGGCTCGGAGTGTGTGTTGGTGTGGGGCGAGGGGAGTCAGAACAGGTCCCCATGAACTCATACAGCAAAATGGACATCACCATTGGATTCGGAGCCCATCATTAGGAGAATACAAACTTTTTAAGCCTGCCTAATCTACATTTCCTGGGAAAATACATGGGAAAATCCCATTCTCAATAAATCCACTTAGGGTCAGGGTTAGGTACCCTTGAACTCATAGACCAAAATGGATATCACCATTGGATTCAGAGCCCATCATTATGGTTAGGAATATACAAACTTTTCAGGACAGCTTTATTTAAATATCAAAATAAATGGTGAAAATAAATGGGAAAATTCCATTTGTGAAAAATCCATTTAGGATTAGGGTTAAGTCCCCATGAACCTGTAGAAAAAAATGGACAACACCATTGGATTTGGAGCCCATGGTTATGGTTAGAGGTGTGCATGCTTTTTGAGCCTGTCGCATCTCTCATGTAAAATACATGGAAAAATTCCATTTGTGGAAAATCCACTTGTGGGTTAGTGTTAGGTCTCCATGAACTCGTAGATCAAAATGGGCATTGTCAATGTATTCAGAACCCCTGGCTATGGTTATGAGGGTGCAAACTTTTTTCTTTTGATGTATCATCCTTTCATGTTTCATCCACAATAACTTTTCAGTTTTTTATCCCTTTTTTGAACTGCATATTTGTTTATATACAATTCCATATATCTTAGACAACATTTCTAGCAAAATATAGTCCTGTGGCTATCTCACAGTTTAACAGCCATGTCAATTCACACAATGCCTCTAACGTCATATTCATTAACGCTTAGAAATAAGTGCAGAACCACTTAAGTCTATGTTCCTACTACAAGTTGGTATCTCAAGCCACTTAGACATCCAGGAAGGATCAGCAGAATTGTAGCAGAATTGTATCTACAGATCATTGTTTTATGGAGTCCTATAAAAAAATAAACCTCAGTTATAGAAGCTGCACGATTATCGTGTGAATTGGGAAATTCTGCCAAGTAGTACTTTACTATGAATAGTTGGCCTGCTCAAACATAGATACTCCTGGACACTGCGATAAGCAGTTTATCATCAATATCTCTATTGTCTCTTTTTAGTTCCAAGTATTAGTTCAAGTATTAATTCTGAAACTTCATACAGTCGCCTTAAGAAGAAATGTTTCTATGGATAATAGTCCTCTAGTCTAGATTGATGTTAAATCCAGTTGATTAAAGCTGGACTTAGACAGTTCCAAATGGTCCATCAACCATGTGCTCAGCAATTCTTCCACCTATAGTCCCAACTGGTAGTTGCTTGATTATGACTAACCCATACTTAACAGATGATTAAATAATCAAATAAAAGATTGATTAGGAAAGATCAAGCCCAAAACATGGAGAGAGATTTCAAGTACATGCTCATAGGTATTTCTAATTTCCAATCCCAGTTCTATTTTTCAAAACAGACATCATAGTAATATGATCTAACATGGTTCACTCTTTGATTGCACACCTACCTACTTTTCTTTCTATGTATCCATTCCAGTGGATCTCAGGGAGTAAATTAAAGAAAACTATTTTAAAAAATTAATCATGTGTTTCTATTTTTTAAAAAATAATCATGTGTTTCTTCATGTTAGATATAATCCCTATTCTGATTTAGTTACTACTTACAGATTTAAAAAGTACGCTTAAACTAGCCATCAGTTTGTTTACTTTTGAAGGAAAAAATACAACCAATACAAGTTTCTGATCCAATCAGTAACATGTTCTGTACTGGAGCCCTACAGCTTTTTTCTCAAGATAACTTTGCCTATTGAAGATGCTTTTTTTTAGGTGTGAACATGTAATATTTTTCTCAAACATTATTGCAGTCTTCAATGCAAGCATTCTTGATAGGCCCGGAAAACAAGTTGGCATCCAAAATATTTTTGTAGCATGTGACGTGTCCTGCATGTACAGTATATTATATGTATAGTGTAAGGTGACCAGACATAATGCTTTTGGCGGGGCACCCCCGCTTTTTGATGCATTTTCCCGCGTCCCGCCCGCTTTTTTAAAAGGCATGCTTTTTTTGGCGCTGGCAGCTCCCGCCCATCAGCTGCTGGGCTGGCTCATCGTTCTGTTCTATGCTACCTACAAATTTAAGCCAGCCCTGCCTGCCGCTCACTGATTTGATTGGCTGGACTCCAGCCAATCAGTGAGCTGGCCAACCAGCTCACTGATTGGCTGGACTCCTTAGCTGAGGACGCAGAGGAGTCTCCATTTTATTTTGTATTTCTTGTTGGGGTTGCAGCTGCGCTTACTGGTGGTGAGTAAAATTAATCATGTTTTGTAAAAATTTTTACTCGGGAGTAAATTTTACTTACTCCCGAGTAAAAACTTTACTCGGGAGTAAAATTTACTCCCGAGTAAAAATTTTACTCGGGAGTAAAAAGCGGCTGCCGGTCGCGCAGAGAACTTCCACGTGGTTCCATCCAGACTTGCCGCCCGTGCTGGCTGGGAACTCCGCAAAGCCAAAGGGGGAGAAGGCAGGGGGCTGTCTCCTCCTCCCAGCCCAGCAAACAGTCCTTTTTTCAGCTGTGCAGACAACTTCCACGTGGCTCTCGCAGCCCGGCAGAAGCATTTTTTCGGGGGAGGGCTCTGCCTTAAGCAAGAATTGCATTAAAGACCAGAGCAACAGGTATTTCCTTATTTGCCTGGAGAGACAAATAATTCCTAGGGATACTTGCCATGTTCTTTCATCACCATGACGATCTTATTTTTTTGAGCTAAATGTATTTTTCCAGTTTGAATTGGGCATAATCTTTTTTTATTGATCCACTGTCAGGAAGAGGGATTATAATTTAAAACAGATGATTTCAGTGGCATCTTTTTTATTAATTTAAATTTCTTTCCGTTCTCCATACCCATCTTCTTGTATCAAATAATAGCTGTGGATTCATATGTTTGAAGCAGTGCAGGAAATCTTGAAAACTTATGAATTTCTCTCCCCTCTGTGGCATTAGGCCTTAGTATCTGATTTGCTATATAACTTAGCAGTAGTTATTAGCACTCTTGGTGAATGATTCCCTTTTCTCAAATTATCTTGAACAATAGTTTGCAGTGTTTTCATATCTTGCACCCAGCTTTTTAAATTTATTATTAAATAATTTGTATTCTATCAGGGGCTTTCAGCAGTTTACAGCAACAAAAATGCCAAATAAAATTATATTATTATAAAATCATTGTAACAATTCCACAAAAACAATAAAAAGAAAATCCAGTGATAAAACCATATTAAATCCCAATGGCTCTAGAAGACAGAATAATTTGTACAGCCTTCCTGAATGGACAGCAGGTTAGGGCTCCCTGCTCTTGGGGGAGGTTTCCAAAGGATGGGCACCAGCTGAAACCTTCCTCCTGAGAAAGCCCTACCTTTGTCATGAATGGGATTACAGGGCCTCCCCAGAAGATATTTAAAGCTCTGGTAAGATAGCTTTGAGGGGGGTGGTCTTTAAATATTTGGACTTTAAGCTGATTTTGGAACATCTGTAAATTTGAAAGCACAAAAAATGCTATTGGCTTGTTTCCAGATGAGTCATTTACTGTAAGGAGTATAGGCTCAATGTATTTTAAAATAATATTTTATTTATTGTGCATATGATTTTTTAAAATAGTGGTATTCTGTGTTGATTCTTTTTTTAAATTGTCTTAGACTATTTAAAAAAAGATTCTATCCAAAATAAATTGAAACAAGCCATTTTTAAAATTTCTATGCACAATACTTTGAAATGGACTCAGGAGTCATGATTGACACTGAGTGAATTTGCACTTTTAATAATCAGGAAGATACAATGGCATTGAAAAAAGTGACTGATGACCATTTTTCACACTTAGCGACCATTTTCACACTTAGCGACCGTTGTGGCATCCTCATGGTTACGCGATCAAAATGTTGATGTTTGGCAACGGATTCATATTTCTGATGATAGTTTGAAATGGTGACAGTATAAATTATTGCTGGTGTAATACTTAACAATGGTTTTTAAGGATTTCTTTTATTTATAGAATACCTTTTTTATTATTTTGGGGGGATTTTTACTTTTAAATTGTTTATAAAATGTATTTACTACAAGAAATGTTCCTTTTTGCAAATGTGATCTTTGCAAATCTTTGTGATGCAATATGTTCAGACCAGGTTTATGTGTCTCAAAGTGGCTGCTATTCTATGGGCAGGCCAGGTTGGTGCAAGGCAGCTTTGCCAGATTTGGTGTGTTTCACCCTCATTGAATTTTATATCGTATAAATAATGGAAGGAGGAAGGAAGAGAAAAAAGGAGGAAGGGAGTGAGTGAGGAAAGAAGAGGATGGAAGGAGGGAGGGAGGAAGGAAGGAAGAGAGGGAAAGAGCAGAAGACAGATAAGGTGAAGGTAGATAAGCAAGAGGAATGAAGGAAGAAGTGAGGAGTCTCGAGGAGGGGGAAAACATTTAGTGACCAAAGTTACAATGGCATTGAAAAAAGTGACTGATGACCATTTTTCACACTTAGCGACCGTTGCAGCATCCTCATGGTCATGTGATCAAAATTTTGTTTGGCAACAGATTCGTATTTATGCTGGTTTCAGTGTCCTGGGGTGACCTTTTGACAAAAAAAATTTTTTTTAATCAAGCCCCCCCCCCCCCCCCGGGTCAAGGGTGTCCCTCTTTTCCAATCTGAAAATCTGGTCACCTTAGTATAGTGTAACAAGTTACAATGCATGTTGTCCACTTCCTTCTAGATAGGCCACCAACACAAATGTTTTCCTTGTCCAATAGGCAGGCTGAATCCATCTTTCAGCAATTCGTGGTGGTCTCTAACCATCAACAAGCCAAAAAAAACATTTCCTCCAAATATTTGCATTAACCGGTTTCTTTACAGTGTGAAGAAATAAACCAGCTCCCCCTTCCATTGCCGGATTCCCTTGAAGAGAGTTCTTCCACTCCAAAGACTGCGCAGTTGCAATTAGAGCTATTCTCATTTAACTTTTCTGTTCTCCCCCCCCCCCAACCCCTCCTCCTTCTCCTGTAATCTCCATTTCCCTTCAACGTGCATTATTTAGTTTGGGAATTATGTCTATTTACTCTGAGTGGAAGTTGTACAAAGGTTATGTTTATGGGAGAAAATTATATCACTGACAAACGCTGATTGGCGTGTGGATCTTGCTAGGCAAAACGGCAAAGGGTGTTTTCATCAACTTGGAATAACACAATGATTGTGTTTTCAGCAGAACTAAGTGTTCACATACTCCAGTGCTTTCTGATAGTTGTTTATACAAGATACTGTTTCCCAGATCCAGGAAAAAAAACACCTAGAGAGAGATTAATCAAAAAAGCAAGAATAGCATTAACCATAACACATAAGCGGGAATTTTACTTTGGAATTTACATTCTAAATTCTGTAGAAACATTTGTATTGCTGGGATAATTCAGAGTCCTTGCAAGTATGGTGATTGCCTTCTACAGATCCTCATAAGACTGTTGACAAGAATGAATCAGGAAATATTTATTTGTTTGTTTCTTTGTTTTATTTCTCACGTCTTAACTTTCAGAGATTATATTATTCAAAACAAGAATTAAACTCTCATATTGAAAATATCCCTATAAAATCTTTTTAAAGTAAATTAAATAGTCTTGTTTTGTTAGCGATCAAGAGAATTCAGAAAACAGATTTATATAAAAAAAAGTCATTATTTGCCCATTTTTGAAATGATAGATTCAGGATAAAACCCAGACATATTTTTAATGTTTAAATTATCATGCTGTTTTTGCTATTATTTATATTTACTATATGTTTGCTTGTATAAATACTTAATACATATTTATTTTCCATCTTTTTATTTTTTAGAAATAACTCAGAGTGGCAAGCATTCAACACACTTTCCTCTTCCACTTTCCCCACCACAACAAGTCTGTGAGGTGAGTTGGGCTGAAAGAAAGTGATTAGCCCAAGGTCACCCAGCTGCTTTCATGACTAAGGCAGGACTAGAACTCACAGTCTCCCACTTTCTAGCCTGGTACTTTACCCAAGCTACTTAGCCATTTTTTTGTGACTATTTGTATCTTCTTTTTATTTTCATTGAACAATAAACCTATGCCTGGTGCACGCAACTTACAGTCCACAAACCAGTGGTGGGATTCAATTTTTTTTACTACCAGTTCTGTAGGCATGGCTTGGTGGGCGTGGCTTGGTGGGCATGGCATGGCTTGGTGGGTATGGCTTGGTTGGCATGGCATGGCTTGGTGGGTATGGCAGGGGAAGGATACTGTAAAATCTCCATTCCCTCCTGACTCCAGGGGAAGGATACTGTAAAATCTCCATTTCCTCCTGATCAGCTGGGACTCAGAGGGCAGAGAATAGATGGGGCGGGGCCAGTCAGAGGTGGTATTTACCAGTTCTCAAGACTACTCAAAATTTCCTCTACCGGTTCTCCAGAACTGGCCAAAACCTGCTGAATACCACCTCTGCCACAAACCAAACACAATTTATGTATTTGCACTCTGTTTTCGAATCACCAGCGACAGAGAGATACAGAAGGATTTAATTAGCTTGGATAATTAATTGGTTGCTGAACTTTATCAGGTCTGCAATATCTATTCTGGAAGTATCTGAAATTCTAATCTCAAAGCAGATTAATTCGTGCATGGTTCATCATTTGATCCTTCTTCAATTAATTATTTAGCTTGTGGTTCTCATCTAAATCTCTGAACATTTTCCTCAAAGGTAGTCATGTTTAAATTGGTACTGGATTATATGAGGTTTGGCTGAAGGTCATTTAAATGGCAATACCTTATCTGCTTCCATTGAAATAAAAGCAGTAAAGGGAAACTACATAAAAATCAGGCAGGCTCCAGGCCTTGTCTGGTCAAATCAGTAAAGGGATGATTTAAGTAAGAACTGTAGCATATACAGTAATATTTTGTCTGTGACTGAAGACTTTCAGTTTTCACTCTATCTATCCCAGGGCAAACTGCTATAGGGCTTCCCAGAGGGAGGAAATGGAAGATATTCAGCCTTATCTTTAAAGAAGCAAACAAAAACCATGAGCAAGAGTGGCTTGTATTTAAATGATTTAATGGTAACTGTTTCAGTAGTGATATTATTCTATAAAGCTAAAGAAGGGATCGTTCAGATTTATTAAAAGTTGAAAAAAAAAGAAGAAACAAAAACAGAGACAGGAGAAATTTCAAGAATATACGTAAAAATTATGTGGCAACGTTACCAATTACTCTATGAAAGCTATAATAAAATAGCCATGGCTATTACTGAATGCAGAAGGAACTTAATGGCACCCCATATTTCTTGTTCCTCTTTGTAAGATGTTAAGCTGAGAGTGGAATCAGTTGTGCACCTTTCCCTCAGGGTGTGTTTCTTTCTGTGTTCACTTTCTAACCTGCCCACATTTTATTTCTGTTTATTGTCTGGTGCATTCATCTCACCTCATAGGATTGTTGTGTGGGGAAACTAGAAGGAGGAAGGAATATTATGTATGATCACCACTGTTGAGGATTCAGAAAATCCTCCACTTACGACCGGGAGGCCAGCAACAGTCTAGGCTGTGCCCTGATTGGCTGAGGTGCAGCATAGACTGTTGCTAGCCAGCCGAGCCAACCTGATTGGCCAGAGTACTGCGTCAGCAGTTGCTAAACGCTACCAGGCCTCCCATTGGTTCCCCTGTTTGAACTACCTAGTATAAATACCTTGGCGCGGAATTGTTACATTTGAATTGCTGTCACTGCTGTTAAGAATAAACCTTGTTCGTGTTTGAAGTCCTGGCTCTCGTGTCTTCCCTTCAACCCTCGATCTTCTAAAACCACTTTGATTTATTTATAAAAATAATAATAAAGGTGGCTTACAAATAAATTAGTAAATTAAAATAAATCCACTACCATTTTTCACTACAACAGTTCCTGTGAGGCAGGCTGGGTTGAAAGGGTAACTAACCCAAATTTAGTTAGTTAGCTTCATAAGGTAAAGGTAAAGGTTCCCCTCCCACATATGTACTAGTCATTCCTGGCTCTAGGGGGCGGTGCTCATCTCTGTTTCAAAGCCGAAGAGCCAGCGCTGTCTGAAGACGTCTCCAAGGTCATGTGGTTGGCATGACTCAACGCCGAAGGCACATGGAACACTGTTACCTTTTCACCAAAGGTGGTCCCTATTTTTCTACTTGCATTTTTTACATGCTTTCAAACTTCTAGATTGGCAAAAACTGGGACAAGTAACGGGAGCTCACTCCGTTACATGATTCGAACTACCCACCTTTCTGATCAACAAGCTGAGTGTCTTAGCCACTGAGCCACCACTTCCCAGTTAGTTTCATAGCTGAGAGCAATTAACTTCCTGGGCCTCCTCAGAGCTAGTCCAACATCCTATTCACTACACCACAGTGGCTCTCATGATTTCTCTGTCTAATCTATTTTAGGGGGGGGAGGGCAAAGAAAACCCTCCCACTTCTCTAACTGAGAAGGGTGGAAGAACTTTTAGGAAGGCAACATTTTTGAACTGTTTTATAATTGGAGGTGGGTGGTGGTGGTGTTTTTTGCCAAGAAAAGAACATGGACAGAACTTACAGTATTTCTAGTTCAACCTCTTTGCTCCCTGTTATTTCTAACTTTCCAGTCAAATGCTTTTATTAGATTGAAAACTTTCGCTGTTCATTTTCTTTTCTCTTTTAAATCTTAAGCAGCATAATGTTCTACAATTATAAGACTGTCCCAGTGGTTCTGAAGTCTGGCAAAATAATATACTTTTTTTTCCTAAAAGGAGGGGGGAATGTCTGTGTATGTTGCCAATTAGTTTTGCTGTAAATACAGACCTCCATCCATCATCGGTCTCTGGGTGGCTATAACAGATCTAATTTGTTTCAGATGCCCTGCGCTTTCTGAGCTGTTCATCAACTCTGTTGACCTTCTGAGAGGACCAAAAGCTGCAGAAGAATGACTGACAAGGGAGAGCCTTCTCTGCCTATAGAACAGTCTGCACTAACGGTCCCGAGTGAGAATTAGAGGCCATTTCAGGAGATTTACATGCGGTCCCCTTCTTTTTCAGAGGCTCGGTGCTTCAGAAAAGATTTGAAAGGTGTAAGGCTCTCATTAGGGAGGCTACAACATGGTAATGGAAAACCCATTCTCCCCGTCCCCCTCCCCCCTTTCCCTTTGCTTTTACAAGCCTTGCTTAAGACCTCCAGTTCCCTAGGAATTTTATGAATGCCTAGGAGCAGCCAAAATACGCTCGTAAAAGAAAAGTTTGAAGGGAAAAAAAGGTCACAGACCTGTACAGCAAGTGCTAAGCAAGAATTATTTGAAGGAAGAAAAAAGTTTAGGACTGGAGTAGCATAAGATTCTGGCAAAACATCATTTTTTTAGCCAAAAGAAAAAACCAACCATGAATGGGCATTTAGAAAAGGGATTCTCCTCCCACTTCTACCAGTTTTAGCATCCCACCTGCTTTGCACCATTGGTAATGAAGCTTTACCACTAACTCTGAACCAAAGCCTTGATTGTTTTTCAGCTTCTCCAGGGCTGAGTTTACAAACTGTAAGGAGGACTGAGTTTACACAGGCAGAAAATAAACTTGTTGGAAGCTCAGGATCTGACATGGCTCAGAGAATCCATTCAGGAAGGCAGCATTGCTGGAGTTGAAACCTGATTTAAAGAGCAACCTCATCAGGTATTCACACATGATCCTATTACGGTGTGAGGAGGGGTGAAATTCTGGCTATTGCTGAGTTAATAAACCAATAAATTGCTTTATTAAAAGGTTCTGGAATATTTTCTGTTGATGCAAGCTGGGTGATTGTGTACAGACATGATATCCTCTTATTTTTGCTACCAGGTCAGAACCGGGAGCACCCGCACTTGCACTCTTGCTTTGCATGCGCATAACCTTCTGCGCATGCGCAGAGCATCCATGCTGACATCTGGTGGGTTGGTGGGTGGAGCCTCCCACCACCACCACTACCAGTTTGCCTAAACTGGGGCGAACCAGCAGAATACCACCTCTGATTGTGTGATGATCTAGGATATGTTTGACGGTACAGATTGTCATTACATTTTATTTAAAAATTCTAGAGAGGACTCCCAGGGTTTTCCTCTTTCTGTCACTCAAGCAAGGCTGTAGATTTTTAAACCTGTACTTAAGCAAGGTTTTACATGTAAGAAGCAGAAAGGAGAAAAAGAATAAGATGCCCCCAATCTCTGCCCCAAATTATAAATCGCTCTCCTAAATCATCCCCCAAATATTTTACACTCTGGAAGTGACAAGACCAGCCACAGTTTATATGCAAGATAATAATTCTGCTATTGTTCACACGATTGTTTATGCCAGCAGAAAAGAGTGTTAAGTCACTGCCTTTGCTTCGGAAGTATTGGCTCTCATTCAAGCCTCTAGTTTAGCCCTGAATGCATCAGCATAAATGATTGTATAAACAGGACTGTGTTAACACTTGCCAATAAGGATTCTGCCAAATGTTAATTTGAAGCCTCAGTGAAGACGCCTACTGTTGATGCCTCTTACCGCAGACCAAAGGACTTTGTAGAACACACTGCTGCTCGGTAAGTAGATGGGTTGATGTGCCTGCCCCCTTTTCTCTTCTCCTCCTTGGCCTATGTTATACATGGATAATGTCAGAAGTCAGCCTCATTGAATATTCCACAAGACCCATGTCTGTCTAGGGACTCAGCCAGGATTCCAACCAGATAGTATTTCTTTCTTGCTATCACTGCAGTTTCCCTGCTCTCAGCGTGCATATATGTGTAGCAAGTAGATAGAAGGAGAAAGTTGGTATGGCTTAAGGAAAAGAAGGGGAACTTAGTTTGTCCAAGGGAAGTCTGAGAGTTTGAAGCTGAGTTGTGTTGATTGATATACTCTTTAAGTCGAACACTGCACAAAATTTCATGGATGTCCATGGCATTTACCCAACTGGGTAATTGTAGCTGCTACAGATTCCATCACAATCCTGGGAGATTTGTTTCTAAGTTTTATCACCAATCTTTCCTCATTGTGGGGATATGAAGGTATACTGGTAGTAGTGAATTTATCTACCAAAGTGATTTTTATTCCTTGGAAAGGACTCCCAATGTCTTAGGAAAAAGCTCAGCTATTTTTGGATTTTTTTTCTTTAGATATCAAGGACTGATAAAAGATGTGATCTCATATCTTCACTTCCAAACTTTGGAAGGATTCCTTACACTCATTAAAATTCATTCTTCCTTGCATCATCCAGAAACTAACAGAGAATCTGAGAAGAATAACCAACTGTTGCAGCAATATTTTAGATGCAAGACAATTGTACCGATCTTATACCTCTTGCTGAATTTGCCTACAACAGTGCAGCACACTTCTCTGTTGGTAGGTCCCTATTCCAGGAAACTTATGGATTTTACCCATGGCTCTTACCACCAATCAGGCAAAAAGTACCAGTTCTTCATGCCACAGATTTCCTACAAAAGTGGCAAGCAGTCCAAAGCCTCTTAAAGGAACAACTAAAATTAGCAAAGACTGTGCAAAACAAAGGATGCAGACAAGAGTGAAATAGAATTACAGAAGGGGATTTGGTGTGGCTTTCTACTTTTTTGACATCTTCCAAAAAACTAGGCTCAACATTTATTGATCATTTTCCAGTGATTAAGCCAATACACCCAATAGTATTCTAATTGCAATTGCCAGTATCAATGAAGGTTCACTCTGTTTTCCATCAGTCTTTGCTAGTGAAAGAGTCCTTCACTGCCTCAGTGTTTTCCAACAACATCTCCCCCCCAACACACACACTAGTAAACAAAGAGGAACAATATAAAGAGCAAAAAGTGCTAGGCTCTAGGTGCAGAAGGAAGTTGGTTGAATACTTAAAACATTGGAAAGGCTACCCAGTCAGGTCATGGGAGACATGCATGCACTGCAATTTGTGCCTTAATTTTGTGACCAAATACCCTAACAAATCCCATCCTTAAAAATTACCAATGCACGAATTTGGCACTGACCAAAATGAATAGAAGAGATTATTTTATGAGATGGAGGGCATAGCAACAGCCTTGGGGGCACAGTGGTTAGAATGCAGTATTGCAGGCTACTTCTGCTGACTGCCGGCTAACTGCAATTTAGCAGTTCAAATCCCACCAGGCTCAAGATTGACTCAGCCTTCCATCCTTCCGAGCTGGGTAAAATAAGGACCCAGATTGTTGGGGGCAATATGCTGACTCTGTAAACTGCTTAGAAAGGGCTGTAAAGCACTGTAAAGTGGTATATAAATCTAAGTGCTATTGCTAAGAGACCAAGAAAGGGGCATGGAAAATTACCAATTACCTTCTACAATTGAAGAAGCTTCTTGGATGAGAAGCGAAGCGTCTTCAAAAACGTCAGAAAGTCCAGTTGCCTCTTGAAAAAGCACCTTTGGGACAACCATGATCTGGGTGACTGAGAATCTCTATAGATACTTATTTGCAGAGAACACTTCAGTGCTGGTTGAACTCATATATTTATTAATTCACACCCAACTATTCCATTTCATAGTGCCATATAAAGTTCATCCTCTGACTCTGTTCATAGTCACTCGAGGAATAGTGAAGAAAGAGAAATCCGTCTAAATTCTCCAATGTGTTTTATGAGAAAAACCACGATTTCATACTTTGGATTATACAAATTTTCCATAGGGAGGAGCATTCGATCGACCACTCTGTCAGGCTCCTTGGTGAACCAGTCCTTAAATCCTCTATCTTAATGATTCCCGGCTGCTAGATTATAGTCCCCTGGGCACCCCTTGAATCACTAATGTTTTCCTAATGGAAAACACTGTATCTGGCACATTCCTAAATTCTAGTCCAGGGTACTTCTAATGAAATAGCATTCCTTGTGGGAGGAAGGATGAAAAATACAGTCCTGTACATGTATGCCTCTTGGTTTATTTTCATCGTGTTGGGAGGGAGCGATATTCCCTTCAAGCCATATGGGGAGTTTTGACAAACATACAACTGGTAGTGTGGGGCATTCTGCAATGGGAATTCAACCCCTTGCAATTTATAGCAGTCACAAAGTAGCCCCTTTTCTTCCACACATTATTCTGTCAACATTGTATTTTTGTTGGAAAGCCATCTACAATAGTTATCATCTCTTTACTGAAAAGAAATAGACTGCAGGTGCTGTAGAGTTCATCCACGGGATATGAGGAGTTTAAACGTCCCCAAGAAAGGGAAATTTATGTCAGCAATGACTAATTGCTTGGCTTCCATTCACTGTATATATGTATTTTGCAAATTTGCTATTCCTTTAAAAAAAGACACCTCGTGCATATCCTCTGTTCATTTATGTTGAATATCTCTAATCTTTTTTACCATATATTGGTTTTATTAAGCTCCTTTTTCTTTACTTGTTTTTTTTATAAATTGCCTATTTATTTCATGCATTTAAGCAAAGACTAAAAGGAAATGGAATTATTTGGAAAATAAAAGCTGAGGTTAATTATCCAACCTGAAACAAACTAATCTTTGTGGCTGTTTTGTGCTATTGAAAGGCAGACTTTCTTCATTCACGTCAAATAAATGTATCCTATACGTACCAGTGATCTAGGTGTATAACGTTATCGCAAATCATAAATTTGTTGCTTTTCTTTTAACAGCTAGTATAGATAGCAGCCATTTCAGGATGGGTCTCTCAGGCTAATCTCCTAAAACAGAACCTTTTGGGCACCTAGAACTGGTTTCATAGAGAGCATTTTTTCCATGAACTTGGGGGGGGGGGACACCTGGCTTTGCATGTTATCTGGATCCCGTGCTTTCACGGATAGGATTTCGCTCACTTACACAGCCTAGTTCCAGGTGGGCCAAGGAACGGTGCCAGTCCATGAACTGGGATTTGGATAACCCTATTCTAAAATGTCCTGGACTGCTGCCTTTGGATATGAAATATGGAGAGGGTCACCTTGAGAAAGCTACAGATATGCTTAATAGACCCATAATACAACTTAAAAAGTATGTTTATGGTATATTGTGCAATCTAACTTTTCTCCTGAGGTAAACAACAGCTTGGAGGACAACCAGGGATGCTGAGGGAGATAACCTCTCCCTTTGTAGCTGCTGACTTTCTTGGTTTCCCTTTCTCATTTATTTCATTTCATTTATTAAATTTATAGGCCGCCCAATCCCAGAGGACTCCGGGCGGCTTACAATGAAAGAAGAAAAAAAGAAAAGCAAAATAAGTAAAAAAAAATAGTTTAAAATACACAACACACATACGATCTAATCGGGGCTGGACCTTAACACTAAGGTCAACAGCCCCAGGCCTGCCGGAATAGCCAGGTTTTAATAGCTTTCCTGAAGGCCATGAGTAAGGTCCAGACCTCTGGGGGTATCTGATTCCACAGGGACGGAGCAGCCACAGAGAAGGCTCTCCTGCGGGGGCCCGCCAGCCGACACTGACCGGCTGATGGTATCCGAAGGAGGCCCACCCTGTGGGATCTTATCAGCCATTGGGAGGTGTATGTCAGTAGGCGCTCTCGCAGATAGGCTGGTCCTAAGGGCTTTAAAGGTAATAACCAACACCTTGAATTGCGTCCGGAGACCAATTGGCAGCCAGTGCAGCTCACGGAGGACAGGTGTAATATGGGTGTATCTTGGTACACCCAATATCGCTTGTGCGGCTGCATTCTGGACTAGCTGTAGTCTCCAAACGCTTTTCAAGGGTAGCCCCATGTAGAGCGCATTGCAATAATTGAGCCTTGAGGTGACAAGGGCCTGAGTGACCGTCTGAAGTGCCCCCCTGTCCAAATAGGGCTGCAATTGGTGTACCAGGCGAACCTGGGCAAAGGCCTCCGTGGTCACAGCTGACCGATGGTGTTCCAGAGTCAGCTGCGAATCCAGGAGGACCCCCAAATTGGGAGCCCTCTCTGAGGGGTGTAAATTTTCATCCCCCAGGATCAAGGACGGACTGTTTGAACTGTCCCTCGGGGGCAACATCCAAAGCCACTCGGTCTTGTCGGGATTGAGTACCAATTTGTTCATCTCCATCCAGATCCTGACAGCTTCAAGGCATCGGCACATCATGCACTGTTCCCTCTAAGGTGCGCGCGTGCGCGGCCGCGCACATGGAAAGAAATCCCCGCGCAGAAGTTTCTAACTGCCGCACAGAGATTTCTACCAAAGCAAACGTGGGGAAGTCCTTTGCAGGCGGCTAGAACTGGCCTCCCGCAAAGGACCTCCCCAGTCTTGTTTTGATGAGCCGCCAGTCCTCTTGCTTCTTCTCCTTCATCAGCAAAGCTCCCGCTGGCTTCCCGGCCCATGGCAGTGGTGCCTCTCCCTCCACGCGGAGCACCTGAGCTGGCTCCCGCGTTATCCCTCCCCCTTCCTCCTCTGCCGTGCTTTTGAGGCCGCGGGAGCTAGTAGGAAAGCGGCGGAGGTGGAGGCGACGGCAGGGGTAACCCAGAGCCCAGCTGACACACCTTTGAAATGCAACCCCCTGGTCCCGCCGGCCGCGGATTTGATTCGGCGTAAGTGGGGGCCGAACACATGCGCAGTGAGGCGGAGTAATTAACCCCCCCCCCACAAAGAACGTGTGTGTGGGTGTGGGTGTGTGTGTGAGAGAGAGAGAGAGAGAGAGAATTGGATCAAACTTGGTGGCCAAAGGAGTGGAGGGAGGGAGGGAGGGAGGGAGGGAGGGAAGGAAGGAAGGAAGGGAGGGAGGAAGGAAGCCCTGCCCCCTGTGAAAAAAACTGAAGATGGAGCAGTGAATGAATAAACCATAAAAGCAACAAACAGTTAATGCCTAAGTAAGCTGAGGAGCAAGTTCTCAACTAAGGAAGCAATATAAGAAAGAAATATAAAAAGCTCAATATGCCAAAACACTTATTTTAGTCTTCATTTAATTACTTGTATTGTAGTCTGATGTAACGTCTTTTTAAAGTTAACGTTAGTTAGAAAATATAGGGTACAAAACTTAAATAATAAAAAAATTGTACATTCATTTTGAAAAATAAATGCAATACTTGATTAATTTCATATCTTTATTTAAAATAGTTTTGGCATGGCATATGATTTTATTGACTCAGTTGGAAATGATGTGGATGTTGTATCTGATTCTGAGGTATATATATTCTTAAGTAACATAACATATAGCATATTGTCCAAACTTGCTAGACTATTTAATTGATCTTACTACTTTAAAGGGGGAGAGTTTCATGATAAATTATTTTATTACATTTATGTTGCATTTATATATTATATTTATTACATTTATATTCCACATTATATATTTGTATTGTTATTTTAGTGTATATTGTCAATTTCGATAGATATTATATTGATATATCAATACTGATTTTAATCATACTAAATAACAATTACTGCTATTATTTATCAGCATTACATATTTACAGTTTTTAATATCGAGTTAGTCGTATTTTAGAATAATAGCGTTATCTTTTAATAGGATAATTGGCAAAATCTAATTCACATGTGATGGGTTGCATTCCAAAGGAATGTGAGAGGACAGGTTGCCTGCAAAATGCCAGGACCCAGGCCAGGACCCTGTTGGTGCCATGTCTCTCTCTAGCCAGTCTAACAATCTAAAAGCTGAGCAGAGAGACTTTTTTTTTTTCAGGGTGAGCGGAAAAGTATAGTCTTTGAGTGGCACTTTTCATGCCTGGCATTCATCAGGCTGAAACCTCGCTAGCAATCGGCGCTTGACGCTTGGTATGTTGCGCAAATGTCCAGCAGACGTGACAGCAGTTCAAACTGTGGCTCTCTTAGGTGCTCAGGCATGAAACTGTGCCGCTCAAACACTATACTTTTCCGCTCACACTGAAAAAAAATTAGAGGGAACATTGACATCATGTCTGCCGCTACACTGAGCTGGCACGGGGCAGATAGATACAATTGAGTATCATCTGCATATTGATGGTACTTTATCCCGTGCCATCGTATGATCTCACCCAGCAGCTTCATGTAGATGTTGAATAAGAGGGGGGACAGGACCGAACCCTGCGGCACCCCACATTTGAGGGGCCTGGAGGTTGACCTCTGTCCCCCGACCAACACCGACTGCGAAGTACCGGAGAGGTAAGAGGAGAACCACCGTAGAATGGTACCTCCCACTCCCACCTCCTCCAGACATCGCAGGATACCATGGTCGATGGTATCGAAAGCTGCTGAGAGGTCAAGAAGCACAGGATAGAGGAATGCCCTCTATCCCTGGCCCACCAGAGATCATCGATCAGTGCGACCAAAGCGGTTTCAGTGCTGTACCCAGGCCTGAAACCAGACTGAAAGGAATCCAGATAATCCGCTTCATTCAAGGTCCATCGGAGTTGAAGCGCCACCACCTTCTCAACAACCTTCCCCAGAAAAGGAAGGTTGGAGACAGGACGGTAGTTTTTCAGGACGGCTGGATCCAGGGAAGGCTTCTTGAGGAGGGGTCTCACCACCGCTTCCTTTAGTGGTTGCGGGAAAGACCCTTCCTGCAAAGATGCGTTGGTAATCACCTGGAGCCAGCCCCGTGTCACCTCCATGCTGGTCGAGACCAGCCAGGAGGGGCATGGGTCCAGTAAGCAGGTGGAGGCGCTCATCACTCCCATGGCCTTGTCCACTTCCTCGGGGTGACAAATTCAAACTCATCCCAGGAAGTCTGACTTAGACCTACTCTCGGCATCTCTGCTGCTATTGCCCAAGCGGAGTCAAGGTCTGTCCGAAACTGAGTGATTTTGTCCGACAGAAACTGAACAAATTCCTCAGCTCTTCCCTGCAGGGGTTCCCCCACCCCCTCACCTTTCATGAGGGAGCGGGTCACCCTGAACAGGGCGGCTGGGTGGGATCCTGCGGATGCAATAAGAGCGGAAAAATGCATGCATTTTGCCGCCCGTATCGCCACTAGGTAAGTCCTAATAAAGGCTCTTAGTAGTGTTCGATCAGATTCAGAGTTACTAGTCCTCCAACGTCGCTCTAGGTGTCTCTTTTGGCGCTTCATCTCCCGGAGTTCCTCGGTAAACCAAGGTGCCCTCCTGGTTCCACTGCTGCGGAGAGGCCTCAAAGGCGCAATCTGGTCCAGTGCCTCAGTCACCGCAACATTCCAGGCAGCGACTAAGGATTCGGTCGGATTGCGGGCAAGGGAGTCAGGTATCTCTCCAAGCTCCCTCTGAATTCCCATCGGGTCCATCAGGTGCCTGCGGCGGAACCACTTAATCAATTCCACCTCCCTGCAAACCTCAGCAAGGAGTGATCTGACCATGACAAGGGTGGGGTCTCTATTCCCCTTAATTTCAGATCACATTTTCATTTTTTTTTTCATTTTACTTTATTTGTATGCCGCCCTTTTCCCTGAAGGGACTCAGGGCGGCTCACAACTCAAGGGACGGGAAAAACAGACAAAGTTACAAAACATAAAGACCATACACAGTTAAAAAAAAAGCACAACAATCATATCATTCGAAGTGGGGCTGCAAGTCTTTAGCCCCAGGCCTGTCGGAACAGCCAGGTTTTAAGGGCTATGCGGAAGGCCTGGAGGGTGGTGAGGGTACGAATCTCCACGGGGAGTTCGTTCCAGAGGGTCGGAGCAGCCACAGAGAAGGCCCTCCTCCGGGTAGTTGCCAGTCGACACTGGCCGGCTGATGGAATTTGGAGGAGGCCTAGTCTGTGGGATCTTATTGGTCTAGTGGAGGTAATTGGCAGTAGGCGGTCTCTCAAGTACCCAGATCCAATACCATGAAGGGCTTTGTAGGTGACGACTAGCACCTTGAAGCGTACCCGGAGATCAACAGGCAGCCAGTGCAGCTCGCGGAGGATAGGTGTTACGTGGGTGAATCGAGGCGCACCCACGATCACTCGCGCGGCTGCATTCTGGACAAGCTGAAGTCGCCGAATATTCTTCAAGGGCAGCCCCATGTAGAGCACATTGCAGTACTCCAGCCTAGAGGTCACAAGGGCACGAGTGACTGTTGTGAGAGCCTCCCGGTTCAGGTAGGGATGCAACTGGTGCACCAGGCGAACCTGGGCAAATGCCCCCCTGGTCACAGCTGAGAAATGGTGTTCAAAAGTCAGCTGTGGGTCCAGGAGGACTCCCAAGTTGTGGACCCTATCTGAGGGGCATACTATTTGACCCCCCAGCCTGAGAGATGGAACACTTGGCCAATTAGTAGGAGGGAAGCACAGCAGCCACTCGGTCTTATCTGGATTGAGTACAAGCTTGTTAACCCCCATCCAGTCCCTAACAGCCTCGAGGCCCTGGCTCATCACGTCCATCGCTTCATTGAGTTGGCACGGGGCGGACAGATACAGCTGTGTATCGTCCACATACTGGTGGTATTTTATCCCGTGCCGTCGAATGATCTCACCCAGCGGTTTCATGTAGATATTAAAGAGGAGGGGGGACAGGACCGAACCCTGCGGCACCCCATACGTTAGGGGCCTAGGGGTCGATCTCTGCCCTCCGACTAACACCGACTGCGACCTGTCCGAGAGGTAAGAGGAGAACCACCGTAAAACAGTGCCTCCCACCCCCACCTCCCGCAGTCGTCGCAGAAGGATACCATGGTCGATGGTATCGAAAGCCGCAGAGAGGTCAAGGAGTACTAGGATGGAGGCATGACCTCCATCCCTGGCTCTCCAGAGATCATCGATCAATGCGACCAAAGCGGTTTCCGTGCTGTAGCCAGGCCTGAAGCCCGACTGGAAGGGATCTCCACTGCCCCGAGAGAAACACAAGGTCGAGTGTGTGTCCCGCTATATGAGTTGGACCCTGAACTACTTGGGTTAAGTTCATGGTTGTCATGGAGGCCATGGAGGCCATGGAGGCCATGAACTCCTGTGCCTCCTCAGAGTGTTTGCCGAGAGATGGTAGGTTAAAGTCCCCCAGCACCATTAGCCTGGGAATTCCACGGCCAACCCGGCTACTGCCTCTAGTAGCACAGGCAGGGCTGTCATGACGCAGCTGGGAGGTAGGTACGTCATGAACAAGCCCACTTGAACCCCTAGGTCCAACTTCAAGAGAAGAGACTCACACCCCACAATCTCCGGGGCAGAGATCCTGCGAGGAACTAACGACTCCCGGATGACCATTGCTACTCCCCACCCCTTTCCTCTGGTGTCGTGGTTGGTGGAGCACCTGAAACCCATCTGGGCACATTTCTGAGAGGGGGACTCCACCCACTTGGCCCAGCCAGGTTTCAGGTATACATGCCAGGTCTGCCCCCTCGTCTAATATTAAGTCCCGGATGAGGGGAGCCTTATTCACAACAGACCTGGCATTTAGCAGCAGCAACCTGAGACCAGGGCCCTGATCTCCTCTGCCACCAGGTTCTTGAGATGAGCCTGAGGGGCCGGAACAAGGAATCGCTGTAATATAGCAAGTCCTTCTTCCCCCGTAATGGCTAGCCCTACAGCTCCCATCATATCTGCCCCTCCCGGTCGTAACCGAAATGCTACGACCCTCTCCTCCATCCGTAGACCCTGCCCCCTCTCCCATGGCCCCCATTCTTCCCGGCAGGCCACACATACCATTCACTCTAGGGTGAGGGGCGGATCCGGGCTCCCATCCACTTCTGCTTCTGCACTCAGTGGAGGGGGCTCCAGGTCGCACCCCCAGTCCTCTCATGTTCACCCAACAAACATTCTACTCAGACGCACCCCACAGTAGTCATTAAAAATACAATACAATGATAAAAATAATTAAATTAATTAAATTAAAAGTGGGCACATTCACTCTCACAGTCGTACTATCATACACTCAGCACACTAGTTAAAATGCCGTTCTTGAGGCCGCAAAACAAAGGCAGTTCAGCTCCCGCAGGGCTTTGATGGTCGAAATGTAGAGGGTGATGATGTCCAAGTGTCCGAGATGGAGCAGCCGTTGTTCCAAGGCACTTTTCAGGAAGGTCAGGAGCTGCTGCCACTGATTGGTCCTTTCCAGGCAATGTTTCAGGTCTTCCACTGCAGGCTTTGACTCCCGGAAATCATGGATGATGCTGTAGAGCTCCTCGATGCGCAAGCTGGCATATAGGCGGTAGCAGAACCTCTGGACGTGGAACTGCCAGAGCTTCAGGGGGCTGCTGGGCAGGGACTCCCCAGCACTCTCTTGCAGGAAGACCCTGCTGAGCCAGCCGATGACCTTCTCGATCCACTCTTGGAACTCGGCGAGGAAGGAGCGCTCGCACTCGCCCCGGCAGCGCCACTCCACACGCTCCTCAATCATCTCGATCCAGCAGCACGTGGGTCACGGCGTCGGCGCTCACCCGCTCCAGAAGGTTCACCTCATAAAGGATGGCGTTGAGCTGCTGGAACTGCACCACCACTCTCCCCCCCCCCTGCGCAGAAGGCAGGATGGCGCTGAAATGCATCAACAAGTGAGTCTTCATTAGGAAGGCAGCAGTGGCGGTGGGGGGCAGCCGAGGACGAGAGGCCCGAGGCGGTGGGTGAGCAGCAGAGATGGCGGCTGCAGGAGGCGCTGAACCATCTTGCGGGCCCTGCGGAGTCCCCCAGCTGCCCAGCCAGAGACCCCTCTGGGAGAAGCGGCCCTGGGGGCTCCCGGGGGCAGAAGAGCAGGGGGACTGCACTGCATGTGCTACGGCCTCGGGAGCTTCTGCTCATGCGGGAAGGCGCGACTGCAGCTGGCCTTCCTCCTCCTGCTGCTGGAGGAGCTGAAGATTGCCCCAGGGAGCTGCTTCGTCTTCGAC
This sequence comes from Thamnophis sirtalis, assembly GCF_051295495.1. Lineage (NCBI taxonomy): Eukaryota > Metazoa > Chordata > Lepidosauria > Squamata > Natricidae > Thamnophis > Thamnophis sirtalis. Next base: position 36,017,463 of record NW_028261387.1, read on the forward strand.
CCCGTCTTTTCCATGCTGGAAACTGAATTGCTGGGCGGCCTCAGCCTCACCATGCTGCAGTGGAACGAGGTGAAGTGAGGGGGGTTGGGGGTGGGGAAGCCAACACGCCTGGCCCCACAGTTGGGGTCTCTTTGCCAAGGTCAACCCTGCAGTCCTTGGCAAGCTCTTTGTTGCCCAGGAGGCGAAACGGAGCATCGAGGGCCCCACCCTCTTCTACATGATCCACTGTGGGAAGGCGCTGTACAACAACCTGCTGTGGAGCAACTGGTCTGCGGAGGCCCTGTCCCAGATGGTGGTCATGGGGAACAGCTTCCGGGCTTTGAAGAGAGGCTGCTGGTCAAAGTCTTCTGGGAGAATTATAGCTACGTTGCCAAGGTGTTGGAGGCAACCCAGGAGGAAGCCCTTCCGCCCCGATGTCTTCAACGGCACGTCTGTCCACTGTTTTCCTCTGCAGAAACTGAGGGGCCTCCCCCAGGACTGCTGGGACTGCTGGATGGAGCCCCATTACTCAGAAGACACTCAGCTGGAGATCATCAGAAACAAACCCCAATACCTGCACAAATTTTTCTTTTTTTTTTAAACATATTTTTTATTTCCATTTTCATAACATACAATCACATGTATACTATACATAGTCAGTATCATATAGTAATAAATAATGATTACATCAGTTCCTCTTGTCATCAACGCCAAAAAAATAAAAACCCATTATTAGCTCTTCTGCTCTCTGTATACCTCTTTCTTCTACCTCTCTCCTACTTCCTATCTTCCCTCCATCATCCTTTCCTACTCTACTTCCCCTTCCCTTCTCCTTCTCCTCTCTCTACATTCCACTCCTCCTTATCCTCATCCTCCTCATCTTCCCCCTTACTCTCTCTCCTATCCCTCTCTTCCCATCTTTCTCTCTACATTCCACTCCTCCTTATCCTCCTCATCTTCCCCCCTTACCCTCTCCTCTCCCTCTCTTCCCATCTCCCTTCTGTTTCCCACTCTTCCTCTCATTGGTGCATTTCCGCTTCTGAGCAAACTCCAATCTATGTTGATAGTATTTATACTTCCATAACAATATACTTAACATATTGTAGTTTTAAAGAAAAAATAAGAGAAAACAGTATACATGTGCAATCATATTACATTAAAATCTAACACCCCTCGTCAAACCTCCCTCCCTCCTACCCTCCCCCCCACCCCCCCAGCCTTCCCTCCCCCGACTTCCCAGAACCCATACACGGTATAAATCTTTAACAAAAACAGTCTAAAATATATTGGGGGGAAAAGTAAAAAATTGATAACTTCTTTACATTGAGCTTAGCTCCTCCTTGCTAAACTAACTTTAAACAATTTATATCAGTCCTGGTGTTAATCATAAGCTATCTGGAATTTCTTAGTCCCATATTTATTTTGAATATAATCAATCCATTTTTCCCCATCTCGTTTATCCATATTTATTTTGTATATAATCAATCTATTTTGCCCAGTCTCATTTATATCTCTCATTTAGTTGGTGCTTAAGATATGCAGGTATTTTAGCCATCTCGGCTAAGTTTGTGACTTTCAGTGTCCTTTCTTGAGTTATAGGCAAGTCTTCCTTCTCCCAGTATTGCGCCACCAGCAATCTAACTAAAGTTATTAAGTGCAAAGTCAAATTAATCTCTACAGCTGTACATTCAGTCCATAGATGTACCCTTATTCATATTAAAAACAAAGTATTCTGCTAACAATTTTTACATTCATTAGTATATTTCTCATGTCTAAATAAATTTTTATTCAATCTCCCAACCCCTTCTTGATTGCGTCACCCCTCCCAACTCCATCCAAACTGGGTTATGATCTGATGAAACTCTGGCATATATCTTTATCTTCTTCACATTAGAAAACAAATCATTGGTAATTAGTTGATTGTTTTTTTTTTAATTGTTGATCCATTCGTCTGGTAATCATAAGGTTTTGACTTTGTTCCTTGGCGCCTTGTACTTCTGAGGGAGAGAGATGATCCATAGTTGTGTAGTTTGCTGTCTATCTTGTCCTTCTTGTTCTCTTTCTCTAGGTCCAGGTGGGGCAGGATGTCCGGCCTTCAAGATATTATGGTAAAAGTCTCAAGCTTCCCCTACTGATTTAAGACGGTATCTTTGCCCCTCAAAGATGAATGATAGTCCAACTGGTGCCTCCCATCTGAACTGTAGCCGACGATTTTTAAGCTCTTCAACTAAAAAAACATAGTCTTTCCTGGATCTTAGCATTTGAGGTGGTATCTCTTTCAGAACAATCACTTCCTGACCCCCAATTTGAAGCTTAGTTTTTTAGGACTCTTGCAATATCATATTCCTCATGTCTCTTGTAGTAAAGTAAATCACAATGTCCCTTGGGAGCTGCTTCTATTTCGCCAGCCAGAAGTTAGCCCGATAAACCTTATCAATTTGCCAATCATAATTTCCCCCTGGTCTTCCCAACAGATTATCAAAGGCTTCTGAGAGAATCTGTTTCAAATTCTCCTGACTGTTTTCACGCAAACCTCTTATTCTTAAAGCAAACTCCATTTGTCTACACTGTAGCATAATAATTTCTTTTTTAGCATTTCCAACTTTTTGTTGCACCATGTCTATTTTCTTTTCTTTTTTTATTCTGTGGGTTAGAATATTTTATTTTCGTTTCCATGACATATAATCACATGTATATCATTACATTGACAATATCATGTTATAAAAGAAGACAATATGTGCATTCATACTACTTTAAAGTCAAACCTGGAATAATTCCCCCCCACCCTCCCCCCCGAACCCCCAAAACCTACCCCCCCCTGACTTCCCAGAACCCGTACATGGTATGGATATTTAACAACCACAGTCTAAGATATATTGATAAAAAATAAAAGTAAGAAATTAATAACCTCTTTACATTGAACTTAGCTCCTCCTTGCTAAATTAACTTTAAACAGTTCAAATCATTCCTAATAGCATAGCATAGGCCATCTGGAATTTCTTAGTTCCATATTTATTTTGTATATAATCAATCCATTTTTTCCAATCTCGTTTGTATCTCTCATTTGAATGGTCTTTAAGATATGCAGATATTTTCACCATCTCGGCTAAATTTGTGACTTTCAGTGTCCATTCTTTGATTGTAGGCAAATCTTCCTTCTTCCAGTATTGCGCCACCAACAGTCTCGCTGCCGTTATTAAATGCAAGATCAGATTAACCTCTACCACTGTACAATCAGTAATTATACCTAACAAAAATAACTAAGGAGTAAATTTTTAAAGAATATTTTATATAATCCACCATATTTTTATCCAAAATGCCTTAACCTTTTGGCAAGTCCACCATATATGAAAATATGTAGCATCAAGAGAACCACATCTCCAACATTTGGGTTGTAAATTCGAGTACATCGAGGCCAATTTTTTGGGATCTAAATGCCATCTATAGAACATCTTGTAGAAATTTTCTCTCAGGTTTTGGGCTTGTGTGAATTTCACATTCCTTACCCAAATTCTTTCCCACGTATCCAACATTATTGGTTCATCAATATTTTGAGCCCACTTTATCATGCAATCTTTAACTAATTCTGTTTCTGAATCCATCTGTATTAATACATTATATATCCTCTTTATATGCATTAAACCTTGGTCTCTTATTTGTTTAAATAGATTATCCTCAACTTGGATAAAACCAATTTTTTGATCTATTTTCCACCTGGCCTGTAATTGCCCATACTGGAACCATGTTTGAACGGCCTTCTCCTCTTTTAATACCTCTAAGGTTTTTAGTTGTAGCACCCACCTTTCCAAAATGAGAAGCTGTCTGTAAGTAATTCTATCCTGTTTTTGTACTATATTCATATTTTCAATTGCATGTCTAGGAATTGCCCAAATGGGTATCTTGTCATTTAATTTATGTTGATATTTTTTCCAGACCCGCAGTAAAGCATGTCTATTTTCGATACCATATTAGTCTTGGCATCATTAAGATCTTCTAATCTGTCTTCAATTTCCGAGACATATTCTGTTAACAAATTAACAACCCCCAGCATATCATCCCTGATCTTCTGAACCCGAGTCTCAAGTTTATCAGACAGATCTTTATGCGCAACCAATATCTCTTCCTTACGTTTTTTTTCCATCGTAGCTGCAAAATTTTTAAATGCCTCGGCCAGCTCCTTCTGAAAAAATTCTTTAGTCAGTAGCTCGCCTGTGGGGGGAGGAAGTGAAGACTGTGGTTTCATGCCAGGGACAAACGAACTTTTGAAGCCGGGGGGGGGGGGGTTGCTTAAAAGCCATTCCAAGTCGTAATCTTCTTCAACCAATTAATAAGTCTGTGTTAGTCAGTTGTGCAGCTGTTACTGATTAATTTAGTATTAAATCACTCCTTCCCTTTGAGGTTTTAAACTCCGTAGAGATTCAAAACTCGAGCAGTGTTACGAAGCTGCTCGGCGCCATTTTGAGTATCTCTTTAGAACGCAAGATATCAGAAGGAATTCTTGTAAAAACAAAAACTGAAGCTAAGAATTGATACAAACAATTAAACATTCACATGTATGGGGACCGCTCGTCTTGGAATCAATAAATCAAGTTTTGTTCTGAGGATTTGAGTGTTGCTTTGTGCTGCTAATGCAGCCGGAATTCCTGGCATGGAGGCAATTCTACCATCGGCTGGCCTCCCCCCCCTCCCAGAAACAATCTACGAGAATTGGTTGGCACAATGCCCGGCAGAAAGCTCACCTTATCTTCTGGCCCAAAGAAAAAGGTAAACAAACTGTCAGATGGCTGATGGATTGGTCATCTGACAGATAAACGTAATCAGGATTCTGGAGCTGTAATGACCAGCTCCCGTCAACAAGCAATCTCAAACTGGAAGCCCACAATTTTTTCTTGTATGCGGAATGAATGTCTGTATGTATGAAGATGAGTGATCCCACGTTTTATACTAAATTAATTTTATATTTTTGTATTACTGTTTTATTATATGTTTTTAATGGTTACAGTGGGGTATGTATGAGGAGAATGCCTGTGCGGTATATATGAGAGGACTGAGAGTGCGGCCTGGAGCCCCCTCCACTGAGTGCAGAAGCAGAAGTGGATGGGGGCCCAGACCCGCCTCTCGTCCTAGAGTGAATGGTATGAATGGCCTGCCGGGAAGAATGGGGCCTGGGGGAGGTTGGGAGGGGTCTACGAGGATGGGGGTGGGCCGGAGCATCACGGTTACATCTGGGAGGGGCAGGTACGATGGAGCTACAGGGCTAGCCATCATCGGGGAAGGAGGGTTCGCTACGTTACAGCGATACCTTGTTCCGGCCCTGAAAGCTCAACTCAAGGACCTGGTGACAAGAGAAGTCAGGGCCCTGGTCTCAGGTTGCTGCTGCTAAATGCCAGGTCTGTGATTCATAAAGCTCCCCTCGTCTGGGACTTAATATTAGATGAGGGGGCAGACCTGGCATGTATTACTGAAACCTGGCTGGGCCACGAGGGAGGAGTCCCCCTCTCAGAAATGTGCCCAGAAGGGTTTCAGGTGCTCCACCAACCACGACACCAGAGGAAAGGGGGGGGGGAGTGGCAGCTATTATCTGAGAGTCATTGGTTCCTCGCAGGATCCCAGCTCCAGAGACTGTGGGGTGTGAGTCTCTTCTTGTGAAGTTGGACCTAGGGGGTCAAGTGGGCTTGTTTCTGACGTACCTACCTCCCAGCTGCATCACAACAGCCCTGCCTGTGCTCCTAGAGTCAGTAGCCGAACTGGCGGTTGAGTTCCCCAGACTGATAGTACTGGGGGACTTCAACCTGCCATCTCTAGGCGAACGCTCTGATGGGGCTCAGGAGTTCATGGCTTCCATGACAACCATGGACTTGACCCAGGTAATTCAGGGTCCAACTCATATAGCACGACACACGCTTGACCTTGTGTTTCTCTCGGGGCAGTGGAGACGTGATCTTGAACTAAGGGGAATAGAGATCTCGCCCTTGTCATGGTCAGATCACTCCCTGCTGAGGCTTGACTTCCGGAAGCTACTCCCCCACTGCAGAGAGGTGGGACCGACTAAATGGTTCCGCCCCAGGGGCCTGATGGACGCATTGGGATTTCAGAAGGAGCTTGGAGAGATACCTGACTCCCTTGCCCACAATCCAACAAAGTCCTTGGTCGCTGCCTGGAATACAGCGGCGACTGAGGCTCTAGATCGGATTGCGCCTTCGCGGCCTCTCCGCAGCAGTGGATCCAGGAGGGCACCTTGGTTTACCGAGGAACTCTGGGAGATGAAGCGCCAAAAGAGACACCTAGAGCGACGTTGGAGGGCTAGCAACTCTGAATCTGACCGAACACAACTAAGAGCCTTTATTAGGACTTATTTAGTGGCGATACGGGCGGCAAAATGTACGCATCTTTCCACTCTTATTGCGTCCACAGAATCTCGCCTGGCCGCCCTGTTTAGGATAATCCACTCCCTCCTGAAAGGGAGGATGCGGGGGAACCCTTACAGGGAAGAGCTGAGGAATTTGTTCAGTTTCTGTCGGACAAAATCACTCAGATTCGGACGGACCTTGACTCCACTTGGACAGTACCAGCGGAGATGCCAAGGGAAAGCCTTGATCAGACTTCTTGGAATGAGTTCCAGCCTGTCACCCCTGAGGAAGTGGACAAGGCGATGGGAGCGATGAGTGCCTCCACCTGTTTACTGGACACGTGTCCTCCTGGTTGGTCTCGACCAGCAGGGAGGTAAACAAGGCTGGTTCCAGAGGATCATGAACATGTCTCTGCAGGAGGAAGCTTTCCCGCAACCTTTGAAAGAAGCGGTGATAGGACTCCTCCTTAAGAGGCCCTCTCTGGACCCAGCTATCCTCAAAAACTATCGTCCAGTCTCCAACCTCCCTTTCTTAGGGAAGGATGTCGAGAAGGTGGTGGCCCTTCAGCTCCGGCGGACCTTGGATGAAACAGATTATCTAGACGCCTTTCAGTCTGGGTTCAGGCCTGGATACTGCACCGAAACCGCCTTGGTCACGCTGACCGATGATCTCTGGCAGGCCAGGGATAGAGGACATTCCTCTATCCTGATGCTCCTTGACCTCTCAGCGGCTTTCGATACCATTGACCATGGTATCCTTCTGCGACGGCTGGAGGAGGTGGGAGTGGGAGGCACCATTTTACGGTGGTTCTCCTCCTACCTTTCCGGCAGGTCACAGTCGGTGTTGGTCGGAGGACAGAGGTCGACCCCTGGGCCCCTTAAATATGGGGTGCCGCAGGGCTCGGTCCTGTCCCCCTTCCTATTTAACATCTACATGAAGACACTGGGTGAGATCATTCACTGGCATGGGATTAAATGCCATCAATATGCAGATGATACCCAGTTGTATCTCTCCACCCCGTGCCAACTCAGTGTAGCGGTGGAAGTGATGTGCCAGTGCCTGGAAGCTGTCAGGGTCTGGATGGGAGTGAACAAGCTTGCACTCAATTCTGACAAGACTGTGTGGCTATGGATGTTGCCCCCCAAGAACAGCCTAGATGTTCCATCTCTAAGCCTGGGGGGTGAAACTTTACACCCCTCAGAGAAGATCTGCAACTTGGGTGTCCTCCTGGACCCGCAACTGAGATTAGAACATCACTTGTCAGCTGTGACCAGGGGGGCCTTTGCCCAGGTTCACCTGGTGCACCAGTTGCGGCCCTACCTGGATCGGGAGGCACTTCAGATGGTTACTCATGCCCTCGTCACCTCAAGACTTGACTACTGTAATGCGCTCTACATGGGGCTGCCCCTGAAGAGTGTTCGGAGACTACAATTGGTCCAGAATGCAGCTGCGTGAGCGATATTGGGTGTACCAAGATGCACCCATGTCACACCCATCCTCCGCGAGCTGCACTGGCTTCCTATTGGTCTCCGAACGCATTTCAAGCTGCTGGTTATTACTTTTAAAGCCCTACATGGCCTAGGACCCATATATCTGCGAGACCGTCTTCTGCTGCATACCTCCCAACGGCCGATAAGATAACACAGGGTGGGCCTTCTCCGAGTACCGTCGGCCAGTCAATGTTGTCTGGTGACCCCCCTGGGGGAGGGCCTTCTCTGTAGCTGCTCCGACCCTATGGAACGATCTACCGCCGGAGATCCAGACCCTTCCCACTCTCACGGCCTTCCGAAAGGCTATTAAAACCTGGCTATTCCAGCAGGCCTGGGGCTGTTGACCTCATGTACGAGGTCCAGCCCTGCCTAGATTGAGTGTATGAAGTGATCTTTTAACCTGTTTTTATTCTCTCTTTTTTAATTTTTACTTTTGAAATATATTTCTGTAAGCCGCCCGGAGTCCTCCGGGATTGGGCGACCTATAAATTTATTAAACAGTTAAACAGTTAAACGACCAGCAGGCACCAGCAGCGTTCCTCCCTGCAGCCACAGCCCCCGCCGCCCGCCTCCTCCTCGGCCCTGCCTCCGCTGCCGCGCTGCCACATGTAGAAGCGGAAGCTGCGGCCATAGAAGCGGTGGGTGGCCTCGTGGAAGTCTATGGGGGGCGCGAAGAAGAGGACGGCGTGCAGCAGGGCCCCGGCTCTCTCACGCGGGCCGCCTGGGCAGCAGCGCCTCGCCGGCAACACCCCGCCGGCTTTCTAACCCTTTCCTAAGTATTTGTTTGTATAAGTCATACCTACAAAATGCAATCATGCTCTAACTACAATAGGAATGGTCCAGAGTTTAACACATCATTACCTAAAATTTATTTTTGTTAGTAGTGACATTTCCATATCCAATCTTTTTTTCTCTGCGTAACAAAAACATAGCTAAGTTTATTTCTTAAGAGCAAAGATTTAGAAGCCCAGCATTTGTTTACATTACTTTATTGCTATTTATTACTATTTATTTATTACAATTTTTCCATTACTTTACTACCGTTACCTTTCCACTTCTTTTCATTTCTCCGTGTTTATTGTTGTAAATCACCTAGAGTAATCCCACAGCGAGATAGGCAGCAAATAAATTTAACGAATAAATACATATGCGAAGCCAGGTTAGGAAGGTGTTAGAAAGCGAGAAACTATAGTAAAAACAATACTGAACCGGTGTGCTGACTAAATGTAAAGTGGTCTTTCTGCAAATTAGGTCTGCAACATCAATCTATTAAACACTTAAAATCACATTTCTAAGTTTCCTTTAACACAGTGCAAATTGGTTTGGATTATGCGTGCCCAGATTGGTATTATAAAGACACTTTAAGTAAATAATTTTGAACTTTCAGGAAGGGCAGCTGAGGGCTGTTGGTTCCCACAAATCTCACAGGTAGAGATAAATGTCCCCTATGGGGTCCTCACTTTGGGGTATAAATGCTTCCCATTAATGTATCAATTTGAGAAAAAGTGACATGCTGGACACTTTGATTGAGCTTAATTGAGAAGGAATTAGAAAGTACAAGGGGAATGACAAAGTATAAAGAAAGTTAATAGATGTCACAAATTGCAGACATTTCTTTAAAATGTAATTTTGTTGCCTCATGTAGGAAGAGTGCCTTTTCTGAAATATGTCCTCTGAAAACAAAATATGCTTCTTGCTTTCATGAACAAAATAAATAATTAAAAGTAACGATTGTTTAAAAGGCATTTAGTCAAATTGTATTCCTCCCTCTTTCATCATCTTCATTGTCATCATCATTTGTCTTCTTTGAGTTGACCTGAAGTCTTGGTGACTTCATGGATAAAACTGTTACCTTTCTTCAAACCAATATATGGTGGTTTCCCATGCTATACTGCAGAATGTCTATCTGTGTATGTGTGTATTTGTGTCCTCCAATAGGATGTGTCCCAGTAATTGTTCAGAATAACACCCTTGAAGAGTGTTCGAAGACTTCAGCTAGTCCAGAATGCAGCCGCGCGAGCGATCGTGGGTGTACCCAGGTACACCCACGTTACACTTATCCTCCGCGAGCTGCACTGGCTACCCATTAGTCTCCGGACTCGCTTCAAGGTGCTAGTCATTACTTATAAAGCCCTACATGGCATCGGACCTGGGTACCTGAAAGACCGCCTCCTGCCAATTACCTCCCATAGACCGATCAGATCACACAGACTAGGCCTCCTCCAGATCCCATCTGCCAGCCAATGTCGGCTGGAGAGCCTTCTCTGTTGCAGCTCCAGCCCTCTGGAACAAGCTCCCCGTGGAGATCTGGACCCTTACTACTCTCCCGGCCTTCCACAAAGCCACTAAGATTTGGCTGCTCCGGCAGGCTGGGGGGCTGTTGAAATAGCCAGCCCCACGGTAACTATGAATGTTGTGTATTTTAAATTGTTGTTTGTCTATTTGTCTATTTATCCTCTTCCCTTGTTTATTGGAAGCCGCCCGGAGTCCTTCGGGAGTGGGCGGCATACAAGACCAATAAAATACAAATACAAATAATAAATACAAATAATTAGGGATACACTACAGCAGAAGTTCTTTTCTAGTCCTGGGTACCATTGTATGTTATACATACCCACCAGAGGTGCTATTCAGCAGGTTCTGACAAGTTCTGGAGAACTGGCAGTGGAAATTTTGAATAGTTCAGAGAATCGGTAAATATCACCTCTGACTGGCTCCACCCCCATCTATTCCCTGCCTCCTGAGTCCCAGCTGATCGGGAGGGAATGGGGATTTTGCAGTAACCTTCCCCTGCCACGCCCACCAAGCCATGCCCACAGAGTCATGTCATGCCCACCAAGCCATGCCTACAGAACAGGTAGTAAAAAAAAATTGAATCCCACGACTGATTCCATCCATTAGCAAAATATTTCTTGAGGTATCAAGCAGAATTTTGACATTTCCACACAAAATTGCCCAAATGCCATGGGAATTTGTGATTTGCAGGAACACATCTTGGGAGTTCTAGAAAGTATTCCATTGTTAATTCCTAACTTAGGAAAGTTGGAACTCTGTGGCCCATCAGAAGTTGCACTAAAACTTCAAAAGGATCTCATGCTAGCTAGAGAAGTCATGACTGGAGACAACCAACATTTGAGGACCACCCCTCTTGTACAGTTTTATGAAATGGAGACCACTGAAAAGCATTATTAATGTTGACGACCTGAACTACAAACCTAAATACATTTTAGATGACAGACTAAATCATACCTTCCTTCCTCCCAACACAAAGTATATTCAGAGCAACTTAAAATAAATGGGGAAAATATAATAAAATATAGAATCATAAATGAAAGCCAAGGGTAAAAATATAAAAAGTGGTTTTGTAGAGCTGAAGAATTAAAAGCTCCACTATAATTTTATTAAGGCCACAAGACTCTCTTGTTTGCTCCAACATTCATATTCTCCTCAAAATGGTTCCTTTTAAGTGGTAAAAATCCACAATGCTCCCAAATGTGTAATACTGCTGTTAAGCAGCAAACTTAAGAACACATATGTAGGACTGCTGTCCATTGAATGCAGAGCAACATTTTAGTAAACATGCAAAGGAACTGTACTTTAGAATGTCTTCGTCTTGATATCCTGGAAAGACTATATGTCACCATCAATCACCTACCTCTTATGACCTTTAATGCAGTTGCCGAGTTGATTTGCTGTACCTCCTCTCGAACTGGGGAGAATATGTTTGTAGCTGGCAGTGTGTTAAGCTCTTTAACCTTACTTCACTCTTTCAAATGAACATCACTTTTAAAAAAATCCAAATAACTTCTAAGAAGCTTCTATTCAGGTTTCATAACAAATAAATCAAGTGAATACTCCCTCTGGTAAATTAATAGCCAGACAAGACAGCAACAAGGGAATCACCGTAAATTATAAGGGGGAAGGAAAAGAATGATTCTGGAACACAAGGTCTCCATATGTCTCCATACACGTCTACACAGACTCCTGTGTGTAATTTATAGGTATCCCTGTGGAACAAGGGACCTGTCTCTGAATATGAACACATGCTGTAAAGGTTACAGAATGGGTGGCTCCTGGTTTCCTCATGTAGTCCCTTTCTCACAGCCTTCTGGGAAAGGAGTTGTTTCCAAAAATGAATCAATTATCGTTTACAAGGCCTCCTGCCACTGAACCTTGCAATATTAATCCTCATTCACCATCTACAAAGTGATTTTGTTCCAGTCTCAAGAGCTTTGAGGAGCTACAATTTTAGTCATTGGCCTGGGCAGTTCTGGAAACTATTTTCTCAAGAGGTTGCGAGCTCAGTGGGGCTGGGTCTATGAACACAGCTATAAACATGAGTCTTGATGCACAAAATCAATATTAAACAAGGGTTTTTTCCCCCAACATATCACATGGGAACATAGTTGTGTACTTTTTCTGGCAGTGGGTACCTCCAACTGTTTAGAATCTTAATATTAAAAACAAAATATTTGATTCCTTACTTGTAAGGAATCCTCTGTCTTCATTTCTATTTTCCCATAGTTTTTGTATAAATTTATAACTCAAGTCATGATCTAAAAAGAGTACATGTAAAGCAGCTGGTTTATTTCTTCCTCATAAGTAGATATGTAAAATGATTGTGCTATAAATCCTACTAAAGATAGGCTTAAATTTTTTATTACTAGCAGATCTGTGGAGGGAAAATTTTTGGCAGAAATGAAAGGCAACAAGTGTTCATTCTGTTTGTCCTTCCTCAGTAGAAAATCCAACATGCTTTTGAGAAAGTGTGATGGAGATAGAATTCTTGGTTCTATTTCTTTTTCATACTGACTGTACTATGTAGTTCTTCCTCCAAAGAATTTATACTGATATAACTCTTCCAAGAAGTATATTGATATATTCTGTCAATCAGCTCCATTTATGCTTATGGATTGAATAATAAGAAAAATCTGATGATGTATGTGCTCATTCAGAGAAATTACATGGGATAACTTTAAAGAATCACTATAATATCCAATCTGTTATGTTTTATCACCCAGCTAGATGGCAGCATCTAGCTGACTTTGGTGGATCTTCAAATGCTAAGCTGTGCTTGTCCTGGTTAGGACATGGATGGGAAACTATCAGGGAATTCCAGATTTATGGATTTCTAGATTAGGAAAACATTTCTGTAGAAGACAATTTCTTACTATTGCCGAGATCAAAACTTAGTTGTGCCCATAAAGTCATTAGGAGCTGAGTTCAGTTCAGAAGAGATCCTGTTTATATATCATGTTCCAGCCAGGTAGTACGTTATGTAGTAAAACAGCCCAGTATTATCAGTGGTTAATCTGTTATGAAGCAGAAATGGCCTTGGGAATGTTTGCTGCTGCTGCTTCTTCTTCTTCTTCTTCTTCTTCTTCTTCTTCTTCTTCTTCTTCTTCTTCTTCTTCTTCTTCTTCTTCTTATTATTATTATTATTATTATTATTATTATTATTATTATTATTATTATTATTATTGTTATTGTTATTGTACAATTGTATCACAGCGGCCAGTTGTTTCGCCGGATTTGGCATTGGTTACTAGTCGGGCCCCACCCAGGGGCCTAGGACGTCGTAACGTATTTTCGTAATATGCGTGCAGATCCAAGCAGTGCGGCTTTTTGCATTTGACTGGTGGTGATTTTGTCAATTTTTAACTGTTTTAAATGTAATTCCAGTGCTTTTGGAATAGCACCCAGTGTGCCAATTACCACTGGAATTATCACTGCTGGTTTGTGCCATAGTCGTTGAATTTCGATTTTTAAGTCCTGGTATCTTGCGATTTTTTCATGTTCTTTCTCGGCGACCCTGCTATCACCTGGTATTGCGATGTCTATGATTGTGACCTAATAATAATAATTATTATTATTATACAATTGTATCACAGCGGCCAGTTGTTTCGCCGGATTTGGCATTGGTTACTAGTCGGGCCCCACCCAGGGGCCTAGGACGTTGTAACGTATTTTCGTAATATGCGTGCAGATCCAAGCAGTGCGGCTTTTTGCATTTGACTGATGGTGATTTTGTCAATTTTTAACTGTTTTAAATGTAATTCTAGTGCTTTTGGAATAGCACCCAGTGTGCCAATTACCACTGGAATTACCACTGCTGGTTTGTGCCATAGTCGTTGAATTTCGATTTTTAAGTCCTGGTATCTTGCGATTTTTTCATGTTCCTTCTCGGCGACCCTGCTATCACCTGGTATTGCGATGTCTATGATTGTGACCTTATTTTTCTCAACCAGTTATGAGAACTGATTTCTAATATACCTGGAAAAACTAAGTTGGAGACAGCCACTGTAGTTCTTGCCTTCATGAATTAGTTTTTCATGCATCAACATTCTCTGGTGCTTATGAAGCTGGTGCCACAAAGCAGGGGTAGATAAATCAGAAATCAATGTATTTCTAGAAGTCAGAAACTTTGATAATGCTACTGTGAGATAAAGCAACTCTGATAAAATGATTTCATCAGGATAGCATAGGGATAGACTATACTCAAATAGTGTAAGAATTGGGTTCATTTATGGAAAGATGATCAATCTATTTAGTTGCCCCAGACAAAACTCGGCAAGCCACTTTTTCATTTTATGCCTTTAGCAACTCACAGTGGACTGATTAAATTCAACATTTTTATTTGGAGGTTGCTATTTCAAAATTAACAGCAAAAGGCAAAAAGCAGGATAATGGTTACATTACAATAATCTCTGTCTTGGGAAGTGTTGAATGACAGCTCAAGGGTCGTTGCAAAAGTTTGAAGTTTTTGTAAGACTCAAGAAACTTTTGTTTTAACACCCGTGTCAGGAAACAAATACCAGATGCAATGGCTTAATGCAAAATAAATAAATATTCGTCTATTGGTTCCAACTTTCTTGGCATCTGCTCAGTTTCCAGGCAAAATGACAATAGGATCAAGGTATATTTGGTCTTCTCTACTCTTTTGCCTTTGAATTTGTCTAAGGGCAGGGCAAAATGCAACCTAACCTTGTATCCATTGCCTTAGACCTCAAAGCTAAAGAATTGGTTCTGCTTACTGTTTATGGAATTACCTTCTTAAATGGTTGCATCTGTTGATGGCATTATCCAGACATAGAGACAATATTTCAACATTGTGCCATTTATTTTTGAGGTGTTCATCAGATTTTATTTATTTAGTATTTATTTATTTATCAAACATATTTATATGGCTGCCCATAGGTGGCTCCAGGGGATTTACAAAAGGTAATCTTGGTTTGAGAGTGTGGTATCTGATATGGCAATACTGGTTTTATAAAGAATGTTGTTTGAAAGTTTGCAATATGTGTCCGTGTGTGTTTGTAGGCATGTGTATGTATGTATGTCATCATCGTCGTCGTCGTCGTCATCATCATCATCATCATCATCATCATCATCATCATCATCATCATCATCTTAGCCATTGTCTATCCACTGCTGGATGAAGTCATCTTCCACCAATATGATCAATATGATCCTGAGCTTTCTTTTGCCAAATGGGCCCACAATGCTCATTGATGTTGTTGATCCAGCAGAGAGTGCTAAACATGCCAACAGGTTGGAAACATGTGGAAGGCAACCATTAGTAAGTTTGCTTTCAAAAATGAACATACATAGTGCTGGTACCATATCATAATGAACCTTAAATGGATCTATATGGGACTTCAACCTTCTGCCCTTATTTATCTCCTTTACAACAAACTATGAAATGTGATATTTACTGTATTCTGGAGGAAATTAGAGCAGCATTAAGCTTTGAGATAACTTTAGCATAACTTGAATCACAATCTTCCACACATGGACACATATCACTCCTGAGTGTCCGAGGATGACTTCATTGTATCATCACTTTTAGTAACAGTTCTCAGCTACTAATAGTAACATTAATAATAACAGTGCACCCTAGTTGGAATTGTCTCTATCCCTGCTATGGACCATCTGGATTTCTGACTTCCTCTTATTTAACAATAGCAACCACAAATGACTCATCTCCTTTATTGTGCTGATACGTCTGAAATTAAAAAAAGAATGGATTATGCAAGAATGGGTTGCCATTCTTTGGCTTTTGGAGCCTTAACACCATTGTACTCTGATATTTAAAATACCTTCCCGGTTCAATACTCTTTAATTTCAGTTTAGACTTAAATATTCTCAAGTTCTTAAAAAAAAATCTTCATAACCATGAAAACTCCCTTATCCTGCCACTGGAGATTGTACAGAGATGTAAACAAGTAAACCTTCACCCGCTAAAACTTTATACCCAAGTTCATATTTTTTGTGTCAAATTAGTGGACAAATATGCAGCTTAACTTTGCATGACTTGCATTGTTTATCCAACTCATCAGAACATTAAAATCAGTGAATCTCAACCTTGGAATTTTAAGATGAGTGACTTCTACTCCCGGAATTGCCCAACCAATATGGCTGAACTCCACCCATCTTAAAGTTGTCAAGGTTGAGAAATACTGCTCTATATAATAGCAGAAGTTCTGGAAGATCAATCCCTGATATGTATTGCTGCAGAAATGCTAGTATCTTTCTTTGTCTGCGTGGTAAGCATAGCATTCCTGCCCACAGGCATACCTCTACAACATGTGTTCGCTTAAAGTCCTAAGTATCTTGTAAAGAGGAGTTCTTTAAATGTGTAACAGATGCACAAAGAGACTGTGGGCAGAGAACTGTCATCAAGTTTCAAAAATGATGGCCAACATACGGTATTCTTAAAACAAGGTTAAAGGGTCTGTCATTTGATGCATCTCCAAGTATAGTTGTTTCTGAAAGTGATAATTCTATAAAAAAATTCAAGTGAGGTCAGTTGTCAGTATGATAGGCATGAATGTTTGGCAGCTGCTTTCAAATGCATTCAAGCCTCTTAAAAACATCCAGTGACTGCCTGGTTCCTGTTGGTAAGGCAGACACAGTATAAAGGTGTACCAGCCATATTTTGTCCCTCTTCTCCAGTGTCCCCTTTTCCATTTTTAATTTGTTTCTCTCCAACTACAAGCCAGGAGCAAAACAATATTGACTCCACTCGACATCAAGAAAGATAGGTAAGATACTGGTTTTTAGAATATGTCAGAAGCTTAGGGAACAGTTCCAGAAACATTCTCATTCCATGCCAATTTTGTTTTCTTCTAAAATTAAGAAAGAAAGAAAATAGTCTTGAAGATTTTTGTGTGGTGACTGAAAGGGAGAGAAATATTTTCTATCCAAATCCAAAATCAATAGTTATACCAATGGAAGGGGAAAAACAAAACAAAAAATAGCGCCTGGATTGTTTTCCCGTAGACCATTGAGCTAAATTACATATAACCTTATGAAGCGTCACTTTTGTAAGCTGCCAGAAAGATTAACTGGAAAACACATTAACTGGGAAAATGTGGATGAAGATTCTCAGTCATCCAGGTAGAGTTGTCTGGAAGCCAAGTCACAGCAACTGGACTTCCTTTGTCTTTGATTTGAAATGTTTTGATGCTGATCGAAGTAGCTTCTTCATTTCAAACCAAAATTTCCAAACATTCTGGGAAAGTGTTTTAAAACTGTCTTTTTTCAGATGGCATTGGGAAGACTAGAAGGTATTCTATTCTCATGTTTGAAGGGGTGGTTGCAATTAAAGGTTTTTGTATTTTTGATGTTTTCTTCAGTGGTGAAATTCAAATTTTTTTACTAACAGTTCTGCAGGTGTGGCTTGGTGGGCATGGCAGGGGAAGGATACTGCAAAATCCCCATTCCCACCCCACTGCAGGAAAAGAATACTGCAAATTCTCCAATCCCTCCCACTCCTGAGGGAAGGTGATTGCAAAAGCTCCATTCCCACCTCACTTTGGGGCCAGCCAGAGGTGGTACTTGCCGGTTCTCCAAACTACTCAAAGAACCCATCAGAGCCTGCTGAATTTCACCCCTGGTTTTCTTTATTTATGTGTTGTTCATATGAAATTGCAGGATAAAGTTCAACTGATCAAACAGATTGAGGAAGGGGGGGGGGACAAAGAGAGATGCACACATATTAGGTTTATTTTATCCACACATAAAAATTATGGAAGTGTTTATACTAAAATTAGAATCATTAACTGCTTGCTTATCAATATAGTATTAAATGTGTCTTGGATGAAATCTGTGTGTCCTGTATATACTGTATGAATCCAGAAGACAATCTAGCAGTGGGTTGGGGATTGGAAGACTGGCCTTTTGTAGCTACTTCACATTGTCAGAGGTTTAATCTTCTGGAAGGCAGCTCTGAACCTTTTTGGGATTGTGTGTGGCATGTTGATTATTGATTCAGTGGCTGATTTTTGATTTTGTAAGTTTATTGATGATAAATATTACATCAGTAATCTGGATTTTATGTAATTATGAGCCATGCAGAATATAAGACTGAAACACCATAAGAAAAATATATAAATGAATAAAGTCAGTGGGAGAGGCAGCTGAGCAAACAATTTTACTTCAGGTTTATGTAATTGGTTTCATATACCTGATTTTTTTCATTGGCAGCTTGCAGACACTAATATTATTTCATGTGATACTTGAAAAGTTGAACTGTCTTGCAAAGGTTCCCCAAATTTCTGCTCTCAGTGTTCAGTACTTCCATTGGTTTAAATATAAATTCATTTTTTTAATATATATTTGTGTGACTCGGCAGTTTTCAAACTTCTGCCATTACTTTGGAAAATACATGTGGGAACTTTCAAAGGCATTAGAATTAATGGTTGAATTCTATTCTAATAGAAGCCCAAAGAAAGAAACATATTTTTTCTGGTTACTTAATTTTTATGGTTACTTAATTAAAAGTATTTAATTAAAAACTTTTGAGCAAAGCAACTAAAAATAATAAATTACATTCTCCAATCTGGTTTGCCTTTGTTCTGAACAACCTCCAAAGTATGTTCCCTTTTCTAATATATTGTGACCTGTTTACACAATACTAAAGTTACTTTCAGGCAAGCAAGTTTACATTTAATCATGACAAAAATAAAAAAAAAATTTTTTTGTCATGATCAAATATTATTTTTGCCAATTAACTGCCAATTAACAGTGACAATTGAGACTGGAATTTCCATTGTTAAATAACACGGTCACAAAGCATATGTCACATAACTACCTAGTCACAGAAATTCTGACACTCTTAGTTTCCACATTAAGTGAATCACTGTGGGACATTAAAGGAGGATGTCACAAGGTTGCCATGTGCGACCTTCTGCTGGCTTCTTCACTGATTTTACTTGCTGGAAGCTAGCAAACAAGAGTGTAACATGGTTACCATTTGACCACATGACTGTGCAACAGCTGTAAGAGGGCCACTCATTCAGTGCTGCTACAAGTTTGTACAGTCAGCATATAAATAGTCTTTAAGGCACTTTAATCCCCACAATGGATGAATGGTTGCAAAAGTTAATGGAGTTGATTTGATTTGATTTGATTTAATAAATTTATAGGCTGCTCAATCCCGAAGGACTCGGCTTACAGAAAATAAATTTTAAAAAGTGAAGAGTTAAAAACAACAACGGAGGAAACAGATTAAAAGAAAGCACATCATACACCCAGTCTAATCGGGGCTGGACCTCGGTCAAGGGGTCAACAGCCCTAGGCCTGCCGGAATATTATTATTATTATTATTATTATTATTATTATTATTATTATTATTATTATTATTATTATTATTATTATTATTATTATACAATTGTATCACAGCGGCCAGTTGTTTCGCCGGATTTGGCATTGGTTACTAGTCGGGCCCCACCCAGGGGCCTAGGACGTCGTAACGTATTTTCGTAATATGCATGCAGATCCAAGCAGTGTGGCTTTTTGCATTTGACTGATGGTGATTTTGTCCATTTTTAACTGTTTTAAATGTAATTCCAGTGCTTTTGGAATAGCACCCAGTGTGCCAATTACCACTGGAATTACCACTGCTGGTTTGTGCCATAGTCGTTGAATTTCGATTTTTAAGTCCTGGTATCTTGCGATTTTTTCAAGTTCCTTCTCGGCGACCCTGCTATCACCTGGTATTGCGATGTCTATGATTGTGACCTTATTTTTCTCAACCAGTGTGATGTCTGGTGTATTATGCGCCAGTATTTTGTCCGTTTGTATACGGAAATCCCACAAGATCTTGACCATCTGATTTTCGGTGACTTTTTCAGGCTGATGTTCCCACCAGTTTGTTGCTGTTTTAATATTATAATTTTTGCACAAATTCCAATGGATCATTTGTGCTACTGAATTGTGCCGCAATTTATAATCAGTCTGCGCAATTTTTTTACAGCAGCTGAGTATGTGATCAACAGTTTCATCAGCTTCTTTGCAAAGTCTGCATTTGGCATCATCAGAGGATTTTTCGATTTTGGCCTTAATGGCATTTGTGCGGATAGCTTGTTCTTGCGCAGCCAGGATTAGTGACTCTGTTTCTTTCTTTAATGTACCTGTTGTTAACCATAACCAAGTTTGTTCACTGTCCACTTTATCTTTTATTTTTTCCAGAAATTGGCCATGCAGTGCTTTGTTCTGCCAACTCTCCATTCTTGATTTTATCGCATGTTTTCTGTATTCTTGTTTCGTCTGTTGGGCCTTCAGTAGATTTTTGTTCTTTACTTTGATTAATAGATCTTCTTGACTTTCTTTTAAATAATCAGCCAGTGCATGTTTTTCTTCTTCAACTGTTTGCTTCACTTGTAATAATCCTCTGCCACCTGATTTTCGGGGCAGATATAGTCTATCAGTATCACCACGTGGATGTAAACTGTAGTGCATTGTCATTAGTTTCCTGGTTTTTCGGTCCATAAGGTCCAAATCAGCTTGTGTCCAGTTAACTATACCAGCTGTGTATCTTATAACTGGTATTGCCCAGGTATTTATGGCCTTGATTGTATTTCCACCATTCAATTTAGATTTCAGAATTTTCCTAACTCTGTTGGTGTACTCTCGCCTGACAACAGTTTTTACTTCTCCATGCTTGATGTTATCCAACTGCAGAATGCCTAAGTATTTGTAGGCTTCATTTTCTTTGCATTTAATTAGTTGGCCATTGGGCATTTCAATTCCCTCAGATGCAGTGATTTTGCCTCTTTTTATGGATACAGTGGCGCATTTTTCCATGCCAAACTGCATTGAAATATCGGTGCTGAATACTCGGACTGTATTTGTCAATGATTGGATTTCTATTTCTGACTTTCCATAGAGTTTCAAATCATCCATATATAGTAAATGTGAAATTTTTTCAGCTTCTTTGGCTGTTTGGTAGCCTAATTTCATTTTTTTTAAGATTACTGATAGTGGGATCATTGCGATGATGAAGAGAAGAGGTGAAAGTGAATCACCCTGGAAAATTCCTCGCTTGATATTAACCATTCCGTAGATCTCATTCCCTATCCAACTGCAGAATGCCTAAGTATTTGTAGGCTTCATTTTCTTTGCATTTAATTAATTGGCCATTGGGCATTTCAATTCCCTCACATGCAGTGATTTTGCCCCTTTTTATGGAGCTGAATACTCGGACTGTGTTTGTCAATGATTGGATTTCTATTTCTGACTTTCCATAGAGTTTCAAATCATCCATATATAGTAAATGTGAAATTTTTTCAGCTTATTTGGCTGTTTGGTAGCCTAATTTCATTTTTTTAAAGATTACTGATAGTGGGATCATTGCGATGATGAAGAGAAGAGGTGAAAGTGAATCACCCTGGAAAATTCCTTGCTTGATATTAACCATTCCGTAGATCTCATTCCCTACTTCCAACTCAGTTCTCCATTGTTTCATCGCCTTTTCAGTAAAGGATGTAATATTTTTGCTAATGCCAGTTGTTTCTAAGCATTTTATGATCCAACTATGTGGCAGTGAGTCAAATGCCTTTTTGTAATCAATCCAGACCATATTCAAGTTCGTTTTTCTGTTCTTACAATTTTCTAATATCATTTTATCAATTAGGAGCTGATCTTTTGTGCCCCTGCTCCTTCTTTTGTTGCCTTTTTGCTCTTTTGGCAAGATATTGTTTCTTTCTAAATAATCCATCATGTTATCTGCAATAATGCCTGTGAGTAATTTGAAGGTTGTTGGCAAGCATGTTATTGGTCTTTAGTTTTCAGGTGTTGTTCCTTTAGTTGCATCTTTCTGAATCAAGTATGTTTTTCCAGTTGTCAACCATTCATCAATTTGGCCCTTTTGTAAAATTTCATTCAGTTGCCTGGCCAATATTGCATGTACACTGGTCAGATATTTGAGCCAGAAACCATGTAATTGGTCCTTTCCAGGTGATGTCCAATTCTTTACCTTTTTTACTCGATTTTTGACTATCTAAGTTGTTATTTCTAATACTTGCATTTGTTTGTTGCCAATGCTTTTCTCAAAGTCATGTATCCACTTTGCTTCCTTATTGTAGTCCTTTGCATTTTCCCACAATTCTTTCCAGAATTCAACTGTGGCCTGCTTTTCTGGTTTTTAACTTTTGGTGTCACCATTCACATTAAGACTTTGATAAAAACGGCGTTGGTCTGATCAAAATTGCTGATTTTGTTTATATTGGATGATTCGTGCCTCATATCTTTCAATTTTTCTAGCTGTTGCTGTTATCTGCTGTTTTACAATCTCTACAGCTTCATTGATGTTTCTTGTATCCAATCTATATCTTCTGATTAGCCGATCTATGGTTCTGTTGTTTTTAAGCCATTGCTCATGCATGTTCTTTAAGTAACTAGCATCTGCCCTTAATTTTTTGACTTTTTGTTCTAATCGGATTTTCCACTTTGGCTTTGATGCTTTTTCTGTTGTGTGACTAGGTACTCTGATTTTAATGCCTAGTTCATTAGTGACTATTGCAGCTGCACTGTACATTAACTGGTTCGTTTCCAAGATGAATCCCGATCCAATTGTTGAAAACACTGCATTAACCATTTTCATGATAGGGGCCAAAATTTTCTTCGGCACAGTTTTTAGTGATGGTAAACGTTGCCTTTCCTCATTAAGCAGAAAATGCTCCATGATCTTATACTTCAATTCTTTTTGTTTTTGAGTTAGTTCATCAGTTGATTCAGTGATAACTGGTTCTAGTGGTGGTGGTGTTATTTCCTCCCCGAGAGCTTCTTCTGGGAGTTCTACTATAATGTCTTTAGTTGTGTCTTGAATATCAGTTATTTCTGCTTGTGATATTGTTTTTTTGGTTTTGCAATTTGCCTGAATTTCCTCAAGTTCAACTTCACTAAACACTTTATTCCGTATAATAAATCGCCTTTGATCTGCTAGTCGTTGTTCACTAACATTTGAATCTGGATATTGTTGTTTCCATAATTCATACATTCGCTTTAAATAACCTCTTTTTTCTGGCTCTGAGTTGTAGTAACAGGCCATTATGGCACGGTTTTCATCTGCACTATATTTTTGTCGTTTTGTTGGCTGGTCCACTTGTAGCCCACTTGTCGACAGATATCCAGGGACCCCAACATCCGCCGCGGCCCTTGTTAACCCACGCGATGACCTATGCGGTATAAAATTTTTATTCGTTTCTTTCACCATATTGTATGGGTTGGCGGGGTTTTTTTATGGGGCCAGTTGCCAACCTGACCCCAACCCTCCTCCTTTCTCATCCGGGCTTGGGACCGGCAACAGCGGAGTTTGGGACCGGCAACGGTGGAGTTTTATCATTATTATTATTATTATTATTATTATTATTATTATTATTATTATTATTATTATTATTATTACACAATTGTATCACAGCGGCCAGTTGTTTCGCCAGATTTGGCATTGGTTACTAGTCGGGCCCCACCCAGGGGCCTAGGACGTCGTAACGTATTTTCGTAATATGCGTGCAGATCCAAGCAGTGCGGCTTTTTGCATTTGACTGATGGTGATTTTGTCAATTTTTAACTGTTTTAAATGTAATTCCAGTGCTTTTGGAATAGCACCCAGTGTGCCAATTACCACTGGAATTACCACTGCTGGTTTGTGCCATAGTCGTTGAATTTCGATTTTTAAGTCCTGGTATCTTGCGATTTTTTCATGTTCCTTCTCGGCGACCCTGCTATCACCTGGTATTGCGATGTCTATGATTGTGACCTTATTTTTCTCAACCAGTGTGATGTCTGGTGTATTATGCGCCAGTATTTTGTCAGTTTGTATACGGAAATCCCACAAGATCTTGACCATCTGATTTTCGGTGACTTTTTCAGGCTGATGTTCCCACCAGTTTTTTGCTGTTTTGATATTATAATTTTTGCACAAATTCCAATGGATCATTTGTGCTACTGAATTGTGCCGCAATTTATAATCAGTCTGCGTGATTTTTTTACAGCAGCTGAGTATGTGATCAACAGTTTCGTCAGCTTCTTTGCAAAGTCTGCATTTGGCATCATCAGAGGATTTTTCGATTTTGGCCTTAATGGCATTTGTGCGGATAGCTTGTTCTTGCGCAGCCAGGATTAGTGACTCTGTTTCTTTCTTTAATGTACCTGTTGTTAACCATAACCAAGTTTGTTCACTGTCCACTTTATCTTTTATTTTTTCCAGAAATTGACCATGCAGTGCTTTATTCTGCCAACTCTCCATTCTTGATTTTATCACATCTTTTCTGTATTCTTGTTTTGTCTGTTGGGCCTTCAGTAGATTTTTGTTCTTTACTTTATTATTATTATTATTTATTATTCATTATTATTATTATTATTATTATTATTATTATTATTATTATTACACAATTGTATCACAGCGGCCAGTTGTTTCGCCGGATTTGGCATTGGTTACTAGTCGGGCCCCACCCAGGGGCCTAGGACGTCGTAACGTATTTTCGTAATATGCGTGCAGATCCAAGCAGTGCGGCTTTTTGCATTTGACTGATGGTGATTTTGTCAATTTTTAACTGTTTTAAATGTAATTCCAGTGCTTTTGGAATAGCACCCAGTGTGCCAATTACCACTGGAATTACCACTGCTGGTTTGTGCCATAGTCGTTGAATTTCGATTTTTAAGTCCTGGTTTCTTGCGATTTTTTCATGTTCCTTCTCGGCGACCCTGCTATCACCTGGTATTGCGATGTCTATGATTGTGACCTTATTTTTCTCAACCAGTGTGATGTCTGGTGTATTATGCGCCAGTATTTTGTCGGTTTGTATACGGAAATCCCACAAGATCTTGACCATCTGATTTTCGGTGACTTTTTCAGGCTGATGTTCCCACCAGTTTTTTGCTGTTTTGATATTATAATTTTTGCACAAATTCCAATGGATCATTTGTGCTACTGAATTGTGCCGCAATTTATAATCAGTCTGCGTGATTTTTTTACAGCAGCTGAGTATGTGATCAACAGTTTCGTCAGCTTCTTTGCAAAGTCTGCATTTGGCATCATCAGAGGATTTTTCGATTTTGGCCTTAATGGCATTTGTGCGGATAGCTTCTTCTTGCGCAGCCAGGATTAGTGACTCTGTTTCTTTCTTTAATGTACCTGTTGTTAACCATAACCAAGTTTGTTCCCTGTCCACTTTATCTTTTATTTTTTCCAGAAATTGACCATGCAGTGCTTTGTTCTGCCAACTCTCCATTCTTGATTTTATCACATCTTTTCTGTATTCTTGTTTTCTCTGTTGGGCCTTCAGTAGATTTTTGTTCTTTACTTCGATTAATAGATGTTCTTGACTTTCTTTTAAATAATCAGCCAGTGCATGTTTTTCTTCTTCAACTGTTTGCTTCACTTGTAATAATCCTCTGCCACCTGATTTTCGGGGCAGATATAGTCTATCAGTATCACCACGTGGATGTAAACTGTAGTGCATTGTCATTAGTTTCCTGGTTTTTCGGTCCAAAAGGTCCAAATCAGCTTGTGTCCAGTTAACTATGCCAGCTGTGTATCTTATAACTGGTATTGCCCAGGTATTTATGGCCTTGATTGTATTTCCACCATTCAATTTAGATTTCAAAATTTTCCTAACTCTGTTGGTGTACTCTCGTCTGACAATAGTTTTTACTTCTCCATGCTTGATGTTATCCAACTGCAGAACGCCTAAGTATTTGTAGGCTTCATTTTCTTTGCATTTAATCAGTTGGCCATTGGGCATTTCAATTCCCTCAGATGCAGTGATTTTGCCTCTTTTTATGGATACAGTGGCGCATTTTTCCATGCCAAACTGCATTGAAATATCGGTGCTGAATACTCGGACTGTGTTTGTCAATGATTGGATTTCTATTTCTGACTTTCCGTAGAGTTTCAAATCATCCATATATAGTAAATGCGAAATTTTTTCAGCTTTTTTGGCTGTTTGGTAGCCTAATTTCATTTTTTTTAAGATTACTGATAGTGGGATCATTGCGATGATGAAGAGAAGAGGTGAAAGTGAATCACCCTGGAAAATTCCTCGCTTGATATTAACCATTCCGTAGCTCTCATTCCCTACTGCCAACTCAGTTCTCCATTGTTTCATTGCCTTTTCAGTAAAGGATGTAATATTTTTGCTAATGCCAGTTGTTTCTAAGCATTTTATGATCCAACTATGTGGCAGTGAGTCAAATGCCTTTTTGTAATCAATCCAGACCATATTCAAGTTCGTTTTTCTGTTCTTACAGTTTTCTAATATCATTTTATCAATTAGAAGCTGATCTTTTGTGCCCCTGCTCCTTCTTTTGTTGCCTTTTTGCTCTACTGGCAAGATGTTGTTTGTTTCCAAATAATCCATCATGTTATCTGCAATAATGCCTGTGAGTAATTTGAAGGTTGTTGGCAAGCATGTTATTGGTCTGTAGTTTTCAGGTGTTGTTCCTTTAGTTGCATCTTTCTGAATCAAGTATGTTTTTCCAGTTGTCAACCATTCATCAATTTGGCCCTTTTGTAAAATTTCATTCAGTTGCCTGGCCAATATTGCATGTAAACTGGTCAGATATATGAGCCAGAAACCATGTAATTGGTCCTTTCCAGGTGATGTCCAATTCTTTACCTTTTTAACTCGATTTTTGACCATCTCAGTTGTTATTTCTAATACTTGCATTTGTTTGTTGCCAATGCTTTTCTCAAAGTCATGTATCCACTTTGCTTCCTTGTTGTAGTCCTTTGCATTTTCCCACAATTCTTTCCAGAATTCAACTGTGGCCTGTTTTTCTGGTTTTTCACTTTTGGTGTCACCATTTACATTAAGACTTTGATAAAAACGGCGTTGGTCTGATCGAAATTGCTGATTTTGTTTATATTGGATGATTCGTGCCTCATATCTTTCAATTTTTCTAGCTGTTGCTGTTATCTGCTGTTTTACAATCTCTACAGCTTCATTGATGTTTCTTGTATCCAATCTATATCTCCTGATTAGCCGATCTATGATTTTGTTGTTTTTAAGCCGTTGCTCATGCATGTTCTTTAAGTTACTAGCATCTTCCCTTAATTTTTTTATTTTTTGTTCTAAACGGATTTTCCACTTTGGCTTTGATGCTTTTTCTGTTGTATGACTAGGTACTTTAATTTTAATGCCTAGTTCATTAGTGACTATTACAGCTGCGCTGTACATTAACTGGTTTGTTTCCAAGATGGATCCCGGTTCAATTGTTGAAAACACTGCATTAACCATTTTCATGATAGGGGCCAAAATTTTCTTCGGCACAGTTTTTAGTGATGGTAAACGTTGCCTTTCCTCATTAAGCAGAAAATGCTCCATGATCTTATCCTTCAACTCTTTTTGTTTTTGAGTTAGTTCATCAGTTGGTTCAGTGATAACTGGTTCTAGTGGTGGTGATGTTATTTCCTCCCCAAGAGCTTCTTCTGGGAGTTCTACTATAATGTCTTTAGTTGTGTCTTGAATATCAGTTATTTCCGCTTGTGATATTGTTTTTTGGGTTTTGCAATTTGCCTGAATTTCCTCATGTTCAACTTCACTAAACACTTTATTCCGTATAATAAATCGCCTTTGATCTGCTAGTCGTTGTTCACTAACATTTGAATCTGGATATTGTTGTTTCCATAATTCATACATTCGCTTTAAATAGCCTCTTTTTTCTGGCTCTGAGTTGTAGTAACAGGCCATTATGGCACGGTTTTCATCTGCACTATATTTTTGTCGTTTTGTTGGCTGGTCCACTTGTAGCCCACTTGTCGACGGATGTCCAGGGACCCCAACATCCGCCGCGGCCCTTGTTAACCCGCGCGACGACCGATGCGGTATGGAATTCTTATTTGTTTTTTTCACCATATTGTATGGGTTGGCGGGGGTTTTTTTACGGGACCAGATGCCAACCTGATCCCAACCTTCCTCCTTTCTCATCCGGGCTTGGGACCGGCAATGGCGGAGTTTTATTATTATTATTATTATTATTATTATTATTATTATTATTATTATTATTATTATTATTATTATTATTATTATTATTATTATTATTATTATTATTATACAATTGTATCACAGCGGCCAGTTGTTTCGCCAGATTTGGCATTGGTTACTAGTCGGGCCCCACCCAGAGGCCTAGGACGTCATAATGTATTTTCGTAATATGCGTGCAGATCCAAGCAGTGCGGCTTTTTGCATTTGACTGATGGTGATTTTGTCAATTTTTAACTGTTTTAAATGTAATTCCAGTGCTTTTGGAATAGCACCCAGTGTGCCAATTACCACTGGAATTACCACTGCTGGTTTCTGCCATAGTCGTTGAATTTCGATTTTTAAGTCCTGGTATTTTGCTATTTTTTCATGTTCTTTCTCGGCGACCCTGCTATCACCTGGTATTGCGATGTCTATGATTGTGACCTTATTTTTCTCAACCAGTGTGATTTCTGGTGTATTATGTGCCAGTATTTTGTCTGTTTGTATACGGAAATCCCACAAGATCTTGACCATCTGATTTTCGGTGACTTTTTCAGGCTGATGTTCCCACCAGTTTGTTGCTGTTTTAATATTATAATTTTTGCACAAATTCCAATGGATCATTTGTGCTACTGAATTGTGCCGCAATTTATAATCAGTCTGCGCGATTTTTTTACAGCAGCTGAGTATGTGATCAACAGTTTCATCAGCTTCTTTGCAAAGTCTGCATTTGGCATCGTCAGAGGATTTTTCTATTTTGGCCTTAATGGCATTTGTGCGGATAGCTTGTTCTTGCGCAGCCAGGATTAGTGACTCTGTTTCTTTCTTTAATGTACCTGTTGTTAACCATAACCAAGTTTGTTCACTGTCCACTTTATCTTTTATTTTTTCCAGAAATTGGCCATGCAGTGCTTTGTTCTGCCAACTCTCCATTCTTGATTTTATCGCATCTTTTCTGTATTCTTGTTTCGTCTGTTGGGCCTTCAGTATTTTTTTGTTCTTTACTTCAATTAATAGATGTTCTTGACTTTCTTTTAAATAATCAGCCAGTGCATGTTTTTCTTCTTCAACTGTTTGCTTCACTTGTAATAATCCTCGGCCACCTGATTTTCGGGGCAGATATAGTCTATCAGTATCACCACGTGGATGTAAACTGTAGTGCATTGTCATTAGTTTCCTGGTTTTTTGGTCCAAAATGTCGAAATCAGCTTGTGTCCAGTTAACTATACCAGCTGTGTATCTTATAACTGGTATTGCCCAGGTATTTATGGCCTTGATTGTATTTCCACCATTCGATTTAGATTTCAAAATTTTTCTAACTCTGTTGGTGTACTCTCGCCTGACAATAGTTTTTACTTCTCCATGCTTGATGTTATCCAACTGCAGAATTCCCAAGTATTTGTAGGCTTCATTTTCTTTGCATTTAATTAATTGGTCATTGGGCATTTCAATTCCCTCACATGCAGTGATTTTGCCCCTTTTTATGGATACAGTGGCGCATTTTTCCATGCCAAACTGCATTGAAATATCGGTGCTGAATACTCGGACTGTGTTTGTCAATGATTGGATTTCTATTTCTGACTTTCCATAGAGTTTCAAATCCATATATAGTAAATGTGAAATTTTTTCAGCTTCTTTGGCTGTTTGGTAGCCTAATTTCATTTTTTTTAAGATTACTGATAGTGGGATCATTGCGATGATGAAGAGAAGAGGTGAAAGTGAATCACCCTGGAAAATTCCTTGCTTGATATTAACCATTCCGTAGATCTCATTCCCTACTTCCAACTCAGTTCTCCATTGTTTCATCGCCTTTTCAGTAAAGGATGTAATATTTTTGCTAATGCCAGTTGTTTCTAAGCATTTTATGATCCAACTATGTGGCAGTGAGTCAAATGCCTTTTTGTAATCAATCCAGACCATATTCAAGTTCGTTTTTCTGTTCTTACAATTTTCTAATATCATTTTATCAATTAGGAGCTGATCTTTTGTGCCCCTGCTCCTTTTTCTGTTGCCTTTTTGCTCTACTAGCAAGATGTTGTTTGTTTCCAAATAATCCATCATGTTATCTGCAATAATGCCTGTGAGTAATTTGAAAGTTGTTGGCAAGCATGTTATTGATCTGTAGTTTTCAGGTGTTGTTCCTTTAGTTGCATCTTTCTGAATCAAGTATGTTTTTCCAGTTGTCAACCATTCATCAATTTGGCCCTTTTGTAAAATTTCATTCAGTTGCCTGGCCAATATTGCATGTAAACTGGTCAGATATTTGAGCCAGAAACCATGTAATTGGTCCTTTCCAGGTGATGTCCAATTCTTTACCTTTTTAACTCGATTGTTGACCATCTCAGTTGTTATTTCTAATACTTGCATTTGTTTGTTGCCAATGCTTTTCTCAAAATCATGTATCCACTTTGCTTCTTTGTTGTAGTCCTTTGCATTTTCCCACAATTTTTCCCAGAATTAAACTGTGGCCTGCTTTTCTGGTTTTTCTCTTTTGGTGTCACCATTCACATTAAGACTTTGATAAAAAGGCCGTTGGTCTGATCGAAATTGCTGATTTTGTTTATACTGGATGATTTGTGCCTCATATCTTTCAATTTTTCTAGCTGTTGCTGTTATCTGCTGTTTTACAATCTCTACAGCTTCATTGATGTTTCTTGTATCCAATCTATATCTTCTGATTAGCCGATCTATGATTTTTTTTTGTTTTTGAGCCGTTGCTCATGCATGTTCTTTAAGTTACTAGCATCTGCCCTTAATTTTTTGACTTTTTATTATTATTTTTTATTTATTATTATTTTTATTATTATTATTTATTTATGCAGCAGGAACTTGATTGTTCTTTCCCAAATATTCCAATGCATTAATAATTAGTCTTACATTACTTTTCATTTGTCTCCCTTGAATAAAACCTGTTTAGTCACTGTGTATCAATTGTTGAATAACCAACATTAACCTGTTTGCTAGGATTTTGGTAAAGATTTTATAATCTACATTAAGTAATGAGATGGGTCTATAGTTTTTTGGTTGAGTAATATCTTGATCTTCTTTGGGTATCAGGGATATGAAGGCTGTCTTCCAAGATGGGGGCACCTTACCTTCCATTTGAATCTTATTAAATAATTCTTTAAGAGGTTCTACCATTTCTAACTGTAGATTTTTATAGTAAGCCGCTGTCAAGCCGTCTGTACCAGGTGCCTTCCCTGCCTTTAACTGCTTAATTACCTGTAGAATTTCCCCCGAGGTTATTGGTTGATTCAATTTTTGCCTGTGCTCTTCTTTAACTAAGGGTATTTTCTCTTTATCTAAGTATCTCTCTATATCTAAACCATTGATTTTATCCCCCTTATACAACTCTGTAAAAAATTCCCGGAATGTCTTTTGAATCTCATCCTGTTGGAACACCTCCTTCCCTCTATAGATCAGTTTAGATATATTTCGAGAATTCCGTTTTTTCCTAATCTGATAAGCTAACCATCTGCCAGGTTTATTTGCATTGCAGAAGGTATTGTGTTTTGCGTATAACAAACTGGTAGCCACATGATCAGAAATCAACATGTTAAATTGAGCCTTTAATATAATAATTGCTTCCTTAATCTTTGTATCTCCTGGGTTTAGTGTTAACTCCAGCTCTTTCCTCCTAATTTCATCTTCCAATTTTGTTCATTTTACCCCTTGTTTATGTCTTTGTGATTTATTTATATTTATCAAGACTCCTCTCATATACGCTTTACTTGCATCCCATACAATTTCCATAGGTGTACCCTTATTCATATTAAAAACAAAGTATTCTGTTAACAATGTTTTACAATCATTAATATACTTTTCATATCTAAATAAATTTTCATTCAATCTCCAAGACCTTCTTGCCTGTGCCACCCGTCCCAATTCCATCCAAACTGGATTATGATCTGAAAAAACTCTAGCCGAGATCTTTGTCTTCTTCACCCTTCTTCTGCATTTCTTTCTCACCAAATATCTCTCAGTTCAAAGTCATCCATCATATCAAAAAAGGATTTAGGTAGCTTTGCTCCTGTCTGAGTGTTTGGGCGGGAAACTTTCTTGTCTCTCTTGGTATCTATAACACCGTTCCAGTCACCAAGTAGAATGCAGGACCTATAATCCCACTGTACTAATTTAGCATGAAGGTTTCTATAAAATCCACTTGTTGTTGATTAGGAGCATAAATTCCCAAAATCAATGTCTTTTTCCCTTCTAATACCAGATCTAACGCGATGTATCTTCCATGGGGGTCTGCTTCCATGTCTTTTCAAGTATATAACTATACCGTTTTTCTTTTCCATAGCGGAAGCTATAAAATATTGGCCAAGTCTTGGGTTAATCAAATATTTTTGATCGGTTGATTTAATATGAGTTTCTTGCAAACAAATTATATCATTCTTGAACTGTTTAAGGTAGTGAAATATTTTCTTTCTCTTCTGTGAGAGTTCAATCCATTGACATTCCATGTTAGAAGCTTAATTGTCATTTTTGGTTTCCTGAAGCTTTTTTAGAGCCTCCTGCATAGCCTGTTTAACCTTTGGCCTGGCTCCTCCCACTGCTTCTAGACTGGTTACTGTAGCTTCTTGACCGATAGCAGGTGGTTGTTGGAGTTGTTGCAATTTGGATTGTTGCTCCATTCGTCTGGTAATCATACGGTTTGGTCTTTGTTCCATAGCTCCTTGTGCTTCTAGGAGAGAGAGATGATCCACCTTATCTGGTAGTTGTGTGATTTGCTGTCTATCTTGTCCTTCTTGTGGTTTATCTCTAGGTCTGGATGATGCGGGATGTCCAGCCATCAAAATGTTGTGATAAAAATCTCAAGCTTTCCATACTGAGTTGAGATGGTATCTTTGCCTGTCAAATGTGAGCGCTAGGCCAAATGGTGCGTCCCACCGAAGGCCTCTTTAAATTAACATTTGGTTTAGAGGCCATTCCAAGTTTTATCTTCGACCAATTAGTAAAACTCTGCTGGCCAGTTATACAACTGTGGAGCGAGGCAATAAATCACTCCTTTCCTTTGAGGTTTTAAAACTCCGTAAGGCTTTACGATGAGTTTCAAAAGGTAAACATTGTTACGAAGCAGTTCAAGAAGCTCGGCGCCATTTTAAGTGTCTCTTTGATAGCTAAGAAGGAAGAAGGTCTTGTAAAAATGAAGCTAAGATTTGAATAAACAATTAAAGTTCTCGCATACCAGTCCTGCTCGCTTTGAAATCAATACATCAAGCTTTGTCCTGAGAAAGGGAGTGCTCACTTCGTGCTGCAAATGCAGCTGGAATTCCCTGGCACAGAGACAGTTCTGCCCTCGGCTGGCCCCCCTCTCCTCGCAGACACACAAACTGCAAGGATCAGACAACACTTTGCACAACAGAACCTGCTCACCTCCTCCTCTACCTGAAGAGTAAGGTAAACAAACTGCCAGACGTCTGATAGATGATCGTCTGACAGGAATGCGACCAGGAATTCGGGAGCAGCTATATTAAGCTGCTTCCATCAGTAAGCCCCTCCCCACGGAAGTCGCCATGTAGGGCTTTAAAGGTAATGTCCAGCACCTTGAATCGCGCTCGGAGACTGATAGGGAGCCAGTGCAGCTCGCGGAGGATAGGTGTAATGTGGGTGTACCTTGGTATACCCAGTATCGCTCGCGCAGCTGCATTCTGGACTAATTGTAGCCTCCGAACACTTTTCAGGGGCAGCCCCATGTAGAGCGCATTACAGTAGTCAAGTCTTGAGGTGACGAGGGTGTGAGTGACTGTTTGAAGTGCCTCCCGATCCAAATAGGGCTGCAACTGGTGCACCAGGCCCCCCTGGTCACAGCTGACAGGTAATGTTCTAATGTCAGCTGCGGATCCAGGAGGACCCCCCCCAAGTTGCGGACCCTCTCTGAGGGAAGTAACTTTTCACCCCCCAGGTTCAGGGATGGACTATCTGGGCTGTCCTTAGGGGGCAACATCCACAGCCACTCGGTCTTGTCAGGATTGAGTGTGAGTTTGTTCACTCCCATCCAGACCCTAACAGCTTCCAGGCACTGGCACATCACTTCCACCGCTACGCTGAGCTGGCACGGGGCGGACAGATACAACTGGTTATCATCCGCATATTGATGGAATTTAATCCCGTGCCGATGAATGATCTCACCCAGTGGCTTCATGTAGATATTAAATAGGAGGGGGGACAAGACCGACCCCTGTGGCACCCCATATTTAAGGGGCCTAGGGGTCGACCTCTACCCTCCAACCAACACCGACTGCAACCTGTTGAAGAGGTAAGAGGAGAACCACTGTAGAACGGTGCCTCCCACTCCCACCTCCTCCAGCCGTCGCAGAAGGATACCATGGTCGATGGTATCGAAGGCCGCTGAGAGGTCAAGGAGCACTAGGATAGGGGAATGTCCTCTATCCCTGGCCCACCAGAGATCATCGGTCAGTGTGACCAAAGCAGTTTTGGTGCAGTATCCAGGCCTGAAACCAGACTGAAAAGGGTCTAGATAATCTGCTTCATCCAAGGTCCGTCGGAATTGAAGGGCCACCACCTTCTCAACAATCTTCACTAGAAAAGGGAGGTTGGAGACTGGATGATAGTTTTTAAGAATAGCTGGGTCCAGAGAAGGCTTCTTGAGGAGGGGTCTTACCACCGCTTCCTTCAGAGGTTGTGGGAAAGATCCCTCCTGCAAAGATGAGTTTGTAATCCTCTGGAGCCAGCCTCGTGTTATCTCCCTACTGGTCGAGACCAGCCAGGAGGGACACGGATCCAGCAAACAGGTGGAGGCACTTATCGCTCCCATGGCCTTGTCCACTTCCTCAGGGGTGGCAAGCTGGAACTCATTCCAGGAAATCTGAGCAAGACCCTCCCTCAACATCTCCGCTGATACTGTCCAAATGGAGTCAAGGTTTGTCCGAATCTGAGTGATTTTGTCCGACAGAAACTGAGCAAATTCCTCAGCCCTTCCCTGTAAGGCACCCCCCGTGTCCTCCCCTTTCAGGAGGGAATGGGTTATCCTAAACAGGGCGGCTGGGCGGGATTCTGCGGATGTAATAAGTGTGGAAAAATGTGCACATTTTGCCACCCATATCGCCACTAAATAAATCCTAATAAAGGCTCTTAATAGTGTTTGGTCGGATTCGGAGTTGCTAGCCCTCCAACATCGCTCTAGGCGTCTTTTTTTGGAGCTTCATCTCCCAGAGTTCCTCGGTGAACCAAGGTGCCCTCCTGGATCCACTGCCGCAGAGAGGCTGCAAAGGCGCAATCCGGTCTAGTGCCTCAGTCGCTGCTGTATTCCAGGCGGCGACCAAGGACTCTGTCGGATTGTGGGCAAGGGAGTGAGGTATCTCTCCAAGCTCCTTCTGAAATCCCAGCAGGTCCATCAGGCGCCTGGGGCGGAACCATTTAATCGGTTCCACCTCCCTGCAGTGGGGGAGTAGCTTCCGAAAATCAAGCCTCAACAGGAAGTGATCTGACCATGACAAGGGCGAGATCTCTATTCCCCTTAGCTCAAGATCACGTCTCCACTGCCCTGAGAGAAACACTAGGTCGAGCATGTGTCCTGCTGTATGAGACAGACCCTGAATTACCTGGGTCAAGTCCATGGTTGTCATGGAAGCCATGAACTCCTGAGCCCCATCAGAGTGTTTGCCTAGAGATGGCAGGTTGAAGTCCCCCAGTACTATCAATCTGGGGAACTCAACCGCCAACCTGACTACTGACTCTAGGAGCACAGGCAAGGTTGTTGTGACGCAGCTGGGAGGTAGGTACGTCAAAAACAAGCCCACTTGAACCCCTAGGTCCAACTTCAAGAGAAGAGACTCACACCCCACAGTCTCTGGAGCAGGGATCCTGCGAGGAACTAATGATCCTCGGATAATAACTGCCCTTCCCCCCCTTTCCTCTGGTGTCGTGGTTGGTGGAGCACCTGGAACCCTTCTGGGCACATTTCTGAGAGGGGGACTCCTCCCTCATGGCGCAGCCAGGTTTCAGTAATACTGGAGTTAGGAGAGATGGCTAAATTGATTGCTTTGATCAAAGAAAAAAAGACACATTTTGCTTCTATTTGGAAACCGCTTCTGGACTTTGTGGTTGAGATGGAAAAAAATGAAACTTTGATTTTGGGTTTCACTGATTAGATAGATCTGTTGTCATACAAATGGCTAGTCTATATTATTATGTAAAAGTAAAAAGTTGAGGTTTCATGTTACTTTTTTTATTCTACTGCACCAAAGGGACTTGGAAGTCAATGTCTTTTCTTTCTTTTTCCCTTCTTTTTTACACTTTTCTCCTCCCTTTTCCCTCTCCTATTTTTACTTGCTTTTGTATTTTTGTATTTTATGTTATAAACTAATAACAATAAATAGTCATTAAAGGAGGACTGCCTGTATTGGTTTTTTTATTATATGAGCAAATGCTGTGCAGAGGATGAAATGTACATATTGTCAGGGTTCCAAATAACATCCAAAGTTAAATCAGAGTCCAAGGCAAAGTATTGCTCAAAGTTCCAATTTATTAAGGGAGTCATGTTGGCACATCTGTAAAAAACTGAATCTAAGCTTCCTGGTTTTCCACACCCAGTTGAGAGTTCATGATCTTGCCCCCACATCCACAAGTCCATCACATGGTCCAATCTTCCACTGCCATGCTGGCAGTTCCACCCATCCAAAGTATGATGATGTTTTTGCAGTTATTTCCTTAAGATATAACCTATGGCTCTAGGATCACATTGCTGGTTTGAAGTAGCAAGCTTGATTGAAACTGGCCTGTGTGATATGAACCTTCTAGTTTTCATTTCAATTTCTCTACTGAGAAACAATAACAGATGGCAGGATTGTGTGATCTTGAGTAAAAAACAGAACTGTATTACAAAGCAGAAAATAACACAAGACTCCAAATTATATAAAATTTGCATGGGTTGATTCATATCTAATTTAAATAAGAAATGCAAGGCATTTCAGTATAGTAGGGAAAATTGTCATTGGGTAACCTGTGTGCTTGCTTGGACTTCTTTCCAAGGGTCAGTAGACAACCTCAAGGCAACTCTCTTCTGATCCTTCATAAGCAAACCCCTTCAAATGGAAAACTATTGTAAAGAGAGAACTTGTCTTCTAACAGCAGCACAGTCAGATAATCTTTTTCAATGAAGTAATGTTAGAATGCAACTTTCCACACTTCAGTTTTCTGAACCTATAAACGTCAGATCACTAGGCATCTGCTGGGGTACAATTGATGAAATGTGTCATGACATGACAACACAACCTCTAATTTATGTACTTGTCTGCAAGTATGAAATGATTTGTGTGATGACATTTCATCCCTTTTTTCTTATCACAACTAGCAGCGAGTACCTATGTCAATAAATATAGGGAAATTAGTAGGAGGAATCTGCTTACCTCCTTTCCTTGTCTAAAAGATTTATCCTCATTTTTTGTGTTCCCTAGGGCATTTTTCACTTTGTCCTTAATCAAAATTTAGTTATTTTTCTTCGTGCCTCACCTGCAGAATTCAGATTTTAGCCTGACTCACAATAATATGGGAAAGTATTCTCGGTATCTTAAACTTTCCTATAACCAGAGGTTTTTTTCTTAATTACCTTTAGTTTCTCTTGCCCATAGACCAACCTGAGGAATATTTAGTTATGAAAGTTACACACCTAAATTAATGCTTCTCCAATTTGCTCTCCTGGTTTCAAGTAGATGATATGGCTGCTCTGGGTAGACATGTCAAACCAGTGGTGAAATTCAAAAAAAAAAATTTTTTACTACCGGTTCTGTGGACCTGGCTTGGTGGGCATGGTGTGGCTTGCTGGGCGTGGCTTGGTGAGCGTAGCAGGGGAAGGATATTGCAAAATCTCAATTTCCACCCCACTCTGGAGCCAGTCAGAGGTGGCATTTGCTGGTTCTCCCAACTACTCAAAATTTCTGCTACCGATTCTCCAGAACCTGTCAGAACCTGCTGGATTTCACCCCTGATGTCAAACAGAAGAAAGTGAGTCATGAACAAGCCAGCCTGAAAGAACTATAACCTACCAGGTCAGTTCCAGAGATAAAATGGGATTTTCACCATCCCCAACGACTGCAAAACTGATATCATGATCACTTCTCACTGAGAGCACCAAGAAAAAGTTCTCACCGAGGGCATGCTCTCAGTTTATGTTTGTAGTGCAGATAATAGTCTTTGAGAAATCTCAGAAGTCTCCAAACCACAGGCAACTTGAGCAAAAGAGTCAACAATATTCTTGACCCAGGCTTGAAAACAAGGCCAGATAAGCGATCATAATGTTGTCATTTGTACCCTGTTAAATCTTATATAAAAACAAAGCCGTTTTGGAAAGGGACATGTGAATTTTGTGGCAACAGGCCACCAGAAGTCTTTTGTCTTCTAATCAGTTTTGCTTAGCATAACATAAAGGAGGACCAAATGTTACTACTTATTGGTAGGTCTGAAACCTGAAATAGCCAAGAATTGTTTTTGGAAATAGTACAAAACTTTTTCTCAAATCTTGTCAGTAGACAAGGCAGCCTTTGCTTTTTATTACTCAGCCCAAAACTAACGTTTTCTTAATAATTTTCCAATATCAAAGAGATAGGTGGAGAAGGGGTGGGAGTTATACCATTTTGTTTTTCAACCAAAGGCAGCTAAATACTGCAGAACTCTAGAATGAACCAGTGCATGCCAAACATATGCTATTCATATATTTTAACACCTTTGATAATAATAAAAAATGCATGTTCTTAGCCACTTTCATTCAATAACAACAACCTCTGATTGCATGTTGTGTTTTCCTT
This sequence comes from Thamnophis sirtalis, assembly GCF_051295495.1. Lineage (NCBI taxonomy): Eukaryota > Metazoa > Chordata > Lepidosauria > Squamata > Natricidae > Thamnophis > Thamnophis sirtalis. The sequence goes on from NW_028261387.1 coordinate 36,056,300, forward strand.
TCATATTATTATGAACCTGTGTTTGATTCTCTTTGCCAGATTGGCTTTTTAACCTCTCTTTCTACATTCCACTAGTAATGTCTGATTAAGAAATTTAGCCTTTCAAGTGCTGTTTAAAAAATCCAAGAAATACAGTAACACAATACCATGGAGAACTGATATAATCTTTTCAAAACTATAAAAATTGGTCACCCAAAGGAACATGTGCATGTAAAAATTTTAAACAAACTACAGTGGAATCAGATAGCTCGTAAAGAACCAAACTTCTAGGGAAAGCATTGGTCGGTTAACTTTTATTTTATTTTACTTTATTTTTTGCTGTCATCCTGATTCAGAAAGGACTATCTTTCTAAGGTCTGTTGCTTCAGTCTTAGTTACCAGCATCTGGAACAAATTCCAGGATGGAACCCTGACATTTTTAAAAGGGAATTCAACCTTACAATAATCATTCCTTAAATCATTAATACAGCAAAAAACCCAGATGTAAAAGCATGAAAATAAAATAAAAACAAATAAAGCAAAACACACTCCCAGATATCAGTCAAGTCCCTAATGGGCATTGGTCTGCATTCCCAAATCATTGCTGTCTAAAGGATTTTCCTTTCTGTATAAAACTTCCCACTAACTTATTAAATCTAAGCTTGTTAGAGTTAGTATCCTTTTTCAAAATAAGTCCGGCTGAGCTTAATATTTTTGAGCTTTGGCAAAATAGTGTGTCTTTAGCAAAGTAAAATAACATAAAATAAAATGTTTTACATTTAGCCCAGGTCAGCGCAGATGTTGATATTTCAGAAAGTTTTTATATCTACCATTAATTCCAACTCTGAACAAGTGTCTATATCTACCATGAGGATATGTCAAAACATCATAAATCATATATGAATAATGGAAATTATGGAGCCAAACCAGCTCAGTATGCAAAGAAGTCACAATTATATTTGTCTAAAAACTAAATATAAACCATTTAACATTTAAGAAAATTCCATTCTCAGGGCATCAAGGCTCTATTTGCCTTTATTTATTCACTTTTGATTTGGAAGGATTTATATACCTTTCAGAGAGCTGGTCATTTGCATTCTTTTCAAGAGTTGTTGAGGCCACTTAGAGGTTTATCTGTGTCTTCGGGGTCATCTGAGCAAATGGGTGTGGAGCCTCCTTGGAATTGATGAAAAGGCTGTGTTGTAGGACTGAAGACACAGATAAGCCTCCAAGTGGCCTCAATGACTCTTGAAAAGAATGCAAATGACCAGCTCTCTGCAAGGAATATAAATCCTTCCAATCCCCACCATCCAGTCAGAGCTGAAGAAGCTTCTTTCATGAGAAGTAAAATGTCTTCAAAGAAAAACAAGCAAGTCCAGTTGCCTCTTGAAAAAGCCTGTCACTGCCCCTTCATTTAATAACCAAGAAAGGAACCACTCAACTCCATGTTTCAGAATTAAGTGTACTTTTACTGATTTCAAAAGATGAGAAGCAAAGCAAAGCTGAATCTGAGTAAAAAGGCGTGAAAGCAATAGATATCAATACATGATTCATTCCCCTCCCCTTGGTACCCCAGTCCATAGTCCAATCATAATTCACCCAACTGTCAGGTGGGAGACATCTTCAAAAATCATCATCAGGTTGGAATGCTGGACAGTTGACCTTGGCGGGAAACTCCCCTCCTTCCACATGCGCAAAGAGGCGGTGAGAATAACTCCCAATAAACAGTCCTCCAGTACAGAATGATTCCCTCCCCAAATACCACACCCTCCCTCCCCGTTTCAATGGCAGCCAAAAAACAGCAGCAGAGCAGAGGCTGACATCCGGCCCTCCTCCACAAAAAGACACTCACACCTGCAGAAATGAAAGAACACAGAAAAACAAACGAACAACATGACATAGAAGAGAAAAGGGAAGGGAAAATAATAAAAAAAATTCAAGTGAGGTCAGGGCTTGTCTGAGTAAGCAGAGTAGAACTTGCGGAGAAGTCGAAGAGCCCGCACATGGGACTTATCGACCCATTCAGCATGAGAGGGGGGGAAATGCTTCTAAGCCACAAGATACTGAATACGGTTCCTTTGTTTTCGAGAGTCCAAAATTTCTTTAATCTCAAAATGTTGCTCACCCTCAACCAAGTGGGGCAGGTGGTGCCGGGAAAGGAGCCCTCAATGGAGAAGTGTGTTCCGGCTGTAGGAGATTAACATGAAAAACAGGATAGACACGGTTGAGATATTTAGGTAATTGGAGGCAGACAGAGATAGGGTTGATAACTTTGATAATTGGAAACGGGCCAACATACTTGGGACCCAATTTCTTAGACCTTTGAGAAGTCTGAAGAAACTTGGTGGATAAATATACACGATCACCAACTTTATATTCTTTCAGCTTTGTCCTCTTCTTATCTGCCTGTTTCTTGTGTGCTGGTTGTACAGCATCGAGCGCCCGGTAAGCCAGAGGCCACATCTCCCGGAGGCGGTCACTCCACTCAGAGAGGGACAATATTTGTGGTTTCTCGCGAGGAATCTCAGGGATAGGAACAAAATCATGTCCGTTCACCACCCTGAAGGGTATAAAACCTGTGCTGCTGTGTACTGAGTTGTTATATGCCACCTCAGCATGAGGTAACAATTCTACCCAGTTATCCTGCTGGTAGTTGAGGAAACAGCGAAGTTATTGTTCCAGCATGGAATTGGTCCTCTCACAGGCACCGTTAGTCTGAGGGTGTTGGGCGGAACTTAAACCCTGGGCGGAGCCAATTAATTTCAGAAACTCTTTCCAAAACAAGGAGGTGAACTGGACCCCCCCTATCCGAAATGATGCGGTCCGGTACTCCATGCAGATGATAGATATGTGTGATGAACTTAGCCAGGGATTTCGCGGACGGGATCTTGGAACAAGGAATAAAGTGAACTTGATTGGAGAACAAGTCAGTGACAACCCAAATCACTGTGCTCCCTTGACTTTCTGGCAATTCAACAATGAAATCCATAGAGATATCCTTCCACGGTGCCTCAGGGTGGGCTACCGCCTGGAGCACAAGTGGGGCAACTAGCCACATAAGATTCAATGTCCTCTTTCAATGAGAGCCACCAAAACGGCCTCTTGACGAGGTGCAGGGTTTTCACAAACCCAAAGTTTCCGGCCATGCGAGAGTCATGAGCACGTTGAAGAACCATGGCCCTAATGGACTTGGGAACGTATAACTTAGCACCAATCCAAGCAAGTCCATCTTTCATGGTGCATTCATTCGTATGTTGGTGGAATCACTCATCATTTGCAAGAGCTCCTTTGAGGTTTGTGATGAGGTCTTGGGTGACTTCCAACTTGGAGGTGGCCTGACTCTTGGTGACAAGAGGAACGGCCAGACTTCTTGTAGGTATCACAGGCTGGACAACACTCAGTTTCGAACTGTTATACTGTGGAAGTCTGGACAAAGCATCAGCCATAAAATTCTTTCCTCCCGGGATATATTTCAAAGTGAAATTGAATCTATTGAAATGTTGTGCCCATCACATTTGTTTGGGGGACAGTTTCCTGGGGGTTCTTAATGCCCTCAAGTTTTTATGGTCAGTCCATTCTTTAAAAGGGTGTTTTGCACCCTCCAGAAAGTGACACCAGGTCATCAAAGCCCACCGAACAGCAAAAGCTTCCTTTTCCCAAATAGCCCAGCATCTCTCAATTTCTGTTAGCTTATGAGAGGTGTAAGCGCAAGCTTGCAATTTCCCTTGTGCATTCGCTTGAAGCAGTACCGCCCCCACTGCAACATCACTAGCATCAGCTTGGACCACAAAAGGTGAGTCCATGTCTGGGTGTTTGAGGACTGGCTCAGCTGCAAACAGACGTCATAATTTCTCAAACGCAGCCTGACATTCCATAGTCCAGTTCAAGGGCTTACTAGGTTTCGGTTTTGCCCCCCCGCTTGACTTCAGGAGGTTTGTAATGGGTAGAGCAATCTTAGCAAAAGAAGGAATAAATTGAAGATAGAAGTTGGCAAAACCTAAGAAGCTTTGTAACTGGTTATGCGTGCAGGGAGCTTCCCATTCGGTGACTGCTTTGACTTTTGCCGGGTCCATTTCTATCCCCTTGTGGGAGATGTGATAACCCAGGTAATCCACCTTCTCCTGATGAAACTCACACTTGGACAATTTAGCATATAGTTCTGCTGCATGAAGCTTTTTGAGTACTGTGCGAACCATATCATCTAGATAGACCATCACACCCTTGCAAAGGTGGTCATGTAAAACCTCATTATTAATTGCATGAAAACAGCTGGCACCCCCTGCAGTCCAAATGGCATAACTCAAAATTGGAAACAGCAAAGGGGCAATTGAATGCAGTTTTCCACTTGTCTCCTTCCTTAATTCTGACCCGATAGTATGCTTCCCGCAGATCCAACTTATTGAAGATCTTCCCCTTCCCCAATTGGGCTAGCATGTCCTTCCTCAGTGGCAAAGGGTAGACATTTTGGGCAGAAATGCCATTAAGGCTTTTAAAATTAACATAGAGACTAAAGGAGCCATCTTTCTTTTCCCTGAATAAGACTGGAGCTGCTGTCCTGGGCCTAGCTGGTTCAATGAAACCCCTTTCCAAATTTTTGTCAATGAATTTTCATAATTCGTCCATTTCTCTAGGGGTCATTGAATAAATTTGGGGTTTAGGGAGTTTTACCCCAGGCAGAATATCAATGGTGCAATCGGTGGGCCTGTGAGAGGGCAACTTATCAGAAGATTTCTCACTGAAAACATCTTTCAGGTCCCAGTATTCTTTTGGGATTTTCTCCTCCCCTTCAAATTTCTCCTGCCCTCTGGCCTCTAGTTTGGGGCCTGCTTTATCTGATTCTGGAATCCCCTCTTCCCATTCAGGGGGTGTGGCAGACTGAATGCACAACCAACCATTCCTCCATTCGCTCTACATGGGGCTGCCCCTGAAGAGTACTCGAAGACTGCAGTTGGTCCAGAATGCAGCCGCACAAGCGATAATGGGTGTACCTAGATACACCCATGTTACACCTATCATCCGTGAGCTGCACTGGCTTCCCATTGGCTCTGGATATGCTTCAAGGTGCTAGTGGTTACTTTTAAAGCCCTACATGGTTTAGGACCTGGCTACCTGAGAGACCGCCTTCTGCCATTTACCTCCCAAAGACCGATTAGATCACACAAACTGGGCCTCCTCCGGGTACCATCAGCGGGTCAATGTCGGCTGGCGACCCCCTGGGGGAGGGCCTTCTCTGTTGCTGCCCCGGCCCTATGGAACGATCTCCCTGTAGAGGAGGGAGACCCTCACTACTCTTCCGGCCTTCCGTAAAGCCACTAAGACCTGGCTGTTCCAGCAGGCCTGGGGCTGTTGATCAGCATCCAGCCCATTTTAAGTGTATGTATGTTGCATAATTTTAAAATGGTTTACTTCTATTTTTAATTTTTAATTCCCTTGTTTCTGTATGCCACCCAGAGTCCTCTGGGAGTGGGCGGCATACAAATACCAATAAATTGAAATTATGTGTGGGTTCCATTTACGGAGCCAGGGTAGTCCCAATATAAGGGGCCTGTCAGCCTCTGCTTCACTGCTGCTTTTCGGCTGCCATTGTAATGGGGGGGGGGGCATGGTATTTGGGAAGGGAATCATTCTGTACTGGAGGACTGTTTAATTAGGGAGTTATTCTCACCATCTCTTTGTGCATGTGGAAGGAAGGGAGTTTCCTGCCAAGGCCAACTGTCCAGCATTCCATCCTGATGATGATTTTCGAAGATGTCTCCCACCTGACAGTTGGGTGAAATATGATTGGACTATGGACTGGGATACCAAGGGGAGGGGATTGAATTTTGTATTGATATCTATTGCTTTCGCGCCTTTTATTCAGATTTTGCTTTGCTTTGCTTCTTTTTATTTGTAGCCAGTAAAAGTACACTTAATTTTGAAATATGGAGTTGAGTGGTTTCTTTCTTGGTTATTAAATGAAGGGCAGTGACATTAAGCTGAATCTCACCTCGCATCCATCCTGGAGCGAAAACTTTCCGAGGGGGGTGCAACCAAAGAAAAAAAAAGGAAAATGTCCCTCCACGACAGTGATCAAGAGGAGGATATGGGAGCAGCTGCAGCTCCTACATTAACGGAATTATTGGCTGTCCTGCAAGTGGAAGAACCGACTGTTCGACCCAGGTGGACTTGGGGAGTGGGACAGAAAGAGGAAACTGAAGAACCGTTAACTGGGATTACGGTGAGGAAACCCAAAAAACCAGAATGGCTGAATGGCGGGGTCCTGAAGAGGAGGATTTCATGATGGCCTAAGCCATGAAACTTCTCGAAGGAGCATGGGAAAAACACCGGACTCGAGAGAGTGGGGGTGACAAAGAACTGGAGGAAGAGCCGAAAAAAAGGTACACATTGCCTAGTTTTAAGGAGGCTGGGGGAGCCGAAGGGGGATGTGCACAAGATGACCCAGAGCTGATCCCTCCTCTGGCGGCTAGAGACATTCCAAGAAGGGGGTGGGGGGCCTCGCCGATGCCGAATGGCTAAGGTCCCTCCTCTAAGTGTGAAATACACCAGGGACCCTAAAGAACTCGGGTTGTTTTTGATTCAGGTCTGGAATTATTTGCAAATGTATGGTCAAGACCTCGGATCAGATGACGCTAAAGTAAGAATCGTGTTAATGGCTCTGGAGAAGAAGGCAGCTGACTGGATGGTTGGATTACATAATAATGATTCCCCTCTCCTAAGAAACTTTAACGGGTTTATGGCAGCGTTGAGAAAGTGCTTTGATGATCCTCTCACCAAGCACAGGGCTAAATTTACAACCCTTAGACAGGGTAAGAGAACTGTGGCTGAGTATATGCAGGAATTCCAGGAACTGTCAGCTTATATGAGAGGATGGTCTGAAGAGGCCTTACTAGATCATTTCGCGGATGGCTTGAACAAAGAAGTTTACCAGCAATGTGTAAACAGAAGGCCCCACCGCCGTTTGCAACCTTGGTATGAGGCAGCAGCAGATGTTGAAGTTGATTTAGCCAGACTTCATTACAAAGGAGAAGGAGAAAATGAGGATTCCCCACCTCCCACAAAATCCCCCCTCCCAAAGATGCAAAAAGGGGGAAGGGGAGGATTTACGGGCAAAGCCTCCCGTCTGCTTCTGCTGTGGGAAGGAGGGGGCACCGTGCTGTAAATTGCTGAGTCAAGATGAGCCACACCGCTCCACCACCACCACCACCCCGGAGAGAGAAAAAGCCAGAGAAGCCTCCCAGCAGGAAGAAGGAACCAGTTTTGATGGGGGAGGAGATTTGTCGACGCTTCGACCCGGAGAAAGGAGAGAGCGGGAGCCCCAGTTCGTCTGTCGACAGTGACTCTGAGGACACGGACCTCTGGATAAGTTCCTGTTTGGGGCCCATGCTTGTCCCAGTTGAATTTAGAGTGCCCTCTTCTGGCATGCAAGAGAAACTTCTTGCTCTTTTAGACTCTGGTTGCTCACGTTTCATTATAAGCCCAGAAATAGTTGAAAAAATGGGGTTGAAACTGAAAACTTTGAAAATCCCAATTGCATTTTGCCAATTAGATGTCTCTATTGCGGGGGGAAGTCCTGCTCATTTTGCTACTGAACCCATTGAAATGTGGATGGGGACCCATCAAGAAATGATAACTTTTATTTTTCTTTTGTTTTAGTATAAAACAAATAGACCAATGAATACTAGAAATACACCGAAGCGAGGTGTAGAGGGAAAGAAGAGGGGGGAATTAAGAGGGAGTGAGAAGGGAATGTAAGGAGGGTGAGATGGTGGGAAGGGGAGAAAGGAATGGCTGAGGGGGAAGGGAAGTAGAAGAGGGGATTGTTGGAAGGGGGAAATGAAAGTTGGAGGGGTAGAAGGAAGGGTGCATGTAGGATAGAAGTGTTATGAGTTGTTTATTGTTTCTTTTTTTTTAACTGCACAGTATTTAAGTGATTGTATAAAGGAAAATGAAAATGTAATAAAAGAAAAAAATGGCTAAAAAAAAAAGAAAAAAAAAGAAATGATAACTTTTATTGTGGCCCCAGGAATGGACCGGTCCCTTATATTAGGACTCCCCTGGCTCCGTAAATGGAACCCATGGATAAATTGGAGAAATTGGAGGTTGCGCATTCGGTCGGCCATACCCCCTGAGGGAAAAGTGGAGGACTCGAAATCAGAGAAGGCAAGCCCCAAACTAGCGGCCAGAGGGCAAAAAAGAATTGAGGGGGAGGAGAGAATCCCAAAGGAATACTGGGACCTGAAAGATGTTTTCAGTGAAAAATCTTCTGATAAGTTGCCCCCTCACAGGCCCACCGATTGCACCATTCACCAGGTGTGAAACTCCCTAAACCCCAAATTTATTCAATGACCCCTAGGGAGATGGACGAAATGAGAAAATTCATTGATAAAAACTTAAAAAGGGGTTTCATTGAACCAGCTAGACCCAAAGTAGCAGCTCCAGTATTATTCAGAGAGAAGAAAGATGGCTCCTTCCATCTCTGTGTGAACTTTAAAAATCTTAACTGCATTTCTGCCCAAATTCTCTACCCTTTACCACTAATGAAGGACATGCTGGCGCAACTAGGGAAGGGGAAGATTTTCACTAAATTGGACCTGCCGGAAGCATACTATCGGGTCAGAATTAAAGAGGGGGAAGAGTGGAAAATTGCATTCAATTGCCCTCTTGGTTGTTTCCAATTTCGAGTTATGCCGTTTGGACTCCAGGGGGTGCCAGCGGTTTTCATGCAATTAATTAATGAAGTTTTACATGGCCATCTTTACAAAGGCGTGATGGTCTATCTAAATGATATCCTTATTTACATGGAAACACGTGAGGAACACGTGAAACTGGTTCGCACAGTGCTCAAAAAACTACATGCAGCAGAACTATATGCCAAGTTATCCAAGCGCAAATTTCATCAGCAGAAGGTAGATTACCTGGGCTATCGAATCTCCCATAGAGGGATAGAGAGGGACCCGGCAAAGGTTAAAGCAGTCACCGAATGGGAAGCCCCACGGACACATAAACAGTTACAGAGCTTCTTGGGGTTTGCCAACTTCTATCTTCAATTTATTCCTTCTTTTGCTAAGATCCCTCTGCCAATTACAAACCTCCTGAAGTTGAAAGGCGGGGCAAAGCCCAAACCTAGCAAACCTTTAAACTGGACTATGGAATGTCAGGCTGCTTTCGAGAAATTGAAACGTCTGTTCGTAGAGGAACCAGTCCTCAAACACCCAGACATGGACGCGCCTTTTGTGGTCCAAACTGATGCTGGTGATGTTGCAGTGGGGGCAGTACTGCTTCAAGCAAATGCACAGGGGAAATTACAACCCAGTGCTTACACCTCTCGTAAGCTAACCGATACTGAGAGATGCTGGGCTATTTGGGAGAAGGAAGCTTTTGCTGTTCATTGGGCTTTGATGATCTGGCGTCACTTTCTGGAGGGCACAAAACACCCTTTTGAGGTATGGACAGACCACAAGAACTTGGAGGCGTTAATGACCCCCAGAAAACTGTCTCTCAAACAAATGCAGTGGGCACAACATTTCAATAGATTCAATTTCACTTTGAAATATATCCCGGGTGGAAAAAAAATTTATGGCTGATGCTTTGTCCAGGCTTCCACATTACAACAGTTCGAAACTCAGTATTGTCCAGCCTGTCATACCTACGAGAAGTCTGGCCGCTCCTGTTGTCACCAGAAGTCAGGCGACCTCTAAGTTAGAGGTCACACAAGACCTCGTCACTAACCTCAAGGGGGCTCTTACAAATGATGACTGGTTCCAGCAACATACGAATGAGTGCACCATGAAAGATGGACTTGCTTGGATTGGTGCTAAGTTGTACATTCCTACATCCATTACACCCATAGTCCTTCAACGTGCTCATGACTCTCGCATGGCCGGACACTTTGGGTTTGTCAAAACCTTACACCTCGTCAAGAAGCAGTTTTGGTGGCCTTCATTGAAGAAGGACATTGAATCTTATGTGGCTAGTTGCCCCACTTGTGCTGCAGCAAAACGCCCGCCGAGTACACCCCAAGGATTGCTCCAGGCGGTAGCCCACCCAGAAGCCCCGTGGAAGGAGATCTCTATGGATTTCATTGTTGAACTTCCAGAGAGTCAGGGAAATAGAGTGATTTGGGTTGTCACTGACTTATTCTCCAAGCAAGTTCATTTTATCCCTTGTTCCAAGATCCCGGCCGCCAAATCCCTGGCTAAGTTGTTCATCACACATATCTATCGCTTGCATGGGGTTCCGGACCGCATCATTTCAGATAGGGGGGTCCAGTTCACCTCACTGTTTTGGAAAGAATTCCTGAAACTGATTGGCTCCACCCAAGGGTTAAGCTCTGCCCACCATCCTCAGACTAATGGGGCCTGCGAGAGGACCAACTCTGTGCTGGAACAATACCTTGTCTGCTTCATCAACTACCAGCAAGATAATTGGGTGGAATTGTTGCCTCATGCTGAGGTGGCATACAACAATTCGGTGCACAGTAGCACAGGTTTTACACCCTTCTGGGTGGTTTACGGACATGATTATGTGCCTATCCCTGAGATCCCTTGCGAGAAACCACAGGTGTTGTCCCTCTCCGAGTGGAGTGATCGCCTTTGAGAGATGTGGCCTTTAGCGTACCAGGCACTGGAGGCTGCACACCGTGCACACAAGAAACAAGCGGATAGGAAAAGGGCAAAACCTAATGACTATAAAGTTGGTGATCGTGTCTATTTATCCACTAAGTTTCTTCAGGCAACTCAAAAGTCTAAAAAATTGGGTCCCAAATACGTTGGCCCATTTCCAATTATCAAAGTTATCAACCCTGTCTCCATCCGTCTCCAATTGCCTAAGTATCTCAACCGGGTATATCCTGTTTTTCATGTTAATCTCCTGAAGCCGGAACGGAGTTCTACATTGAGGGCTCCTTTTCTGCCTCTACCTGCTCCACTTCTGGTTGAGGGTGAGCAACATTTTGAAGTTCGGGAGATTTTGGATTCTCGTAAACGGAGGAACTGTATTCAGTATCTTTGGCTTGGAAACATTTTCCCCCTTTTCACACTGAATGGGTTGACAAATCCCATGTGCGGGCTCCTCATCTGCTCCGCAAATTCTACTGTACTTACCCAGACAAACCCTGACCTCACTTCAGATTTCTAATTTCCCCCTTCCCCTTTTCCTCTTCTATGTCGTGTTGTTCATTTGTTTGTCTGTGTTCTTTCATTTCTGCAGGCATGACCATCCTTTTCTGGAGGAGGGCCGGATGTCAGCCTCTGCTTCGCTGCTGCTTTTCGGCTGCCATTGAAATGGGGAGGGGGGGCATGGTATTTGGGAAGGGAATAATTCTGTACTGGAGGACTGTTTAATTAGGGAGTTATTCTCACCATCTCTTTGCGCATGTGGAAGGAAGGGAGTTTCCCGCCAAGGCCAACTGTCCAGCATTCCATCCTGATGATGATTTTCGAAGATGTCTCCCACCTGACAGTTGGGTGAAATATGATTGAACTATGGACTGGGGTACCAAGGGGAGGGGATTGAATTTTGTATTGATATCTATTGCTTTCGCGCCTTTTATTCAGATTCAGCTTTGCTTTGCTTCTTTTTATTTGTAGCCAGTAAAAGTACACTTAATTTTGAAATATGGAGTTGAGTGGTTTCTTTCTTGGTTATTAAATGAAGGGGCAGTGACAGGGCCGGTCCATCCCCGGGGCTACAATGAAACTTATCATTTCTTGGTGGGTCCCCATCCACATTTCAATAGGTTCAGTAACAAAATGAGCAGGGCTCATTAGCCATCTAATTGACAAAATGCGATTGGGATTTTCAAAGTCTTAACCCCATTTTCTCAACTATTTCTGGGCTTATAATACAACGTGAGCAACCGGAATCCAAAAGAGCAAGAATTTTCTCTTGTGTGCCAGAAGAGGGCACTCTAAGTTCAATTGGGACAAGCATAGACCCCGACCGGGAACTTACCCAGCATTCAGTCTCATCAGAATCACTGTCATCAGACAAGCTGGGGCTTCTGCTCTCTCCTTCTTCCGGGTCGAAGCGTCAAGAAGGCTCCTCCCCATCAAAGCTGGTTCCTTCCTTCTGCTGGGACGTTTTTCTAGCTTTTTCTCCTTCCGAGGGGGTGGGGCAGTGTGGCTGATCTTGACTCGGCAGTTTACAGCACGATGCCCCTCCTTTCCACAGCGGAAGCACACGGGAGGCTTGGGTTTGCCTGTAAATCCTCCCCTTCCCCCTTTTTGCATCTTTGGGAGGGGTTTTTTGGTGGGAGGTGGGGATTCCTCACTTTCTCCTTCTCCTTTGTAATAAAGTCTGGCTAAATCAATTTCCACATCAGCGGCTGCCTCATACCAGGGCTGCAATCGATGGGGGGCGGGGGCTCCTGTTCACACATTGCTGGTAAACCTCTTTGTTTAAACCATCAGTGAAACAGTCTAGCAAGGCTTCTTCAGACCAACCCCTCATATAAGCTGACATCTCCTGAAATTCTTGCACATACTCAGTCACAGATCTTTTCCCTTGTCTAAGGGTTGTAAATTTAATTCTAGCTCTGCACTCGGTGAGAGGGTCATCAAAGCGCTTCCTCAAAGCTGCCATAAATCCGTTAAAGTTTCTTAAGAGAGGGGAGTCATTATTATGTAGTCTGACCATCCAGTCAGCTGCTTTTTTCTCCAGGGCCATTAATACTATTCGCACTTTAGCTTCATCTGATTCCAGGTCTTGACCATACATTTGCATATAATTCCACACCTGAATTAGAAACAAGTTCTTTATGGTCTCCAGCATATTTCACACTTAGAGAAGGAACCTTAGCCATTCGGCATCGGCGAGCCCCCCCCCGCTCTTGGAATGTCTCTAGCCACAGGGAGTGGGGTCGGCACTGGGTCATCTTGTGCACATCCCACTTTGTCCCCCCACAGCCTCTCTTAAACTAGGCAACGTGTACCTTCTTTCGGGTTCCTCCTCAGGTCCTCTGTCCACTCCACTCTCTCGAGTCCGGCGCTTTTCCCAAGCTCCTTTGAGAAGTTTCATGGCTTGGAACATCATGAAATCTTCCTCTTCAGGCCCCCGCCAGTCAGCTGTTTTCTGGGTCTCCTCACCATGATTCCAGTTAACGGTTCTTCAGATTCCTCTTTCTGTCCCACTCCCCAAGTCCACCTGGGTCGACCAGATGGTTCTTCCACTTGCAGGTCAGCCAACATTTCCATCAATGAAGGAGATGCAGCTGCTCCCATGTCTTCCTCTTGATCACTGCCGTGGAGGGACATTTTTTCGTTGAGTGCACCTCCCTTGGAAGTTGTTCGCTCCGGGATGGGTGTGAGGTGAGATTCAGCTTAATGTCACTGCCCCTTCATTTAATAACCAAGAAAGGAACCACTCAACTCCATGTTTCAGAATTAAGTGTACTTTTACTGATTTCAAACAATGAGAAGCAAAGCAAAGCTGAATCTGAGTAAAAAGGCGCGAAAGCAATAGATATCAATGATTCATTCCCCTCCCCTTGGTAACCCAGTCCATAGTCCAATCATAATTCACCCAACTGTCAGGTGGGAGACATCTTCAAAAATCATCATCAGGTTGGAATGCTGGACAGTTGGCCTTGGCGGGAAACTCCCCTCTTTCCACATGCGCAAAGAGATGGTGAGAATAACTTCCAATAAACAGTCCTCCAGTATAGAATGATTCCCTCCCTAAATACCATGCCCTCCCTCCCCGTTTCAATGGCAGCCGAAAAACAGCAGCAAAGCAGAGGCTGACAAAGCCCCTTTGGGACTTCTTAAGGAATTAATTCCGTTTTTGCAACAAGCTTCAGTGCCCTCAATTTCAGCATCAGTATGATTAATTTTGAATCCTACTCAGTCATTGGGATGTAATTGATTAGCAAACCCTGATCAGCTTCCCTTCTGCACAGAGGGAGAACATGGGAATAATCTCTCTGTACCTAACACATGCATAGACCTGATGGGGATTGACGCTTCAGCCTGCCATGACTCTCGATATTTATTTCTTTTCCTTTCTCATGCAGGAAGGTCAGTTGAGCATCAGATTAATATTTCTTATGCTGTATGTAACAAATTGAGGAGGAGGTTGAAGGAGATAAAGTGCATTCCATATTCCAGCATTCTTTGCATTTAAGTGATGCAGTGAGGCTTTCACTCTCCCTCCTTCAGTGAGATAAAAAAGGTGCTGACTGAAAATGTCAGACTTAAGATTTAAGGAAAACATACGACTACAAGGTCAAAGGTTGCAATGTTATATAGAAATTAATTATGGTTCATAAGGCCCCAATGATGGGGGGGGGATTTTTAAATAAATGTATGGTTATTTCCTTTCATATTTCAGTGACATGAGAGGTGACTGCCAAAAATAAAATAAAAAGGAACCTCATTATTCACATATGAACCAAGATAATCTTTAGCTTATTATGCTATGGTTGCAGTTATTTTCTATTTTTTTTGTCAGTAAATAATAATTCCAAATTGTTCCAGGGAATTAGAAAAGTTCTACCATTTTCTGTTGTAGAACTAGAGATTATTTTAGGATAGAATAGGATAGGATAGGATAGGATAGGATAGGATAGGATAGGATAGGATAGGATAGAATCGGACAGGACTGGACTGGACTGGACTGGACTGGACTGGAATAGAATAGAATAGAATAGAATAGAATAGAATAGAATAGAATAGAATAGAATAGAATAGAATAGAATAGAATAGAATAGAGCTGGAAGGGACCTTGGAAGTCTTCTAGTCCAACCCTTCTGGTCAGACAGGAAACCATATACCATTTCTGATAAATGGTTGTGCAGTCTCTTCTTAAAAGCCTTCAGTGATGGAGCATCCACAACTTCTGGAGGCAAGTCATTCCACTGATCAATTGTTTTGTCAGAAAATTTCTCCTTATTGCTTAGTTCTAAGTTGCTTCTCTCCTTGATTAGTTTCCATCCATTGTTTTTTGTCCTATCCTCAGGTGTTTTGGGTAATTATCTTCTTTCTCTTCACATGCATTGGTGTTACTGTAGACATTTCCTGCTGTCATTTTTTGGGGAAGCTGAGTCTCTCTGCTTCCTCCTCAATGTAGTGCAAAAGTACTGATTTTTGGTGAAAATAATGTAAATCCATTGAAAGACCCTATCCTTCTTAGGGAGAATAATTGCCCAACCTTCTCCCTGAAGCTTAGATCTTCAGTCATCCTGACAGGTACTCTAAAGAGAAGGCTGGTTTCATGATTTGGTATTGCCCACTTATACAAGTTACAATGTCAGATTTCGCCCATTTTCTTCAGGCAAAACCCAAGCTACTTGCTGCAATTATATTTCCCCCCTATGGATGTGAGGTACTTTTGTTTCTGTAAGACCTTAATGTCTTGAGGCAGGGTGGTGATTTTGTCTCCTTGTTCTCAGCAAGACTTTCAGCAGAGCAAATAATTATAGGTTAGTTTCAAACTGGCACTGAGACATAGAAACTCCATTGGGAAATAATTTTCATTTCAAATATCATTGAGGTAAAACTTATCCTGAGATTATAGAGTTATGTGCAGTTACAATATTGCTGAGTTTTAAAAATGTTGACGGCTATATTTCTGCTTTCTTTCCCATTGTATACATGGTTGGATGATATAAGTAACTGTCAGAATATTCATGAACTGGCAGAGACATAGTAACAGGTCAGCCAATGAGGCTTATTTGGAAACAGAAACTTAGGTAAGAAGTCTGGGCGTGACTTAGCCGTATTAAACTCTGAGCTCTGAAACGAAACTAGTCTGTGCTGAAAACAAGTCTGGACTTGTTTGCTGATCTGAACTGAAATGAAACTGTTCTTTGCTGTTGGTATTGTATATATATTCTTGTATATAAAGATGTTTCTTATTTAAATCAATCCTGCTGAATCAGTTATCTGTGTGTGTTTTCTGGACTTGATTGTTGCTGCAAACTCTGACAATAACTTCATGCGCAGCACTCTGAAAAGATAAATAATGACATCATTGACTCAGTCAAAGAAGCTATCTTCCTGGGCTCTTCAATTTGAGCACTGGAAATGTATCCGTAATCAGGGGTGGGTTCTAGCTGGCGTTACTGCTGGTGCGCTTTGCAGTGCGTGCATGCGCAGTTCAATAGAAATTGTGCTGCGCATGCGCAGAACTCAAAAACAAGATGGTGGCAGTGACTGCAGTGACTGCGGCGACTGCAGTGACTGGGGAACCAGTTCATAGGCATGGCCAGTCTGGGTCACTGCTGGTTCTGCGACCCAGGCTGGCATGCCACTACTAGTTTGGCCAAACTGGGTTCCTACCGGTTTGGTCCAGTTTGGCCAAACCAGTAGTGGCATGCCAGCCTGGGTCGCAGAACCAGCAGTGACCCAGACTGGCCACGCCTATGAACTGGTTCCCCAGTCACTGCAGTCGCCGCAGTCACTGCAGTCACTGCCACCATCTTGTTTTTTAGTTCTGCGCATGCGCAGCACAATTTCTATTGAACTGCGCATGCACGCACTGAGCCTCCACATCTCACTACCACCAGGTCCCTTCCCTGCATGACATAATGCCCTTGAAAATTAGTTATTTAAAAGAACTTGCAACATAGCAGAATGGGCCTGTTTTTCAGGAGGAGGTAAGCACAAGCCCCACTTTGTATATATCAGCAGTGTAGTCCTCTAGAGCAGAGGTGTCTAACTTTAAGTCCTGTGGACATCAACTCTCAGAATTCCTCAGCCAAGTCTTAAAGTTACCAAGGTTGAAGACCTCTGCTCTAGTCTTACCAACAGCAAGACCATAGAATCAAATAAGTCATAAAATATCTAGTGCAGTCAATAGAACTAAAGGTAAAGGTTCCCCTCGTACATATGTGCTAGTCGTTCCTGACTCTAAGGGGCAATGCTCATCTCCATTTCAAAGCAGAAGAACCAGCACTATCCAAAGAAATCTCCGTGGTCATGTGGCCAGCATGACTAAATGCTGAAGGTGCACAGAGCGCTGTTACCTTCCCACCAAAGGTGGTCCCTATTTTTTCTACTTGCATTTTTACATAATTTTGAACTGCTAGGTTGGCAGAAGGTGGGACAAGTAATGGGAGTCCACTCCATTACATGGCACTAGGGATTTGAATCACCTAACTGCCAACCTTTATGACTGACAAGCTCAGCATCTTAGCCACTGAGCCACTGTGTCCCTGTAGTTCAATAGAACTACAGGTAAATTATTAGTCAAATCTCTTGAAATTTAAAAAAAAGAGAAAGAAACATGAGATATACCTAAGTAGTCCAACTTCCTGCCATTACCATAACCCTAATGAGGGCTTCCTTTTCCTGCCTTGTTTTTAGAGTCCACTTGATTGCATGGTGATGTGTGAGAGAAGGAAAACACACACAAAGGAATCTTCATTGTTTGTTTTAATTAAACTTTAATAACAAAAGGCCACCCAAGGAAGTATATTCTGAGTTCAGAACATGGAACCACAGAGTAAATTCAAGTAAAATAAAAGATGAGCCATGCAAAGTAATGTCTCTTATAGCATTTCTCTGGTATTCATTCAGTTGTGTACATGTACATTTGTTATTAATCAACAGCTTGCATTTTAAATACAGTGAATTGAAAAGCTGAGGAGACTATTCCATCTGTAAACTATATTAATATTTGCTTGAATAATCTACAAATAATCTATTTAAGATGATGCCTGGACAGCAGTGTGGTCTTCTTGGCAATAAGTACACACCCAGCTGGTGGTTTTAATATTGTTCTGTCCTCTATTACTTTCATATTGTGTTCCATTTTTTTTTGTTCAGATTGGTCCAGTTCTTTATAGAAACAGACTTTCCACTTTCAGATTCATTTCCAGAATTTCTATTTTTAATCACAATAATATATCGTTTCGTTCATTTCGTTTATTGGTTTTGTATGCCGCCCAATCCCGAAGGACTCCGGGCAGCTCACAATAAAACAGGGAAGGGGATAAATAAGACAATACAAACAATATTAAAATACACAACAGTCACAAATGGAGCGGGGCTGGCTATTTCAACAGCCCCCAGCCTGCCGGAACAGCCAGGACTTAGTAGCTTTACGGAAGGCCGGGTGGGTAGTAAGGGTCCGGATCTCCACGGGGAGCTCATTCCAGAGGGCCGGAGCAGCAACAGAGAAGACTCTCCCCCGGGGGGTCGCCAGCCGACATTGGCTGGCAGATGGGACCCGGAGAAGGCTGAGCCTGTGTGATCGAATTGGTCTTTGGAAGGTAATCAGCAGGAGGCGGTCTCTCAGGTACCCAGGTCCGATGCCATGCAGGGCTTTATAAGTGACAACATATGAATATATCATGTATTCATTCCTAAATAGTATGGGCCATATTTCTGAAGCATCTACACAGTTTATGGAATGTATCTTAGATAATTCCAGAATATTCATCCATCCATATCTCCCTCCCTCCCCCTCCCTCTCCCTCCCCCTCCCTCTCCCTCCCTCCCTCCCTCCCTCTCTCTCTCTCTCTTTCGGTCAGGTGTGTCAAACTCGATCCCATCATGAACCGTTTCAGGATTTTGTTTACCCTTGAGGCTCCAAGGTGGGCATGGCCTGGTCATCACAGTTGACTGGATGGATCAGTCAGGGTGGCATGGGCCGGTCTCTCGCAGTCTCTGGGACAGCCCTGTGGGACAATTCTGAGCATATTGTGGGCCAGATCCAGCCTGCAGGTCACCTGTTTGATACTCCTGCTCTAGGTAGTCCTTGACCTATAACCACAATTGAACCCAAAATTGCTGTTGCTAAGTGAAACAGTTGTCAAGTTAATTTTGCCCCATTTTGTAACCTTTATTGCTATAGTTGTTAAGTGAATAATTGCAGGTGTTAAATTAGTAACAAGGTTATTAAGTGAATCTGCATTCCCCATTGACTTTGCTTGTCAGGAACTCGCAAAAGGTAATCATAAGACCCTGGGACACTGCAACCGTCATAAATATGAGTCAGTTGCCAAGTGTCTGGATTTTGACCATGTGACTATGGGGCTGCTGTGATGGTCATAAGGGTGAAAGCCTGTCATAAAACATTTTTTTCAATGATATTGTAACTTTGAGCATTCTGTTAATGAATTGTACGTTGAGGGCTGCCTATGTGTGTATGGATATACAAGTATTTGCAACTCTACAAAATTATACATATGCATATTTTGCAGATATGCAATGTTTATTTACTAAGCTTTTGAAGATAACCTATAACGGAATACATAGTCAAACTGCCAAAGTCACTTGAAGAAATGGAATAGACCAGCATGGGACTCCGCTTACCAAGAACAATTTTCCTCCTTACTGATAGTTTTGGCATCATTTGTTTTGAACAGAGAGAGCTGGAGTGGAAGGAATGTACTAGCTGGTCAAAGTTTCATTTTATAAATAAACTTCATAAAATTATTTAATTCAAAAATAAACAAAACTTTGAAGTATAGCTTATGAACAATAGATCTAAAATTAATTTAATGAAAAAAAATATTTGGGATGAGTAACTGAGGGAAACTAGCAAAAAAGCATGACTAGAATGCAGAAAAAGGTTTTTTTTTAACTTTTATTTTTACTTCAATAAAAGTTATATAGCAATGCATTTGCATTGCATCTGACACTCAGTATCTTCCTCAGTCCTTCTCACATCTTCTCTATTGCTATCTAATAAATATAATAGAAAAGAATATAATTATACTGCAAGAAAAGGATATGAAATGTTGGCTACAGCAAGAACAGGAGAAACATATGCAACTTCATTTGTATTTCCACTTATTGTGTGTGCCATGAAATAAACTAGAATTACATTTTTTGTGTGGGAAGATTAGTTTTCTCTAAGTGTTGAAGAAGATAGAAATTATGATTCACACAATGCTTACTCAGAGGTGGGTGTACTAATATTTTTTTTTAATAAAATAACTTACCTCAGAAGTATCTTATTGTAACTATTTCTCCTGTAAACATAAAAGTAATGGCTCCATGATAGGAACTGAAAATGGCAACAAGGTTGGAGAAAAAACCCTGAGACTACACAGAAATTTTATGGCATTCTCGATGATCACACATCTTTGGTATTCACATCTTTGGTGTGCTATTGTTTGGGTTTCAAAGCAGACCTAATAAAATATACCTAAATTAACTGTGGACTATGCTCTGTGTCAAGCAATATTTCTAACTTAATCAGAGTGGAGATGGCCTGAAATTGTATTCAGTGGTAGACAAGACAACTATTATGAAGCAAAAGTTCTAGGCAAGAGGAAGCTCTTCTTGGATCTTAAACTTGTGGAGTTCCCACAACAGCCTCTATTGAGAATATCCTGTGCTTTGTAGCTTTGGTTCTTTTTATCTGGCTTATAACCCAGCTGCTATATATTATCTTATACATTGGGCCACAAAGGTGCTTTCTATAAGCATGATTGATCCATTACTAGCATCCTTCCCCTGTCATTCACTGCCTTTCAGTCTAATGTTTGGAGACCCCGTTCTCAGCCACTTGTACATTTCAGCACTTGAAACATACCAAGAGGGACAATCGGCTAACTAGTATCCATACCCCCCCTTCCTGTGTTTCTCTAGCTTTCTCCCCAATTCATTGTGTCGGCTGATTGTGCTGTCATAAAGATGAGAGTTTGGGGCCTGTTTTGCTCAGGAGAAGGACTGTGCAATCACTAGCTTTATTGCATACCATACCATACCATCCAATGACCCCTGCCTCTCTTCTCTCTGTTCTTATCATGAGAGCCTATTCAAAGGAAAATTACACCAGACTTCAATGGGAAAAGGAGGGGGGTTGTCCCGATGTTTTGGAGGCTATTCATTGCCACAGCCACAAAAGGTGAGAACTGAAGAACAAGCCTCTTCTGCTTTAATTGTAAAATGTTTCAAACGAGCAGGGGGGGGGAGGGCGACCCTATTGAGATCGGATGGTCCCATTTCCCAAAGACAAGCAAGTTCAATAATCTACTGGTCAACAGAGTTACCCTATCCGGACGAAGCTTTTGTTGTTGTTTTTCCAGAAAGGACTAAAATAACCACTTGGAGATGTTAAACTAAAGCATGGCATTTTAATACGAAAATGGAAGCCTAAGATATCTTGGTCCTCCATCACAATGACTGCCCTCAATTAGATCGTTTAGGCTTGGCAAATTGGTTCCTGCAGGCTCCTCTAATCATAAAAATTAATCCATCCATATTTATAGCAAGCTCTGTTTTTGCCAAGCTGGTTTTGCTCATTTCCATAGTAACAACAAGTGCCTCTTTTGGCTTGGTGCCATGGTGTAATATTCAAGAATGTTCTTTTCATCCCTTTTTGCAAGAGAGGCTGGTATGAATATTTATATTGCACTTTGCATTTTGATGGCAACCTCTGTATTTTCTCTTGATTGAAAATGTGAATTTTTTATTACACTAAGGACATGTAACGCAACAATTTTTAGTGCCAGTGATAATGATCTCTCATTTTGAGATAATTTTTAATGGTCCTAGTCTCTCAGGGTGATTTATTGGTAGGCTCAATCCAGCAATGTTTGGGTTTCAGATATGGAAATAGAGTGGAGAAGATCAGTGCTTCCCCTTCTCTATTAAAAGAGGAGCCCACCCTTAGTTGTGAATCATAAAATCCTCTTAAAAATAAAAGTGTTTTGCTTTAAAAGAATGTTTTTGGGTCAGACCAATCCCCATCAATTTAGAATGGTACATTGCAATAGAATGTCCCTTCAATGGGAATCAACTCTCTTGAATTCCATACGGCTTAATTCTGAGAGCAAGTAAAGATACAATGAAGGTGTCAAAAGAAAATGGCATCTTCTAGCAGCATCCATAACAAATGACAATGGTACCAAAATGACAACACACGCTTCATCATATCATCACAAAATGACATATTTGTGTCCTGATGTCTGAGAAAAATGTATTAGTCGCAGCTGATTTGCATGACGATATTGTCACATATTTGACACCCATAGGTGCCCATAATAAGATCAAGAAGCCTTATGGTTAAGGGAGTAGTCCATGGGATCCACTCCCGCTATAATGATGTGCTGTCTCCATCTCCATTAAGATCAAAGGTAAAAAGAAAAATAACAATTTATTAGACACTTGGTTAACTTTTTACTTTTCTTTAAAACTATACAGTCACTTTCATGATTTAAAATATAGTTTGGGTTATTGTCAAATGGTATACTTTTGACATTAATTAATGTATAGATGGAGAGATTCATTTCTATGACCTAAACCCTAGAAGACATCCTCCTGGATTTAAATTATATGACTATGTATTCATAAATAACAAAGGGAGAGAGAGAGAAAGAGAAAGAGAAAGAAAGATACCATTCACGATCATGTATATTTTCAAATATAGAATACAAAAACACTTCTGTACAAAACACAGAAGTACAAAAACTTCTGAAGCCCGATGATCATTTCTCAGACCTTGGAAAAGGTAGCTGTTAGTTGGCACTATTCTTTTTCCTGAAAAAGCTGCTAAGAGTTTGCTGGTTTGAATATAGGCATGGAAATTGCATAATCATTTTCTCTTAATACTCTTAGGGCAGGGAACTATTAAGAGTGAGAAAAGAAATGATTGAAAAGAAGTCGTGGGAGTATGGTGAGATGTCACTGCATAGTTTACGTATATGTTATATTCCAGAGAGAGAGAATGTGTGAATAAATGTATTAAACAATACACTGGTCATTCTTACAGGGGGTATGTGTTTTCTCCAGTCTCTGGTCCTCTACCCCTGGTAATAGACAAGGACCAGAAGACAGATGGGGCTAGAAGTAGTGGTACCATGTAATAGCAACAGGAAAAATTAATATGAGAAGCTGGAAAAGTACCTAGGCCTGAAGAAGGAACTAGAGAGGGTGTGGAAAGTAAAGCCCAAAGCAGTCACAGTGGTGATAGGAGCACTCAGGGCTATGATTATTAAGTTGAGAGAGTGGTTCCCAAAAGACATAATGGAACAGTTTGCCAGAGCCAACTTGCTGCGGCCAACTCACCACAGCCAACTCGTTCCAGGACAACTTGCCACAGCCAACTTGTTGCAGGACAACTCACTGCAGGACAATTTAACAATTCTATTTAATTATTTAAAATAAATAAAAAATATTTTAATTTGCCCTTCACATTTCATTCTGTCCCTCCTTTTGCATCCTTTTAAAAATGATTCTATTCCACTATTTCGTTGATATTAATATAACTCTTGTCCTGCAATGAGTTGTCCTGTGGCAAGTTAACTGTGGGGTATTGTCCCACACTGAGTTGTCCACAGCAAGCTGGCTGAGGTAAGTTGGCTGGGGTGAGTTGGCCATGGCTAATTGTCATAGACCCTCCACAGATCCCAGAAACAACATCAGAGCTCTCTGCCTACAAGAGGACAGTGTTAGGAAAGCAGAACCCTTGAATTCCCAGGCCTCTGGAAAAGAACCCATGATTGAGACACTCACACACCAGGGATAAGAAGAGATTTTATAAAAATATAGATTCCTTTCCTTAACTAACAAATACAAAGACTAAACCAAGACAAATACCAAACGAATTTCAAATCAGATGGCTGTTACAAAAAGGATTACCTTTGTTGAACATTTTACTTCATGATACATACTTTTTATGCTTATGCTTCCTCCAGAACAACTTGCATCCAGCAGTTGTGAATGCTCCAACACTGGGAGTTTTTTAAGGAGATATTGGATAACCATTTGTCTGAAGTGGTGTAGGGTTTCCTGCCGAAGCAGGGGGTTGGACTAGAAGACCTCCAAGGTCCCTTCACTCTGTTATTCTGTTACTCAAAAGCTTATTTCATTTACATGTAAAACTGTAAAGCTTTGTAAATAAAGTTTAAATTATATAACTATAATAAAATGACTTGATGTGCCCCCATTACTTTCACCCTAGATCCTGAAGAGGATTCACTCAAAGTTTTAAAAAAGGAACTCCATAGAGTGCTTCCCTTAGCCAATTCTACCTACAAGCCAATGTCTCTAGACAGCTTGTCTGCTCTAGTATTCTTGCTGAGCAAAGAGTTTTGCTCTTTAACTATCTGACAATAATTTAAAGGAATAAAAAAAGATGAAGGATTTAATAATGGGTTACTATGTCTAGATTTTAACCATTCTTGGTTTTACCAGTGCCCATAGAAAGAAACATCAAAGGGAGAAGATCCTAATTTATAGGCGAGCTCCTTTTTTCAGTCTTATTCTATCAATTGGATTTTAAGGAAGCAGGGAGACAGAGTAGATTTACATATTCTTGACTGATGTGAAATCCTGATTTCTCCATTGTCTTTTTCCCTCCCTTTCTTCCATCCACAGTGAAGGCAGTTTTCAAAACAGGCACCGAGAAATGCTTCCTATCCTCAGAGGATGCACTTTATCTCAACCAATTCATTATCCAGTTAAATTATTGGTTCTTTATTTATTTACAAGATGTCAGTAGAACAGTTTCAGTAGAGCAGGGCTTTTTTATTTCACATAAAAATCCATCAGCAGGTTTTTTCTTGGTTCAAAAATTTTTTTTATTTCTTTTAAAACAAACATTTCATCATTCCTCAATCAGTAAAACATCGAAGTACAATTTTTTGTATGTCAAGATAGTTCTAGTTTCTAGCCTAATGTGTACCCCTCCCTCCCTCCACCCCCAACCCCCCTCCTCCTTTCCCCCCCGACTTCCCAGAATCCGTACACGGTATGGATTTTTAACAAACACAGTCTAAAATCTATTGAGAAAAAAGAAATAAAGAAATTAATGACATTCTACATTGACCTTAGCTTCTTCTTGCTGAACTAACTTTAAACAATTTAAATCATTTCTGATCTTAAGCATAGGCTAACTGGAATTTCTTGGTCCCGTATTTATTTTGTATATAATCAATCCATTTTTTCCAGTCTCGTTTATATCTCTCATTTGAGTGATCTTTAAGATATGCCGATATTTTAGCCATCTCGGCTAAATTTGTGACTTTCAATGTCCATTCTTGAGTTGTAGGCAAGTCTTCCTTCTTCCAGTATTGCGCCACCAACAGTCTTGCTGCCGTTATTAGGTGCAGAATCAAGTTAGTCTCTACCACTGTAAAGTCAGTACATATACCTAGTAAGAATAACTGAGGAGTAAACTTTATCCTTCTTTTAAAGATATTTTGCATAATCCACCATATTTTTATCCAGAATGCCTTAACCTTTTGGCAGGTCCACCATATATGATAATATGTAGCATCGAGAGAACCACACCTCCAACATTTAGGCTGTACCTTTGGATACATAGAAGCCAGCTTTTTAGGATCTAAATGCCATCTATAGAACATCTTATAAAAATTTTCTCTTAGATTTTGAGCTTCTGTGAATTTCACATTTGTTACCCATATTCTTTCCCATGTATCCAACATTATTGGTTCGTCAATATTTTGAGCCCACTTTATCATACAATCTTTAACTAATTCTGTTTCCGAATCCATCTGTATTAGTACATTATATATCCTCTTTATATGCATTAAGGCTTGATCTCTTATTTGTTTAAACAAATTATCTTCAGCTTGGATAAAACCAATTTTTTGATCTATTTTCCACCTGGCCTGTAATTGCCCATACTGGAACCATGTTTGAACTACCTTCTCCTCTTTTAATACCTCCAAAGATTTTAGTTGTAGTACCCCCCTTTCCAAAATGAGAAGCTGTCTATAGGTAGTTCTATCCTGTTTTTGTGCTATGTTCATATTTTCAATTGTATGTCTAGGAATTGCCCACATGGGTATTTTGTCATTTAATTTATATTGGTATTTTTTCCAGACCCGCAGTAAAGCATTTCTTAAAATATGACTTTTAAACTTCCTATCCAGTTTTTTGTTGAACAACAAGTAAGCATGCCAACCATATACCAGATCGTATCCCTCGATATTCAGTATTCTATCATTAGTTAAATGAGTCCAATCACTAATTACAGATAGCGCCACTGCATCGTAATATAATTTTAGGTTAGGTAATTTCAAGCCTCCTCTCTCCCGTGCATCTTGCATTATTTTCATCTTTACCCTCGGCTTCTTTCCTGCCCATACAAATTTGTTGATACCCTTCTGCCATTCTAAAAGATTCGCATCTTTTTTAAGTATAGGTAACATTTGAAAGAGAAATAAAAATTTTGGTAAAATGTTCATTTTCACTGCTGCTATTCACTGCTTTTCCATCTCTATCTGTATACTATGCCAAAGTGGTTCATAATTATGTTTATATAATTTCCCGTTTGAGGTTAAAATATTGACTCCAAGATATTTGACTTTTTTGACCACTTCACATCCTAGCGTCCCTCCTAGTTCTTCCTTTTGTTTAGTATTCATATTTATAGCTAATATTTTGGTTTTTCCTAAATTTATTTTAAAACCAGATACTTGACCATATTGATTAATCGTATTCATTAAAACCCTACTGGATTCCTGCGGTTGTTCCAATATTATGACCAAATCATCCGCAAAAGCGCGCACTCTGTATTCTTGCTGCCTAATCTTGATCCCTTTTAGACCATCCAAGCCCCGTATTTTATTCAACAATACTTCCAAAGTTATAATAAACAATAGCGGGGACAAAGGACAGCCCTGTCTTGTACCTTTTCCAATTTGAAAGGAGTCTGTTAAACTTCCATTGACTATAATTTGTGCTGTTTGCTGTTGATATATTGCTTTAATTGACTGTAAACAATTATCTCCTATCTGCATTTTTTGCAGTATCTTCAACAGAAATTGCCAATTAACTTGATCAAAGGCCTTCTCAGCATCCAGGAATATGAACGCAGCAGGGATCTGGTTGTTCTTTCTCAAATATTCTAATGCATTAACCTATTTGCTAGTATTATAGTAAAGATTTTATAATCTACATTAAGTAATGAGATAGGTCTATAATTTTTTGGTTGGGTAGTATCTTGATCTTCTTTGGGTATCAAAGATATAAACGCTGTCTTCCAAGATGGAGGCACTTTACCTTCCGTTTGAATCTTATTAAATAATTCTCTAAGAGGTTCTACCATTTCTAACTGTAAATTTTTATAGTAAACCGCTGTCAAACCATCTGTACCTGGTGCTTTCCCTAACTTTAATTGCTTAATTACCTGCAAAATTTCCCCCGAGGTTATTGGTTGATTCAATTTTTGCCTGTGCTCTTCTCTAACTGAAAGTATTTTCTCTTTATCTAAATATTTGTCTATATCTAGACCATTAATTTTATCCCCTTTATACAATTCTGTAAAAAATTCCCGAAATACCTTTTGAATCTCTTCCTGTTGAAACACCTCCTTCCCTCTGTAAATCAGTTTAGATATATTTCGAGTTTTCCTTTTTTTCCTAATCTGATAAGCTAACCATCTGCCAGGTTTGTTTGTGTTACAAAAGGTATTGTGTTTTGCATATAATAAATTAGTAGCTACCTGGTCAGAGATAAACATGTCAAATTGAGATTTTAATATGGTGATAGCTTCCTTAACCTTTGTATCGTCTGGATTCATTGTTAGCTCCAACTCTTTTCTCTTAATTTCCTCTTCCAGTTCTGTTCGTTTTAACCCTTGTTTATATCTATGTGTTTTATTTATATTCATCAGCACTCCTCTCATATACGCTTTGCTTGCATCCCATACGAATTCCATAGATGTACCCTTATTCATATTCAAAACGAAATATTCAGATAACAATTTTTTACAATCATTAATATACTTTTCATATCTAAATAAGTTTTCATTCAATCTCCAAGACCTTCTTGCCTGCACTACCCTTCCCAACTCCATCCAAACTGGGTTATGGTCCGAAAGGACCCTAGCCGCAATCTTTGTCTTCTTGACCCTAGAAAGCAAATCATTAGTGGTTAGTATAAAATCAATCCTTGAAAGGGATTGATGCCTATCAGAGAAGAAAGTGAAATCATGTTCCTCTGCATTTCTTTCTCGCCAAATATCTCTCAATTCAAAGTCATCCATGATGTCAAAAAAAGATTTGGGTAACTTTGCTCGCATCTTAGTATTTTTATCTGGCTTCTTATAAGAAGTCTTCTTATCTCTCTTAGTGTCTATCACACCATTCCAATCACCCAATAGTATACAGGAACTATAGTCCCACTGTACTAATTTAGCATGAAGATTTCTATAGAATCCATCTTGCTGTTGATTAGGGGCATAAATTCCCAAAAGTAATGTCTTTTTCCCTTCTAGGATTAGGTCTAAAGCGATATATCTTCCGAAGGGATCTGCTTCAATTAATTCAGCTTTCATGTCTTTTCTTTCTTCTTTTCCATAGCAGAAGCTACATTCTTCTTTTCCATAGCAGAAGCTACAAAATGTTGACCAAGTTTTGAGTTAATCAAATAATTTTGATCAGTTGATTTGATATGAGTTTCTTGCAAACGAATTATGTCATTCTTAAACTGTTTGAGATAGTGAAATATTTTCTTTCTCTTCTGTGGGGAATTCAATCCATTGACATTCCATGTTAAAATCTTAGTTGTCATCTTTGGTTGGCTGAAGCATTTTTAGAGCTTCCTGCATGGCCTGTTTAACCTTAGGCCTAGCTCCTCCCACTGCTTCCAGACTTGTTATTGTAGCTCCTTGATAGATGGCCGGTGATTGTTGATGTTGTTGCTTTTTAGCTTGTTTCTCCATTCGTCTAGTAATCATGCGGCTAGGTCTTTGTTCCATAACACCTTGCGCTTCTAGAAGAGAGAGATGCTCCATCTTATCTGGTGGTTGTGTAGTTTGCTGTCTGTCCTGTCTTTCTTGTGGTCTTTCTCCAGGTCCAGATGATGCAGGATATCCAGCCTTCAAAATATTATGATAAAAATCTCAGGCTTTCCATGCAGAGTTGAGACGATATCTTTGCCTATCAAATGTAAGTATAATGCCAAATGGTGTGTCCCATCTATACTGTATCTGATGATTTCTGAGTTCTTCGACTAAAAAAGCGTAGTCTCTCCTGGCTCTTAACATTTGAGGTGGTATCTCTTTCAAAACAATCAGGTCTTGACCGCCAATTTGAAGCTTAGTATTATAAGACTCTTGTAGTACCATATTTATAAGCTCTCTTGTAGTGAAGTATATAACGATGTCTCGAGGAAGCTGCTTCTGCTTTGCCACCCAGGAGTTCACGCGATAAACTTTGTCGATCTGCCAGTCGAGGTTGGTCCCTGGTCTTCCCACCAGGCGGTCAAAGGCTTCTGATAGAATCTGTTTCAGGTTCTCCTGTTTCTCCTCACGCAGCCCCCTTACTCTTAATGCGAACTCCATTTGTCTATACTGTATCATAATAATTTCTTTTTCAGCATTTTCCACTTTTTGTTCCACCGCCTCTGTTTTCAATGTCAAGTTGGTATTGGCCTCATTAAGATCCTCTAGACTATCTTCAATTCCAGAAACATGTTCTGTCAATACAGTTACAAGTCTCAGCATTTCATCTTTAATTTTAACAACCCTGGCATCAATTTTCTCATACAATTCCTGTTTAAGTCCTTTTATTTCACCTTTAATTTCCTCTTTTATTTCTTTTATTTCCTCTTTTCCCTCCTGTTTTATCTCCTGTTTTATCTCCTCTTTAAGATCTCTAAGTTTATCTTCCATTTTAATTGTCTGTGCATTAAGAGCCACACTTAGTTCACTCAAGAAGAATTCTTTCGTTAACAAATCCCCAGCAGGGGGCGTAGGGAGCGGAGGCTGCAACCTTGTGCCAGGCACTGGGGATGTGCCCCTGGGAATAGAGGGTGACGGTTTCAAATTAGGATTTGGTTTTGAGGCCATTCCAAAATTTATCTTCCAGCAATTAATAAAACTCTGCTGCCTGACTATGCAGCTATAAGTAAAGATGCTGAATTTCTCCCTTTACTTTGAAATTTGTAACAAGACAGTTCAGCAGATTCATCACCATTTAAGTTCCAGACAAGCAAGATTAATGAGAGAATGAAAGTCTTGTAAAAATGAAACTAATTAGAAGGCTTCTGCTGGCCGATTGTAAAACAGGTGATAAGGATGCTCCTTTGAAATTTTAGAGTTCTGTAGCATTTAGCAAAAAGTTTAAGAAGATAATCATTATTACCGGAGAATCCAGTCTGCTCGGCGCCATTTTAAAAGCCTCTAAGTAAATAGATTTTCAGAGGAAGATCTTGTAAAAAGAGGAAGCTAAAATCTTGGTAAACAATTAATTTCCACGTAGACAGATTCAGCTCGTGATAAAATCAAATAAATCAAAGCTTTGAACTGAGTGGGGGAGACCTTACTTTGTACCGCACAAGGCAGTTTGAAGTTCCCAGCACGGACGCCATTCTGCTTTGGGCTGGCCCCCCTCTCTCTGCAGGCACAAAAGCTGCAAAAATCGAAGGGCATTTGCCAGCAAAACTATTCTTCTTCCCTTCTTGCCTGAAGGATAAGAAAACCTGTTAAGACGTCAGATGGATGATCATTTAAACAGATACGTGACCAGGAATTCGGGGGCAGCTAAATTTTAAGCTGCCACCATCAGCAGGCTCCTCCCAGGAAGTCCAGCAGGTTTTTTCTTCATAGCTCTGTGTAACTAATAAATATCTCTTTAAAAGAAGGAGTCTATTCTACAGTATATCCTGTGCCAATACAGGTTGTTCCTGTATGGAGCTTTTTATGCATGGGGGCTAGTGCTGCTTATATAAGTTTATACAGATGACCTGGCTGGTTGGTGACTTTCAGAAATGCTCCAACTCCCCCCATTAGTATATGATCTCTATTCAGATGTTCCAGCTATTATGACTTCCCACTTAGAATTTAAGTGATGGGGAGAAAAATATATTTCAAATAGTCCTTGAAATCTACTACTGTCTCCTTCTTTTCCCTGGTTCCTTCCAAATTATGCCTCCCTAGAGTTTGAAAAGCTATAACTACAGAAGCTAGAGGTCAAACAGCAGTAGCAGTTATTTGGACGAAGAAATAAACACCCCAAATTCAGAGATTTATTAGATCAATATAGATGCTACAGTAGTTGCAAGTTTTTATGTTTCTTAGAGACATAGTTAAAGCAGGTGGAAGGGAAGACGGGAGGAGAATGGGTTAACTGATTTTAAGCCAAGTCCATACCAGCAATGTTCTCATCTACTCACAACTTTCTTCCCTTAGTACAAAATTGGTTCTCACTTCCTTCTCCAAGAGGACTTTACAGGTCCATTCCACAGACTTTGAAGTTTTGGTAATTTCACACCTGAAAGTTTGCATTTTTAGATCTGTAACTGTGTAGAACAGTGGTCACTATCTGGTGGTCTGTGGACCACTGGTGATCCGTGAGAATTTTTATTATTATTAATTTTTTATTTATTTTTAATTTAAAACAAACACAATCCTTCTTTACATGGTGTAGAAAGTGTATCAGTTGGTTACAAAAAGACTTTCGTGCATCTATTCCACAGTAAACAAACATACTTCATATTAACTCAAGAATTTTAACTCAAATATTTAAACATGTCACCATCATATCTCCATTTTCATTTGACTATAATTGTTTAAGTGTCCTTCATCATAAAATATACCAAAGTTTAATACATAACCACATACTGGCCTTTCAATTACTATTTCTAAGATCCTCCACTAACACTAAATCCTTATGTCCTATTCTAGCTAAACATCCATAATATTTAATAACAAAGTTTTCTAATCCTCCTTTCCAAATCACTATTTAAAATTTACATCCAGTTTCTATATTATACCCATTTCTATATATACATTGTTATTCTTATCCCTCCTTTATTTGACTATATCCTGTATCATAACAGTTTCCCCCTAATAGTCGAAACTTTAGCTGCATCTAAGTTGGTTCCCTTTTTAAAAAATTAAACTTTATGTATAATCCAAAGGGATTTCTAATCTTCCTTACATGGGTAAGGAATATTCATATCCAATTATACTAATCATAACACTACACATTGTATACATTAATAACATTATCAATTATTTATTTAAACTATATCTATTGTCAATAAATTTCACTAAGTTTAACTAGTTTTAAATTATATTCTTCCATCTATCAACCTGTAGCTTTCCAATAGCAAAACAGTCTCATATCTTTTGCTATTTGTGGTGCCAGTCCTCTAATCATCTCCTTGATCAACTTTGTATGGACTCCTCTTAGCAACTCCTTGCTTATAAAATCTCTCATGTAATCTTGATGCCCTTCTTCTGTTTCCTTAATCGGCTTATCTTTGATTGTCAGTAGTGTTATCCATGCTATTGCTAATGAGATTTCTCTCTTTAAATCCATAGATTCTTTGTTTTTTTTTCTTCCTCTGTGTCTTGCCCTCTGGGATAAATTTCCCCTCCCTTTAATTCCTCTTTCAGTATTCCACTCTTTCCATTTTCAGAGACCGGCCAATCACCATAAATATCAGCAAATTTAATCTCTTTATATTCATTTTACACTTTGATTATTTTGAGTTTTAACCACCACATTTTGCATTTGATAAACATCTTCAACTTCTTCTTCATATTTTGCTATTATGTGCTCTAAGTCTTCCAACATCTATCCTCTCATATGTATTTGATAATTTCTGTATTTCTGAAAATATATTTTGCAAGCTCAAGGTTTCTGTTTGCTTTTGAAATTGTGCCATTCTTTCCAGCTAACAAACACAGCTGGTCTAGCTTGGAAGGTTAAAAAAATTAAACATAGATTCACAAAAATGTTTGTTTTCACTTTTCTCTGGATAGAGATATACTTCAAAGGGACATCTTCCCTTCTTATCACTGTCTATAACCAAGCAGTAAGACCTTACAGTGCCAAGCCAAAACAATCAGCAAAGAAAAAAAAATGTTCCATTTCCAGTACACAAACTCCAATAAACAAACCCTCAGTGTTTGGAGCAGTGTTACGTTGCAAATATTATTTCTTTTGTATCTTTTTTGTATTTCAAGTTTAAAAAAAAGAGTCCAATCTTTAAATGAGTTAGAAAAACACTCACAGCAATGAAAGAGGAAAACTTTAGTCCATAGGTTACAGAGAACAATAAAAGAAAAAATAGAAGAAGAAAGCTTAATCCATCTGTTTCAAAAGGCTTGCATAAATTCCATCCATGAAGATAGCATTTAAAAAGTAAGATAACCACTGTCCAAAACCATTCCAAATTTAATTCCGCCGCTGATTTCTTCTGTTCTCCAATTTGAATTAATTTTACATTTTTTATAGGCAGTTTCTTTTTAAAACAGTAAAAGTTCCTCACCAGCTGGAAACACTTTCTCTTTCCGTATCCTTCCATTTTGGAGCCACCCTGACTTTGTCAGCTTTGGATGGATTTCTTGTCACCGGCTTGAAGAACTTCTCTTGCTTCTATCAGAGACTTTGCAATGTCCCTGAGGTCAGCAAGATGTATTCTTGTTCACCATCTCTGCGGGACGGTTTAGGTCTGATTGGACCACCCAGTGGCAAAAGTATTGGCTGCAGTCTTGGAGCATTGAGACCGCACGTCCATATCATCATGAGAAAATTTTGATGGTCCGCAGAAAAAATATTCGCATTTTTTAAATTGCACTAAATAATATTTATCTTTTTAAAAATTCATATTAGTGGTCTGCGGGATTTAAAATTATGAATTTGGTGGTCCCTGAGGTCCGAAAGGTTGGTGACCCTGGTGTAGAAGACAAAAACAGTTTTATGTTGATATCAGACGTGAGCTGCAAAAATCCAAATGACCACAAGATGTCAGCAAAGATCCAGAGAAAACTCTTCAAGTGGCCACACATAATGTGAGGATAAAAGTCAAAATCACAATCCCTATGATCAGAATAGTGCCTCAAACTATACAGAGGGAAAAGATTAGCTCAAAATAAAGTTCCAGGATTATGATGTAGAACTTCATGTTGAGTTCACCTTTTATTTTGATTACAGACAAAACAATAATATTTCATCATTACTGGGTCTTATAATTATTTTCATTCTCTTTTATATACCTACTGTACAAGAAGAAAATCCAGATGTCCTCAGCAATTTTAATACTGCATTTACACTCAGCAAGCAATTTTTCTTGTCCTAACTGTGAACTCAAGGCATGGAATCAATTAGAAATAGTTTAGACATTATCTGTTTAGCTTGACGAAAAGACTTCAAATTATTGCAAAATGACAACCCCAATATCTTGATTTCAAAGATTCCTCAAAGGCCTCTATTATATTGCCTCAATGTAAAAAAAATGGAGCACAATATATTTTATTATCAACTCAACAATTCAAAATGGAATTACTACTGGACATTTGAACATTTGAAGAGCATATCATTTGCAGTAGTTTACATTTAGAACAAATAATCTGGGATAAATTAAATATTGTGAAACGAGTCTACTCTGTATCAGAACCACTGCATACCAGCAATATGAAATCTAATTCACCCCAGCTCCTTTTTTTAAAAACAATTTATTATATTCATATGAGAACATATTTAAGAAAGAAACTTTGTAAGCTCTGGGTGATGTTTTTAAATTCCATTATTCTCATGCGAAAGATAAGATAGGAAAATTTGAATCCCCTCTTTGAAATCATATACATATGTGCAGCAATTAAAGTCTGGATTACATAAAGTGGTGTTTATAATTAAACATACAAAAATAGGAAATACAGCAGGGCATAATTTGTATTATCTAGTATAGCCTTCAGAATAAAACTCATATCTCTGATTATTTTTAATGTCCATAATTCTTCCATGAGAAGATTCTCCCCTGTGACTTCCTGTGGGAGGAGCCTGTCGCCGAGGAGCTCAACGGAGCCCCTCTTAGAGTTCTGGTCTGTATATCTAATTAAGATCAATAGATATCATCCCTTTCTGGCAGAAAGGGACAGGCAGAAGCTCAGGTGTTAGGATTTATTCGTAGTTCACAGCCCTTTTCCTTTTTTGGGGGGCTGCGAACAGAGAATGGATCCAGCGTAACTGAGCTCTTATCTCCAGCCAGTTCTTCGCAGCTGCCTTTTTGCAGCCCTAGACAGCCGACTCCCACACTCAGGACAATGATAAATTGTTTTTAAGATAATACGAGCGGGTCTCACTTCTGTGATGTGTTTTTTTTTTTTAACTATCTAAA
Organism: Thamnophis sirtalis; assembly: GCF_051295495.1. Classification (NCBI taxonomy): domain Eukaryota; kingdom Metazoa; phylum Chordata; class Lepidosauria; order Squamata; family Natricidae; genus Thamnophis; species Thamnophis sirtalis. The sequence goes on from NW_028261387.1 coordinate 36,091,273, forward strand.
CACCAGCCTTGTTTTTCCTTTGAACTTCTCTGCGCAATTGGGATACAAAATGGCGTTTTTACTGTGTTGGTGATTGATGACGTAATTAACTGGCTTTATTTCCCCGGAGACCGCTACTCATTAATGAGCAAAATCTACAAATAATTTATTGAGAACTGACCAGCTGAAGACACTGTTTATCTGTCTATTCTCAGATTTTATCTATAATGTCTCCCAGGTCTAAACAGGCAAAAAAATCCTCCCCCCTCGTGCTTAAAGAACTTGTTACCAAATCGCTGCCTTTGTCTCCTACGCCATCTACTGGAGATTCTTTGACACAGGAGCTTCTCTTTCAAATAATTAATGACTTTAGAAAAGAAATTAAAGAATTTGTGTTGGATTTATGCGATAAAATACAGACCAAAATTACCCAAATAAATGCGAATATGTTTGAAGTCACGTCTACTTTAACAGATTATATTGAAGAAATAGAGACGAAATTGGAAACTTTGGAGGGGGCCAATTTTAATTTGACTTCTAATATTCAAGCTTTACAACAAGAGATTATTAATAATCAAACACAACTCACAATGATAAATTATAACAGGAAGGCGTTTGCAATAAGAGTCAGAGGACTGCCTGAAAAGAAAGGAGAAAATTTGAAACAGACTTTTGTAGAAGCTTTCAGCCAAGTGGTGGGAGGTCCGGGACTTAATTTTGATTGGAATATTCGAAAAATCTATCGCCAAAATTCGCATGTAGCAGAGCAACGACAGCTCCCAAGAGACATAATTATATATTTTTTCACAAGAGAATCCAGAAACGCGATCTCACAAAAGTTTTATAATAGCAGGCTCCGAATCGATGGCCACGACTTGTTCGTCTTTAAAGATATCCCGCTTCAGATGCTGCAAGCAAGGAGAGGTTATACTTTCTTAACCCAAGAACTTAGAAATCGTCAAATAAAGTATAAATGGGAAGCTCCAGTTGGAATCACAGTTACACTCGAAAATCAAAGATTTCGTATTAATTCTGTTTCGGAAGCCCGGGACTTTTATTATAAAACTCTGAAGGCGGGGCTTCTTGACTCACTCGGAAATGCGGAAGGACAAGGTGAAGGAAAGATAAGCAGCAAGTCACTTGGTTACAAGAAGGAGGGAGTTGTTCTCCCCCTACTGGAGAAGCAGAAGAGCGGAAACTGAGGATTCAGTTATATTTTCAAAGCAGCGGGACACGTGGTTATAAGGCAGAGGGTTGCCTTTTCTTTCCGGAAGGGCAGAAGAGTAAAGAATATAGACCCAGCGACGTCTTTAAAATACTTTCTAAGCTTTTGGACTGATTAAAACTTTGGGATTTCTGTTTGGTATGAAATGGTAAAGCTGTGTATTGATGAGGAATGGAAAGAAACATTGCTTATTTTAGACAGATATTATACGGGACTTTTACAAGACTTATTTGAATTTCAATCCAAACTGCGCATGAAGTGTTTTCTGTGAGGAAAGTGGGGACTAAGATTTATTTGAATTGCGGTTTGGGATGAATGGAGTTGGGAAGACTGGGGCAGAAAGGAAGGTGGAGCGGGATATTGATGAAGGGATCTTGGGATTGAACGAACTGGTATGGATTTTGGGCACACATTTTACGAATTTACATGTTTGAAGTATAACATAAAAAGCTCAGGATTTTAAAGTGAAGAGCGAGATCCTAATCTTATGCAATTTGGGCTTGGGAGGAATGGAGACGTGAAACGAAGGATAGGAAGATGAGTAGCGAAAGTATGAAGATAAATTGATTTTTGTATAAACTAATATTTGAATATAAGGTTAAGAAAGGCTATCCGGAGAGTCTACAGGAAGATGGGGGTAAATATCAAAGAAGTAAGGGACGAGGACAAAATATAAATGGAATGATTCACACTGTTTAAATTTTAAGAATGATGGGAGGCTGAGCATAATGCAAAAGATTTTTCAATTTTTTTTTTATTTACTTTTTTGTTTTTGTCTTTTTTCTTTTTTGGAGTGTTCTTTTTATTTTATTTTCATTATTACTGTTAATAAGATATTTTGAAGGTGAATGGTACTGAACTGTGCCGGGTGTGTGACCTGGGAAGTCGGAGGGGGTTAGGGAGGGGGGTTCATTGGGGGGGGTGGGTGGGTGGAGATATAGTTTCAATATATAGAATAAGAAGAATACACTTGTATACTGTTGTTCCTTATCTTTTCTTTTTATTTTTCTCTTTTTTTTTCTTATTGCTTTTTTCCTTTCTTTTTTCTTTTTGGCGTAAGGAATAGAGAAATGCACCATAGTGAGAAGCAGAGGAAAGGAAGAGGGAGAAGTAAGGAGGGAGGAAGAGGGGAATGTAAGGAGGATGAGAGGGGAAGGAGGGTGAGGAAGGTGAGAAAGGAAGATAGGAGGGGAAAGGGAAGTAGGAGGGGTGATCGTTGGAGGGAGAAAGGAAAGTTGGAGGGGGAGAAGAAGGGGTGTATGAAAGCGATAGGTTGGGTTTATGAGTTGTGTTTGTTGGGGTTTTTTTTTCTTACTATTATATTATTATTGCAAATATCCAGTATATAAGTGAATGTACAAAATTGAAAATGAAAATGAATAAAACATTTAATACAAAAAAAAAAAAAGAAGATTCTCCCCTATGATTATAGATATCCTTTCACACATTACTGACCTATTAGGAAACAGATTTTATCTAAGGCTTTCTTTTTTTTTTGCATAGGTTGGATCTGAAATCCATTGCCATTCAGGAAACCAAGTAGTAGCTCTACAAAACTATCAAGATAATGAATTAAAACAAGTGATAAATGCTTGGCTTATATTAGCTAAAAGGACAAAAAGAATGGGTATCTGAATTAAAGGTGAGGTTTGGTATTAATCACGTTACTTATTCTCAACTAAACCTATAATTTTATTTTATTTTTATTAACTTTTGTCATGTTGAATTGTATTCCAAAAATTTCTTGTAAATAAGCCAGGGACAAAAAAGGTCATGAGATAGAAAATGTCAGGGATGACGTGTCCAAGTGTCTGAACAAGGAAGAAAATAAATATCCCCCTGGATTAGTACAGATAGACCACAACTGTGTCTAAAATGTATGTGGTTAAGCAAAACATTTGTTGAGTGAGTTTTGCCCCATTTTACAACTTTTCTTGCCATGATGCTTAAGTGAATCATTGCAGTTGTTAAGTTAATAGCATTGCTGTTAAGTGAATCTGGTTTCCCTATTGACTTTGCTTGTCAGAAGATCACAAACTTTGACCTTAGACACTGCAACTGTCATAAATAGGAACCAGTTGGCAAGTGTCCAAATTTTGACCATGTGACCAATTGGATGCTGCAACAGTCATAGGTGTGAACAACGGTCATAATTCACTTTTTTCAGTGTCATTATAACTTTGAATGGACACTAAATGAACTATTGTAAATTGAGGACTACCTGTTGAGAGTTGTCTTTTGTTGATGCATACAACAAAAGATAATTCTTGGGAAAGGTGGATGACGGCAGGGAATGCCATGTCAAACATCCTGAACCCAAAGAAAGGACTTTCGTTTAGGAAAAACCAAGGAAAATAATTTGGCATTGTAGTAGGAGGATATAGAGAATCCCATGACACTGGTCTCTGGTGCAGTATATTTGTAGTGTCAATTCTGAAGGACTGACTCTAAACAGGGTTCATTTCTGAGTCGTGGCTTTATTAGCAAATAACAATGGAAATGTGGCTATAATTGCTAAAGGTTATTGTCTCTTAGTCAATTACATCTGACAACCTGCATCACTGAATTGCACAAAAATGCCCGCATCTTCTCTTCCAGCCTTTGGAAAACCTAGAAATCTGCTGATTGCCTGTCTTGCAGCTTTCCTATTTATTGCAAGGGGCTTAAGATAATTGAATAAATGACAATCAATTAAAATTAACAACCCACTTCATCTGGGAAGAAAAGGAAAACCTATCTATGTTCCACAGTGATATATAGAATTTAGAATTTATATATTGTAGCCAGTGATGGGTTACAACCAGTATGCCCCGGTACATGTGTACCTGGGCCTGCCGGGAGCAGTTCTGGTACAGTGCTCCAGAGGGCCCACCCACCTGCGCTCCTTACAGTATTTGAGCTCTCTGGGGCTTCCGTGCATGTGCATGGAGCGTATGGCAACTCCGCGATCCTCTTCCGAGCAGCTGGAGCATTGTGGAGGCGTCCAGGAGTGTTGCAGGTGGTAAGTACACATGTGCGTGCTGCGTGCGTTCATGTGGTGGATGCCGGGCCCCGTTGCACTGTACCGGTTGCAACGGGATCCGGAACCCACCACTGATTGTAGCCTCAACTTATATCTTAAACAATGATGTGCGGTGAGGTTTATGGCTGGTGAGGCATTGACACAGTGGTGGGTTTCAAAAATTTTTAGAGCCTCTTCTGTAGGTGTGGCCTGCTTTGTGGGAATGGCTTGCCGGCCATGTGACTAGGTGGGAGTGGCTTGCCGGCCATGTGACTGGGTGGGAGTGGCTTACCGGCCATGTGACTGGGTGGGGTGGAAAATGTGGTAAAACTCACTTAACAACACTCTTGCTTAGCAACCAAAATTTTGGGCTCTTCTCTCTCTCTCTCTCTCTCTCTCTCTCTCTCTCTCTCTCTCTCTCTCTCTCTCTCTCTCTCTCTCTCTCTTCTTTCTTTCTTTCTTTCTTTCTTCCTTTCCTTCCTTCCTTCTTTCCTTCTTGTGTCTCTCTCCCCAACTTATTTTCTTTCTCTTCCTTCCTTCTTTCTTATCTCTCACTCCAACTTTCTTTCTTTGTTATTCTTTCATTCTCTTTCTCTCTCTCTCTCTCTCTCTCTCTCTCTCACACACACACACACACACCATTTCCCTCATGTCTGCCAGACTGCCACTGCCAGCTATCAAAGAGAAGGAAGGACTCCTGCCTTGGGAAGGGGTTGGACTAGATTATCTCCATGTTCCCTTATATACTCCTAGGTCTACTCTATTCTACACACATATGTTCTGCTCTGTGCCCGTTGAAACTGTTTTATGTTTGAGTGTGAGGGGATGTTGTTAGAAACCACCTTGAGTATTCTGACGAGGTAGGGCAGAGTATTAATAAAAATGAACAAATTATTATTATTTAATATTTTATCCTACGAGTTAAAAGCATATTTTGGTATTGTTTAAGTGATGAAAATGATGAATAGTTTTAAATAAATGAATAAATTACTTTTTTAAAAGGCAGGTTTCGGTGAAATTCACACACATAATATTTAGGCTCACCACTGAAATTGGGAATGAGAGTCTGTAGCTCTACGTCTCACGATCTTCTTCCCCGCCTCGGTTCTGCGAGCAAGAGGTGCTGCTGCGGTGGCGGCGGGGGAGTCGGGTCGCTGCCCACCGAGCAGTGCAACCCATGGCTAGTCCAGGAGCACTAGCCACCACTGCCATCGCTTGCTACCACTCAGGCCGGTGCCCGGGTGCCAGGCGAACATGCAGAGTGGGTGTAGCGACAGTGACAGCAGCCGAGCAGGGGAAACACTTTGTCAAAATGTGATATCTCACATATCTTACCATCACATTGTTGTTTGTTTGTTTGTTTGTTTTATTGGTCTTGTATGCCGCCCACTCCCGAAGGACTCCAGGTGGCTTACAATAAAAAGGGGAAAGGGATAAATAAGACAGTACAAAAATTAAAATACGACAACATTCACAGTTTAAAGTGGGGCTGGATACATCAACAGCCCCAGGCCTGCCGGAACAGCCACGACTTTGTAGCTTTACGGAAGGCCGGGAGGGTAGTAAGGGTCCGGATCTCAACGGGGAGATCATTCCAGAGGGCCGGAGCTGCAACAGAGAAGGCCCTCCCCCGGGGAGTCGCCAGCTGGCATTGGCTGGCAGATGGAATCCGAAGAAGGCCAAGTCTGTGCGATCAAATCGGTCTTAGGGAGGTAATTGGCAGGAGGCGGTCTCTCAGGTACCCAGGTCCGATGCCATGTAGGGCTTTAAAAGTAACGATTGTAGAGAATAGTAAACTGCAATAAAGCATGTCTTATATATCTCCCCAGCTATTCATGCTGATGTTTGCTGTGCTTAATATTTCTTCTGTTTTCCCAGTCTAAGGTAGATTTGGTTTTGCTCATTTTGTCATATGCTCATATAGTTGAGGGTGGAGGTGGAAAAGAACAGCCGTAGTGGCTTCATTTCTACTTGGCTTCTCTGCAATTTCAATGTCATCTTGGGACAGAAAACTGATTAATTAACCCCATGGTCAAAAGTCCACTTGACACAACTAACTAAGGAAATTGTTTTAACCCTATGAAAACTATGTCTGCTTAGGGATAAATCTTATCTATCCAGTGTCTAAATGGATGAACAGATTCTTTTTGGAATCCACTCATCCCACTGGCCAATCAAGCCATGGACAATAGCTTAGAGTTATAGCCAAGAGATTGCAGGGGGGAATTTATTTCTCTTCTTCTTCATTCTGTCTGCAATCACCTGGGATCTCCTAATCTGGGATATGAGAATGCTTTGGGAACGCTTTGGTGGGTGCTGAGAAAAGGAAGGAATGAAGGAGGCTGCAGGGCAGACTCATTTGCCTCGGCTAGACTATCTCATTTCGTGAGGCAGACAGAGAACGAAAGGAGATAGCTGAGGCAAATGAGCCTGGCCTGCAGCCTCCTTCATTCACACAAGTTTGGGCAATGTGAGGGGGGGGGGCTTTCCGAAGGCATGCTGGGCAGTGGGCAGGGAGTTGGAGGGCACAGCACTGCAGCTCTTGGAGCTCTTCTTGTGGGACATGCTGGCTGGCGCTGCTTTAGGGTGCCCCAGCCTCCGGCTCCTCTGCACGCAGCCTGGCTTCTAGCGCCACAGTTGGTTTTTTTGCCGGGGGGGGGGGGGAGAGAAATCCCCAGAACCAGGTTGCCCAGCACCCTGAAGAGGTCTGCGTGGGGCTGCAGTGGCTGCAAAGCACGGCATGAGAGGCTGAAGTCCCTGAACCCAGTGGGGCAATGCAGCTCCAGCAGCCCTCACTAAGATTTCCCTCTTCCTCCGCCCAGCCCTCCTTTGCTTAGGCTTCTTTGTCAAGAATGGTTTTTGGGGCTAATGGGAGAGGAGAGTGCAAGGGTTCTCAGCATTCTAGGAAGCTGTGAAAGCGGCTGGGAGCCCACACCTCCACCATCAGCAATCCGTAATGAGTCACGCTCTGTGGCTGTCACTTACCCTGCTGCTGCTGAGTCACAGGAAGAAGGAGCACTCTCTACTATGAGGCAGGAGAACTGCTTGCCTCATCTAGTCTGAATTTTTAGGCGTTTTATGATCGCTCAGCACAAGAAACACGTTCCACACATAGCGATCATAAAAAGCCTAAAAAGTCAGACTAAGTGAGGCATGCCTCATAGTAGAGGGCACTTTTTAGAGGCTTTTTTTTAACAGTTAAGCAGAATCAGCAGCAGCTAGCTCAGCCTCACCTCAGCTGTCGCCTGAGAGGCTGAGCTGGCTAAAGCCTCACCGCAAACTCTCGCTTGACTAGTTCAAGGGTAAATTTATTTTTTCCTTTTATGTTTTTTTCTTTTCATGATGAGAGGTGAGGCTCTGCTTCACTTGCCTCACCTGACTGCACGTCACTGGTCTTGAATTCATTTTTCATTCATTTTCAATTACTGTTATGTGTACATGTAGTGTTGCTTCTGATGTACCCTGAAATCCACCATTATCCTGCTCTTTCTTACTGAATATCACACTGAAAAGAATTCATCTGTCGATTCTGCATTGATAAAAACCACTTTTTAAAAAAAACAAAAAGTCCAGAATGGACCTTGGGCTATCTCAGTAGAAATATTCTTAATCTCCCTCTTACATTCTTATACATTGTAAACTCTAATATATTTAAGAGAATTGGGCATTGAATTCCAGCTTTGTAACCCTGCATTATACATCCTGTGGGCCTCATGTGGCGTCACCTTATTTTTGTAGTCCTTAACCCCCATTTGACAATACATGAAATTTCCAAACTGCAATTTTTGTAATTAGTTGGTACAATTTCATATGTTTTTGAATTTTGAATATTTTGAATATTCCCAGTTTTGTCCTTTTTGATACATTAAATACCCATTTCATATCATTGCCAAAAACCAGTACTGAAAATATTGAGTGCAGTTCCTGGCCATCAACTTTACAAGAGTGGACATAGTGAATAGATATATTCAGTAGAAATAAATCTTGCTAGTATCCCTATAGGAATAAAAAATGTATATTTGGCTCAAGAATCCATAACATATTTGATTCTGAATAGCAGATAATTCAACCAATATTTCTCTTACAAATTCTATATTCATTTCCCTCATTCTCTTTTTTCAGCCAATACTTGGTGGAGATCCATTTGTGTAAGAATGATTTTTTTGGCGGGGGGGGGAGAACAAAATCAGTCAAACTAGTAAGGAAAGAGTATCAGCATGTTAGGAAAGCTGAATATAAATCTAATGGATTATGATCATCTCCTCCATCTTAACACAGAAGAAAGGAAAATGCAGAACAAAGCTAAAAATGTTGCATTGAGAAATAGTTGCAGCAATAGAAAAAATGAGGAATGAATTAGTAGTTAGATGAATGAAGAGCGCTGATGGAAAGAATGTATCCATGTGAATTAATAAGCAGAATCAATAACTCTTCCATTCTGCTATCTTGGGCGTATACTGATTTTAATACTGGGTAGAAGGAAGGATTGAAAAGTTGAGAACTTTTCTCAACTTCCAAATATTGAGGATTTCTTTAACTTTTCATTTTTCTTTTTAAAATAAGAATGTACTGTTTTAATTGCTGACTACTATCACAACCTTGTCTACAGCCAAAAGTACTCTGTGTGTGTGTGTGTGTGTGTGTGTGTGTGTGTGTGTGCAGACCAATATACAAAGTCGCAGACACAAACACAGAATTTTTATTAATATATTTAGTAGCCATACTTAGTGGTATACTGAAGTAGCCTTCATGTACGCCCCAATGTAGGCCATTTCTGATATAAATAAAGGCAAAGGAGTCCCTTTACTCCACTAGTCGTTGCCAACTATAGGGAGCAGTGCTCATATCTATTTCCAGGCCATTGAGCCAGGGCTGTCCAAAGATAATTTCACATCATGTGGCCAGCATAATATCTCGGAGCGCTGTTACTTTCCATTGAGGTGGTACCTATTTATCTACTTGCATTTCCATGCTTTTGAACTGCTAGATTAGCAGGATCTGGAGTTCACCTCATCATGTGGTGTTCAAGTCTTGAACCAGGCTGTCAGCTTTTCAGCCAACAAGCCCAGCTGTCAGGGTTCTGACCAATGCCCTAATTAAATCATGAACCCCAAGCCAAGCTTCAAAAGAAATCTTAACCATTGAGCCACCGTACCATCCCTAATATAGGAAGATGGTTGAAATATAATATTGAATAAATAAGTAATTGAATAAATCAATAATTGATCAATAATATAATAAAGTATGTGCCTCTATTCTACTAGTGTCAAGATTTGTTTCTTGCAATAGTTTTGGAGTTAGTCTAAAGTTTCTTCTTCACTCAGGATTCTTGGTTGCATGAGCTACAACAGATATTTAAATATCTGCATCGTTCCAACATTATCATTTAGGTTCTCCTCATATCATAAAATGCATTTTTTTGGGGGGGAGGAATAGTATAAGAATGTTGTAAATATTTTCCTGCTGGATTCAAGGTATAGCTTGTATGTACTATGAAGACGTTGGCAGTGAGAATTGGACTATATCTGGCTAATGCATGCTTAGCTGCCCCAGTGATTCTTTATTCCTGCCATATCAAATTTTCTTGTAGTCTAAACTGTTGACTGGGAAAGTTGAAGTTCACACATCTGCTATTACTGATTTCCTGATCTAGATCATACCTGAAGAGATACTATCAGAATTTACTACCAACCCCTAGATTATTTTAAGGAACAACTGTCTTGTTTCAAATGCCTCATACCTTGTCTATATCTTGCTGTGTTTCTTCTTAAACACAAACACTCATGTAGGGAGAGGGAGGGAGAGACAGACAGACAGGCAGGCAGACAGACAGACAGACAGAGTGAGTTTTCTGTCAAAAAAATCACAAATAACCAACACTAAAAGGTTGGGAATGGGTTGGATTATTTTTATTTCTTTTTTTTTTTAAGAACGTGTATTTTTTTAAGACAGAAGAAGCTGCCTTTTTCTGGAAATAGATTGATGGAAGATGTCTGTTAGAATTTAAAGCTCTGACTATATTTTATCATCATACTGTATATAAACCCAAGGAATTGTTTTTTTTAAAATCAGATTAAAGCTGGAAGGAACCTCGGAGTAGTGAGGTTCAAATAATTTAACAACCGGTTCTCTGCCCTAATGATTTCTTCCAACAACCAGTTAACCAAACTGCTCAGAAAGTTAACAACCAATTTCTCCAAAGTGGTGCGAACTGACTGAATCCCACCACTGCTTGGAGGTCTTCTAGTCCACTCCCGCTGCTCAAGCAGGAGACCCTACCTGTGGCCGTACACTCTCTTCTTAAAAGATTTCAAAGATGAAGCACCCACAATTTCTGAAAATAAGCTGTTCCACTGGTTAATTGTTCTCACCATTAGGAAGTTTCTCTTTAATACTTTTTAATTAATTAATTAAGTTTCTTTTTAATTATGTCTACTAAGACTCCAAGGTCCCTCTCATAGTTACTGTTTTTGAGCTAGGTTTCATCTAATCTGTACTTGTAACTTTGGTTTTTCCTGCCTTGCTTTTCTCCACATTAAATTTCATTTTGTTGGATAGGACCCATTATTCAAGTGTGTCAAGATCCTTTTGGATCCTGAGCTTGTCTTTTAAAGGAGGTAAACTCTGTAAATGGATGTTGTGAAATGAAAGAAATGTAACTGTAAGGTATGTATTGCCTTACCAAAAGATGTGAATAATAAACAGCCTCATGATTTCAAAAAGAGTTACTCATATCCTGTGGGAGGAGAAAATGGGGCCTTGACTTTAAAGAAAAGTTGCATCTTCCATGTCTGTGGTAGGTCTTTGAGGGATTTGTGCTATTTGGGGACAAATTCAAAACATATTTTGTGACAATCTACACTTACAGAACAAAACCATATTATAACAACATGTTGTAATTTCTTGTAAAAAGGAGGAAGCTTTCGGCAGAACAGGAAGCACAGTTGTGCAAAATTCTTTATTCCATATAGTGCCATTCTCTTAGCTGCCTCGGTGACATTTTTCTGCCCATGACAAAAAAAACCACCTCTGAAACAGAAATATGGACAGAGAGTGTTAGTGCAATACCATTTAACTGATGATGGAATACACTACTAAATTATCTACAAATGTGTTCTTTCATTTCTTTTTTTTCTTAGTTTCTACACTCTTCACACATTTCTTCTTTCCAAATTCAATACATGAAGCTGCATTTTATATTTGACACGTGACCACCTTGCTTGTTGGGTAAGATGATTCACTGTTTGAGATTTGAACCTGGGCTCATATGCAGAATTGTCTTCTCAGTGCCAACCGCTCCCTCCAAAACCCTGAATAAAGGAGACTATTTGTAGCTTAGGGTTGACAGGAAGGATCCTTGGTGCTGTCTGAGCTTGGTGCACTGATGATGTTACCTAGTTTGGTAATAAAACATCTGCAAGAAAACAACCAAGCTCAAAGAGCACCAAGGACCTGTAAAAAAAAAACCCCAACCCAATAACAAAAACACAGTAAAGGAAAAATGAATGGGGTTTTAGAACAGCAGTGGCCATACCACTTAGAAAGTATATGGGGATTGTAATTGCAATCCATCTGGGGAGGACTACTTTGCATTATGCAATTAACTGGAGGATGTATCCTGGAGCACTAAATGAAAAAAAAAAGAAATGAAAGAAGTTATGTTGGAAACATCGGCTGTCTCGGCCACTTATAATGACCCATGCACATTTTTGAGACTCTTGTGAGCAAGTGAACAAAGCTGAGGAATGGGACAGTGGTACAAAGAACAGTTGAAGTAGGATTAAAATTTGCTTCTGCTAGAATCTAGCCTTAACTGAACCAGTTGCCACATATTCTGCACTTTTCACAAAGAAAGAAAATGCCAAAGATCAGGAACGGCAAAAACTGCATAGGGATTTAATTCTTAAAACTAAATATTTTCACTGTGAATATGTTTCCTAAAGCCACAGAAAATTTTGCCAAAGGCATGATTTCTATTTATTTTCTGAAAATAAGAAAATGGCAATTAAAAAAAAAACTTACTATCTGGAATGTCATACTTTACAGTGATATTTTGCAGCTGGTCATCTTTCTCTAGAGTATCTGTCAGCACAAGGAAAGAAGATATTACATGTTATACGTTTATTTCATTCTGTTTGATATCCTGTTTAGTTCACAATTGACTACAATTCCTTGCCTTCCTGCATATTGGTCCTAGAAAGGTCACACACCCATGTTTCTGTAATTTTGGACTCAATTTAGCACACTTTAGTTATATATGCTGCGCTAACCTCTGTAAGCAGATGATAACCAAAGTTCCTAATCAATTAATAGTTCCTTTCTATACTATAGCTCTTTTTGTTCTATTGAAAATACATAATTGAATTGTGGGTCAAATTGCTTAGGCACATGATTATCCCAGATGTTGTTGTTTCTATTATTTAACAATGCACCCAAGGAAAGCACTGTCCTATGATATTATAAGATGACCACCTATAGACACACTATCACTGGATACAACAGCAACAACATCAGCAGCAAAGGAATGGGTAGAAAGATAGACATCTGTTCATAAGGATAGGTGAGGTGAATTTAGTCTTCCACACTCCAAGGCTACAAACTGGAATTAAGTGGGCAATAAAGTTCTATAGATAAATAAATAAAATAATGATCTTCTGGGAAGGCTGCAGATGCAACTTCCTACTGGTTCTTACTTTCCAGACCAGTGACAGAAATTAGAATATGAATTTCTTTTGCTCTGCAGAGAATGAATGAGTGAGTGAGTGAGTGTGTGTCTGTGTGTCTGTGTGTGTGTCAGTGTCATTATCGATGTAAAATGACAAATATGGAAACTTTGCCAGGATTGACTATCTATCCCCAATGTTGCTAAGCTTCTTTGAAGACTTAAAGATGCATTTATTTTTCATGGCTTGCTCATTAACTTTACTTATATATCCTTAGAGAAAGCTGATAAAAGGATTGTTCTGAGCTGGATGTTTTCTAATGTTTCAGAAGTGTATAATATTCCAAAAAGCTATCTTCTTTGAAAGCTATCCTAAAATGATTTGACGGTATCGTTCCCTCCCCCCCTCCCCACTCTTTGCAGCAGCAAAGACAGTTTATGCTTGACTGGTAATGAAAATATGCCAATATGATGAAGCTATTTTTCAGTCCAAATCCATCTCATTGCCGTGACGACATGAGAGGAAATTCAATGAATGTTGGAAATAGCTGCCTAGCAAGATGTTATTGGATAACTTCAGTATACATGAGTGTTAGTACTCAGCAAAGAAGGTAAAGGTAAAGTTACCCCCGCACATGCGTGCTAGTCGTATCCGGCTCTAGGGGCAGTGCTCATCTTCATTTCAAAGCCAAAGAACCAGCACTATCCAAAGATGTCTCCATGGTCATGTGCCCAGCATGATTCAACACCGAAGGCGCATGGAGTACTGTTACCTTCTGTTGTGCCCCGGCAGGAGCCGTTGGAGCTGCCACCAGACTCAGACAGTGAGGGGCCTTATGAGTCGGCCCTGGAGGATGTGGAGGACCCTGGACAGGGTTCCGACTCCGAGCAGGGCGCAGAGAGACTGGTTGGCCACCAGGTGGCACCTGAGCCTTGGATCAGTGGGGAGGAGACAAGAGAGAGTGATCCAGAAACCACCTGTGAATTGTTCCGGGATGCACGCCGTCGAAGGGCTACTCGGCGTCAAGAACAACTACGTAATTACAGGAGGTAATTACGCTCAGCTGATGCTTATTAGGCTCCTCTTCAGATTATAAAAGAGACTGCTTGTGCCACGCCCTTCTAGCAGAAGTCAACGTTAGAGACTAACGAGAAACAAACTTGGGAGGCTGGATTTCTGCCAGAGTTTGTTTGCATTGCTGCCAAGGTTTGTAGGACTTGCTGCCAAAGTGCTTATCTCTTTGTTGATTTGGTTTTCAGCCAACGAGAGTCTGGACTTATTAAAAAACATTCTCATTTATGTTTGTCTTGGCTTTCGTTCCTGGACAGAGGAGGGGGGTCAGAACACCTTCCCACCAAAGCGGTCCCTATTTTTCTACTTCCATTTTTACTTGCTTTCAAACTTGTAGGTTGGCAGAAGCTGGGACAAGTAACGGGAGCTCATCCCATTAGGCAGCACTAGGGATTCAATCTACTAACTGCCGACCTTCTTATTGACAAACTCAGCATCTTAGCCATTAACCCACCACGTCCCAGCAAAGAAGGTAGGTTTTTTTTAAATTTTCTCCTTTGCCTTACATTGAGCAATAATCCAGAAATATGAAGGAACTGCTCAGATTCTGCACATCTGACTATAATACCCATTGGTCTAAGACTGTCAGCTATTCATTCTGCCTAAAAAGACTGGTACTGATCTGTGTTTTCATTCAACATTCCTGGAGAAAAGCTGTTTGTGAAAGACAGTCTTAAATTCTCCACAGGTCTAAAAATAAATAAATCACTAAACATTGTCTAGATGCCGTCAGACCCGAGGTGGTGTTCTACCAGTTCAAACCGGTTCTCCCAAACTGGTAGCAGAAATCGCGGGAGGTCCCACCCACTCACCTCCGCTCTACAGCATCCCATTTAGGCCCTTTGTTCACTAAAAGCGCATGCGCATGCTCATATTTGCAAACCGGTAGGGAAGGTAAGTCAATACCACTCCTGCCTCAGACCCCCAGGTGGGTGCATGCTACAGCTTTAGTAACCATGGGATGTTGAAGTAGGAAGTGCAGAGAAGGAAAGGAGTCATGCTCAAAGGACCTTGTGATCAAGGGATGCCAAATTTAGACAAACACTGTTTGGTTTCATTTTGTTGAGACTTAGAATAGTCCAACATTGGTTCACCTTAGGTGTTATTTTGTTTCCATAAGTTTCCATTTTTTAAAAAAGAAATCTATTATAACCAAAGTAGTCAGTAGCTGAAGAAGACCTGGATCTCCAATCAGAAGATGAATTTCTCCCCAATAATAGACATTTGAGGAATAATTTAGTTGTTATTTAGGTGCATGGGAGTCAGGAACACAATCATGCATTCCAGTAGGAAGTGTTATCCTGCTTATTTTTCATTTGGGACACTCCTTTAATACACCAAGTAGTGCTAGCAAATTAAGACTTTTAGTGAATGGAGACACTGGAGATGAGATTAGGCCTCCTCCGAGTTCCATCTGCCAGTCAGTGTCGACTGGCAACTACGCGGAGGAGAGCCTTCTCGGTAGTAGCTCCGACCCTTTGGAACGATCTCCCCATGGAGATTCGCACCCTCACCACCCTCCAGACCTTCCGCACAGCCCTCAAAATCTGGCTATCCCGTCAGGCCTGGGGTTAAAGAATGTAACTCACCCCCCACCCGAATGGTATGAATGTTGTGTTCTATTTTTAATTATGTATTGTCCTTATGTGTTATTGTTTGTATCCCCCTCCCTTTGAGTTGTAAGCCGCCCTGAGTCCCCTCAGGGAAAAGGGCGGCCTATAAATAAATTTTCAAATACTCAAATACTCAAAATTTAAAGAAATGCCAATTTATCCCTTTTCTCATGCCCTGGAAATTGCACAGTTTTGCTTCCTGCAGCTCATTGTTTAATCTGCTAGCAAATGCAACTAGTGATTTTTTTTTTTTTTTTTTTTAGTGATTTTATTGAAATTTGTAGGCCGCCCTTTTCCCTGAGGGGACTCAGGGCGGCTCACATAAAATCGGGGAAGGGGAGATACAGACAATAACAAAGACACATATAATAAAAACAGTAACCAACATGCATTCATCATTCGGGGGGGGCAACTATCTTCATCCCCAGGCCTGACGGGCTAGCCAGTTCTTCAAGGCTGCGCGGAAGGCCTGGGCGGTGGCGAGGGTACGAATCTCCACGGGGAGTTCGTTCCAAAGGGTCGGGGCGACTACTGAGAAGGCCCTCCTCCTTGTAGTTGCCAGCCGACACTGGCTGGCCGATGGAATACGGAGGAGGCCCAATCTGTGTGATCTTATTGGTCGCAGGGAGGTAATTGGCAGAAGGCGGTCTCTCAAGTATCCAGATCCACTACCATGTAGGGCTTTATGGGTGATTAACAGCACCTTGAAGCGCACCCGGAAGTCGACAGGTAGCCAGCGCAGCTCGCGGAGGATAGGTGTAATGTGGGTGAACCGCGGTGCACCCACTATCGCTCGCGCGGCTGCGTTCTGCACTAGCTGAAGACGCCGGATGCTCTTCAAGGGCAGCCCCATGTAGAGCACATTGCAGTATTCCAGCCTAGAGGTCACGAGGGCCCGAGTGACTGTTGTGAGTGCCTCCCGATTCAGGTAGGGTCGCAACTGGCGCACCAGGCGTACCTGGGCGAATGCCCCCCTAGCCACAGCCGTTAAATGGTGGTCGAATGATAGCTGTGGATCTAGGAGGACTCCCAAGTTGCGGACCCTCTCTGAGGGGTACAAAGTTTGGCCCCCCAGCCTGAGAGATGGAATATTGGTGGAATCCTTGGGAGGGAAACACAACAGCCACTCGGTCTTTTCTGGGTTGAGCACAAGCTTGTTAGCCCTCATCCAGTCCATAACCGCCTCCAGACCCCGGCTCATCACGTCTGCCGCTTCATTGAGTTGGCACGGGGCGGACAGATACAGTTGAGTATCGTCCGCATATTGATGGTATCTAATCCCGTGCCTGCGGATGATCTCTCCCAGCGGTTTCATGTAGATGTTGAATAGTAGGGGGGATAAGACCGAGCCCTGAGGCACCCCATATGTTAGGGGCCTAGGGGACGATCTCTGCCCCCCCACTAACACCGACTGCGACCTGTCCGAGAGGTAGGAAGAGAACCACCGCAACACGGTGCCTCCCACCCCCACCTCCCGCAGTCGTCGCAGAAGGATACCATGGTCGATGGTATCGAAAGCCGCTGAGAGGTCAAGGAGAACCAGGATGGAGGAATGTCCTCCATCTCTGGCTCTCCATAGATCATCAGTCAATGCGACCAAAGCGGTTTCAGTGCTGTAACCGGGTCTGAAGCCTGACTGGAAGGGGTCGAGATAGTTTGCTTCCTCCAAGGACCGCTGGAGCTGAAAGGCCACCACCTTCTCAACAACCTTCCCAAGAAAGGGAAGGTTGGAGACTGGACGATAGTTATTAAGGACAGCTGGATCCAAAGATGGCTTCTTTAGGAGGGGTCTCACCACCGCCGCTTTCAGTGCGGCGGGGAAGTTCCCCTCCCGAAGAGAGGCGGTCACGACCGCCTGGATCCAGCCTCGTGTCACCTCACTGCTGCTGGTAACCAGCCATGAGGGACACGGGTCCAGTACGCAGGTGGAGGCACTCACAGCCCTCATGGCCTTGTCCACATCCCCGGGGGTAACATCCTGAAACTCAACCCAGGGGTGTTCCATCTGATCCTCTTGTGCCTCGGCTGGAACTGCAGGGGTGGAGTCCAAGTCCGACCGAAACCGAGCAATTTTGTCCGCTAAGAATTGGGCATAATCCTCAGCTCTGCCCTGTAAGGGTTCCCCCGCCTCCCTTTTATTTAATAGGGAGCGGGTTATCTTAAACAGGGCGGCTGGGCGGGACTCAGCGGACGCAACCAAGGTGGCTATATGGGATCTTTTCGCTGCCCTAAGCGCTCTGGTGTATTCCTTGGTGCAGGTGGTTACCATTGCTCGGTTCGATTCGGACTTATTGGACCTCCATCGGTGCTCTAGGCATCTCCTCCGGCGCTTCATCTCCCGGAGTTCCTCGGTGAACCAAGGAGGTCTCCGGGATCCGCCGCCTCGGAGGGGCCGTAGTGGCGCAATCCGGTCGAGGGCCTCTGATGCTGCCGAATGCCAGGCAGCAGCCAAAGTCTCTACCGGATTGTGGGCGAAAGAATCAGGAATGACCCCAAGTTCCGTCTGGAACCTTAATGGTTCCATGAGTCGCCTGGGGCGGAACCACCTGGTCGGTTCCTCCTCCCTACAGTGGGCAGTAGAACAGTCTATCGGGATTCAACATCTGGCCTGCACGTCTTAATTTTAAGGCAGTATGGCAGTACTGCCCTTCCACTGCACAGCAGAAATTAACACATTGACTTCTAAAAGCATAAATCTAATGGGTAGCATGTTTTCCCTACAGAATTGTACTAAGAAGGTTTTTTGGCCAGGAGTAAGAAACAGAAAGCCCAGGGAACATAAGGAACTCATTGAGTATAAGCCTTAAAGAAAGCACTGCAGTCTGTTCTCAATTCACAGTTTCAGGTTTCTAATATGACCCATGGATGGCAGGTATTCATTTTCTATGTCCTTGATTAGAACTGTGAGCATTGCAAATCACTTGAAATTGTTTTATGTGGACAATAGGTGCTGAGAACTAGTGCAAGAACTTGAAATATCAATCAACATGACTTTGGGGGATCAATTCCTATTATGACCTGCACATTAATGATCCCACAATCCAGATTAGACTTCTAGTAAAACACACATGGTTTTATCAGGGTTCTATTGCCCCATTTAGGATTGTTCTATAGCATGTTGCAGCTGCAGAATAACAGTTATTATTGTTATTATAGATAGTCCTTGTTTAATGACAGCCTTATTTAGCAACCATTTGCAGTTATGAGAGTGATGAGGAAGTAGATTTACAGCCTATTCTTCTATTTATGACCTTCACAGATTTGTAAAGCAGATGAAAGCTTTACAGTAAGGGTGAAAATAGGATCATAAACACAGCTGCAGTTTCACTACATTGGTGGTCCCAATTGTGGTTGATCAACAATGACTATTTCTATGATTATTGTTATGATTATTCTTAATTAAATTGATATGCTCCCAACTCCCTGCAATTCTAGATGGATTACAAATTGTTGAAAACATTTTAAAACAAGAAAATAGCATTATCCCCACAACATTGCTGAACTAATTTCAATTTAAGTTGATATGTGTTGAAATTTTGTAATATGAAGGCTTGGTGACTAAACATTTTGGAGACGAGGGGTCCTTTTTCCTTCCCTTTTTTCTTTTTTTCTTTTTGCCATCATTGTTGGGTCTTTCAGTTCATATATTAATGCCAATTGCTGTGTTGCTTGTTATTGTATAAGCTTCTTTGCAATATTTGTAGGTAGATTATGATGCTTTAATTAAGTTGAATGAATAATATGAACATCAAACTACTTAGCAATCAAAAAGTATACTACTGCAAAATACTTCACATTTTGCCTCTTTGTACCAAAGTTATAAGGGAGCAGGGTATATGCATTCTTTAAATGTCATGATATTATTGTAAAGTTGTACAATTGCCCAAACAAGCAAATATTTTTAAAAGATACAAGCAATACAAAAAAAAACATGCATACAAATGAATAGAATAAAGGAAAGAAAGCAGCTGAATAAGAGGATATAACTATATATCTATATTTACCTCTAAAATATCTGTCCCAGGTTAAAACATTTAAGATGCAGAAATGTCTGCCAAATCTAAATGTAGTTTAGGTATATAACATTTATCTCATTTACATAAAAGTTTGGGATTTCTTTTATTAAATAATCTATGTGATGTGCACTAAGATTTGCCCAAAAATAGGTATAATGGAAGTAAATTATCCAAACCAATCCATAAAACAATGGATTTTTCTGTTATTTGTTCTAAAGTCCAAAATCAGGTTTTGTCCACTGCATCCAAAGTCTATTGGGTGAGGGATTTGTAAAATTGGGATTTTATTGTACAAAACTAAAACAATATTCACGTGAAGTGTTAATACCAATTTATAATGCCTTGGTAAGGCCACACTTGGAATACTGCATTCAGTTTTGGTCACCACGATGTAAAAAAGATGTTGAGACTCTAGAAAGAGTGCAGAGAAGAGCAACAAAGATGATTAGGGTACTAGAGGATAAAAGATATGAAGAACAGTTGCAGGAATATGGGTATGTCTAGTTTAATGAAAAGAAGGACTAGGGGAGACATGATAGCAGTGTTCCAATATCCCAGGGGCTGCCACAAAGAAGAGGGAGTCAAGCTATTATCCAAACCATCTGAGGGTAGAACAAGAAGCAATGTGTGGAAACTGGTCAAGGAGAGAAACAACTTAGAGCTAAGGAGAAAGTTCCTGACAGGCCAATTAATCAGTGGAACAACTTGCCTCCAGAAGTTGTGAATGCTCCAACACTGGAAGTTTTTAAGAAGATGTTGGATAACCATTTGTCTAAAGTGGTGTAAGGTTTCCTGCCTGAGCAGGGGGTTGGACTAGAAGACTTCCAAGGTCCTTTCCAATTCTGTTATTCTATTCTATTCTAATATAAACATATAGACCAATTAACCAGCAATCCAAATGAAAATCAGAAAAACATTAAGAAAGAAAAAGTTATAAGAGAAGCAAAAATAGGGGGTGCTTAGTCCATGAAATGGAAAAGAAAAATTCTGAAGCCCCCTCAAAATACCCCTTTAATCCTTTGTCAGGTTTAAGAAGAATGGAAGCTGATTCTGATGAAATGATACCATATCTCTGGAAACTCAGAGAAGACTGATCTTCGGGGTAAAGAGACTAATCGGGAATCCATGACTGGTAGGATGGCTTATGTGAAGAGGGCATTCCAGTAGCTTGTTAAAATGACAGGAATGGGAGAGTTACAGGGCTACTAACAGGGCTCCCAACACCAAAAGCAGTAGCTTCCAGAAGAGGACAAATAGTTTTAGCTGCTTGGGAGTCAGGAGTCGCTGAAAATAATTGTATCCTATCCTGGCTTCATTATTTGCAAAAGCCACTGAAACCATCTACTCTCTCCCTCCAAAAATTGTTTTGAAAATAAGATCAACATTGCATGAGATTTCCAAATTTAAACTGATAGACAGGCAGACTATAATACACCAGACATTTGTATTGTAAAAAAGAAGATATCCTTTGCTGATGCAGTAAGTTTTGGAGACACTTAGAATGATGAAAAACAAGAGAAATTAAAAATCATTTAGATATTGAACTCAAAACATTCAGTGTAAGAAAAAATCAGTTGTATCAAGTATAATGGGAGCTCTTGCTGCAATACCAAAAGAATCCACGAAATAATATTAAATTTACTGGAACTGGCACCACTAATTTTGCAAAAGACTATCCTACTTGGAATAGCACACATATAAGGTTCCATCTCCATGACTTTTAAATCCTGGATTAAGACTCAAATGGTTGGTGTCATTACATATTATGTATTCAACTAGAAAGTGATATTCATTTGGATGATGATAACAACAATGTCAATTGTCAGAAAAGGGGACTGGATACACTTGTTCTAAATTGTTTAAGCATATTACAAGAGCTGGGGACATGATTTCATGTGCCATTTTTTGATATTACTGTGAGATAAATAATAATCTCATATCTAAATGTTTTAATGTGTTGCCTGTCCTCCCCTCCACTGTGTATGTGTTCGAACCTGTATATGTATGTGTATGTATATATGTAAAACATATGGAAAAAATGAATCATTTACCACTTGAATGCAACACTGCCAATGATTATCTTCTTGTCTTGTGCTTCTGAAACAGTATTTCCTATTTGTATGCTGATTTATGAATACATTTAGCCCAGATTGGAAACTGTGGTTAGGTTGTACAAAGGACAACGAAGTCCAAAAGTACCAAACGATTGCTTTTCATTTTATACCTGGATTTTGAATGCAGAAAACCCTGTGCAATTTCTAAAATTCCTCTGAATGCAATAGGTTTTAAGAGCTGCAAACATATTTACACCTTTACACCTTCACAAAACAAACTTAATACGTCACTAGATTCACCCATTTTGAATTCAAAGAATAAAGTGAATGATAAACTCATTGGACAGACTGGATTCAGCAAATGCTGGCTTACTAACTAACCAAAGTTCCAACTAACTTAGTTTTCCATGCCATGTACATTGAGTCATTAGATCTTTAGCTGACCTCATTAATGGCACTTTGTGAATGCAATCCCAGTACAATTCCTGTAATGTTTTAGTCAGTGGTGTCTCGAGAGAAAAAGTCTTAACTTTAAACTCTTGAGCCTATGCAACCCTCTTACAAACCTAACTGATTAAAATATGTAAATTACAAACATTATATTTGTGATCAACTAATTGCAGTAACAACTGAAGAGCAATTATGTTTATGGTCTCCATTTCTCTGAGATGATTCTGCATCTCTATTTTGAGCATCACTTGCCCCTAGTAAATAGGCTACTTGACAGCATCTCATTATTACCACACATCACCTCTTGATCTCTTTTTGTGACCATGGTCTTGGAGTATTTCCCAAAATAGATGACAGCAGCAGAAGCATATCCTTTATGTTCATTATCTGGAGACCCTGAGCTCCTCAAGAGGCACCTTTCACAATCAGGAGATAAAAACTTCCAGTCGGACTGCATTTTCAAGAATAGCCCATTAACATTCAGTCCTAAAGCACAATAAAAGTTTATTCATTATCCAGTTTATATAGGAGGGCAGTAGTATGAAAACAGCTGGTGTGATTGGTAAATAAGAAGTACAGCTGTGTGAAAAAGTCCTGCAGGCTTTCAGTTTTAAGGTGTATTTACATGTTTAATCAACTTTTCACTCATAGAAACCATGCAAAAATAGTAGTTTGAGATGTATAATTTTTATTAATATAACCAAAGTCTTTTTAAGGTTTTGAGGGAGTTTATGTGCTAAAACAAACACAACGAATTTACGAGAATGCTAGGATCAAAAGTAGCCAATCAGCAGCGAGCTTTGGCTAACCAATCAAAATGCACAGAGGCTAAATCTATGAGCCAATCAATGTTGTCATACTCTCTGACTATAAATAGGCCTGAAAAGCATTGAGAAACTTAATTTAGCTCTGGCTGTGGGCAAGAATGAAGGCCTTTGCTTTCACCAGAACTGAGCAGCAGCACATCATTGTTACTCCTGTACAGAAATACCCAAGAGAGTGAAATGCCATCACACCACAGTGAGCAGATTGGTTGAAAAATACCAAATAACTGGTTCAGTTGATGACAGGCTCCCCTCTGGAAGACCAAGAAAGTTGACAAATGGCAAGATTGGGCTCTGCGGCGCATTTCAACAGGAAGCTCACCTCTCCTCATATTACAAGAATTGGGGTCATGTGATGTAAAAGTGAGCACAAGCACAGTGCATCGCAGACTGCTTGCCAGAGGGCTCAAAGGCTGCAGGGCTCAAAGTAAACCTTTGCTTACAGATGCTCACTGCTCTCGTTGATGTGTGTGGGCCCAGAAGTATGCCAAGTGGACCAACAAACAGTGACAAGAGCAATTTCTACTTCACTGGGAATCAGTGCAATAAGTATGTCAGAAGATTTCCAGCTGAAGAATTTAGACTGTACTCCCTGAATCTATCTGTGAAGCATCCATTGCCTGTGATGATCTGGGGCTGAATCACTGCTTCTGGTATTAGTCGGATACAAATCGTGCAGGGAATCATGAATTCCAAGCAGTATGTTGAAGTCCTGGAAAAAACCATGCTTCCCTTCAGCTCAGCAACTTGTAGGGAAGGACTTTTACTTCCAGGATGACAATGCTTCTTGTCATCGAGCAAAGTCCATCACACAAACGGTGGATGAAGCAGCATGGTGTTTGACTCCTGGATTGACCAGCTCAGAACCCAGATTTGAACCCAATTGAGAACTTCTGGGCCAAGATTGGTTACAAAATAAGCAAGAAGCATCCGAAGACCAAGCAGGAACTGATTGAATCCATTATTGCAGCCTGGCATCACATTGTCACCAAAGATCACATGCAAAGGCTTATACAGTCTATGCCGAAGCGATGCCGCCTGGGGATAAGCAATAAGGACTGTCCAATTTCATATTAGTAACCATGTTTGGTTACCTAAACGGTCCTTTTCAGGGCCACAAACAATAAAAATGTTAACAAAACACTAGCATCGGCCTTAGTAATTGCAACACGTAATTTGGGTATGCATCAGTTAATCTGTTTTCATAGTCATTGTAAGCATGCACTGTAAGCATGCAAGAAAATTCACAATCCCCATCCAAACAGCACCAAATTGCAAAAAGCTTATGTTTTTCACTTAAAAACCACAAGTATTTATTTAAAAGTAACAATATTTGCATAGCAGTTAGCATAAAATATCATAAAATTAATGGCCTATTTAAAAAATGTCATAAACCGTAAACTATAAACTATTAAAGTGGGCAGGACTTTTTCACACAACTGTACATCTTCAAAGCATCAAACATATACTTTGAAATAAAGTGATGAAGTAACATCAGGGTTCTTAGAAGAACAAGGAATATGTTGTTAATTAAAGCATCAACTCTTCAATGAGATTATTAATTTGCTTTAAATTTGAACTACAATATTCAGTTTTGTTTTTCCCCTTTACATGCATATATTTAATAATCCCATCACATCATTCTAAAGGAGGTAACTACTTTTCTGAAATAGACTATTAAAAGTTTTACTACATTCCAAAGACGAATACAGTATTAAATATTCCTATGAAATATTAAAAACATCAAGAATTATGGACATCCTTGGCAATAACCAAATATTTGAGAGATATTAGTACCTAATCATTACTGTTAATCATTCAATTATTGATAGATGGTATATAGATAAGTAGGTAGATGATAGATAATGGATGGATGGATGGATAGAGATAGATAGATAGATAGATAGATAGATAGATAGATAGATAGGTAGGTAGGTAGGTAGGTAGGTAGGTAGGTAGGTAGGTAGGTAGGTAGGTAGGTAGGCAGGCAGGCAGGCAGGCAGGCAGGCAGGCAGGCAGGCAGGCAGGCAGGCAGGCAGGCAGGCAGGAAGGAAGGAAGGAAGGAAGGAAGGAAGGAAGGAAGGAAGGAAGGAAGGAAGGACGGACAATTAATACATGTTTTCTGCTGCTAATTTCTGAATAAGTAAAAACAAAATTATATATGACTTTTATTGCTTTGAATGACATCAATACTCTTTTGCCTATTTGATGCTTCCAGGTGCTGCCAACATGAGCCATCCACTCCCAGTTTAGCTGCTCTTTTCATCACCTTTTGATCTGCGACATTTGAGAGCTGTGATAAAATGAGGAGAATCCTATCACTTTCTCTTTGTAGTCCAAATAGCAAATAAACCTCTGTCCAAAAAGGTCTGACTGACAGGTTGTTGGGTAGAAAATTGGTTGCAATAAAGCGAAAAGCACTTTCTTAATCCACCCTACAAGTTCTCTCCTGCTTAAGTTCACACCTGTCCTCTGCCTCACCAAATTGTCAGCTGGGTTGTTTTGGGATATATTTCTACTGGGATATCAGGAGACCTGTGTTCAGAAATAGCCTGAGTGACAAATTATCAAACCAAAATATTGGTGACCTATCAATCAGCAAACATTATCCATCTGCCTCCCTCACATTTTGAGAAGAGTGATTGGTGGTAGCAGTTATTCCCATTGGCTACAGAAAGGGGAAATAAAGGTGGCAGAATCCACCAGTTGCTCTCATTAATTTTTCCAGCAGTGAAGTTGGAAGGACAGAATCATTTGTCACTGAGGCAAATTAGAACTCAGACACCAAATATGATGCCAGCATATTTTTTTCTGATAACTCATGGATTGGAAATACAAATTATTACAACTATGAGGGAAAGTCTTAAGAAGAAACTTATATTGCAGTTGCTCTGTAGCTGTCTTTTCTTTTAGATATTCAAGAAATCTATACTATTTCATGACAAGATCCAGCATTTCTAGCATTTGTGCATGTTTAGCCTTTCCATTATTTGTTTTTGAATGTAGATAACCAGAACATGATAGCCTGCCTTCCATTGAGGGCCTGTATACTGCATGAACTGGAAAGAGAGCTGGAAAAAAAATCTACAGACCCCTCACATCCTGAACACAAACCATTTCAACTCCTCCCCTCAGGATGCTGCTGTAGGCCATTGCATGCCAAAACAACTAGACATAGTTTTTCCCTATGCCATCATTCTTCTAAATACCTAATTCCCACTGTGCCTAAGGATATTTACCCATGTAGTAGGGTATTGCTATCATCTTCTCCATCATTCCTATTATTTTCTCCTATTGGTATCTTATCATTTATCATTTTGTTGTTTGTATTTTATGATTTATGATTGAATCTTATGATTTATGATTTATCACTTTGTTGTTTGTATGTCCACTAAGAGCTTCTTCACCAGAAACAAATTCCTTGTGTGTCTTGGCAAATAAAGAATTATATTCAATAGAAGAGTAGAGTATGATTTTGTGTCCTGATATATATGACCTGATAGATTTCCAAGATCCCTTCCAACTCTGTTATTCTATTCTATTCTATTCTATTCTATTCTATTCTATTCTATTCAAAAAATGCTGCGAGTTTGTCTTATTCTCTGCACATTATATTATCCATGGAACACAATGATCCTTAACATCTCCTAGGTAGCAATTTTAACAAAGCAGAACATAAAGTAAACAAATACATTCTGACAGATATGATTTTCACATGACTTTTTGACATAACTCTTCTAATGTCAAAGGACTATGTTAATTCCCCCCACCCCACCCAAGCCTACAAATGTACTTTCAAAAGAACTCTTTTGAAAGTAGGACATAGGAAATCTTGTTTTGGTTACACCATCATGTTTACCATAGCCTCATCCTAATTATTGTGGCACAGCCCCAAGATATGGGAATTGGGAATGATCCATTCTACCTTTCTTCTGTCAGGGAAAATTCGTAATTCGTAATTTAATAAGCTTATATGCCACCCAATCCCGTAGGACTCCGGCGGCTTACAAACACAAGATAAAACAAAATAAAAGATAGGGGAAAGACGGGAAGAATTTAAAAAGAACACACCATACACTCGACTTAGCTGGGGGGCTAGACCTCATTCATGGGTCAACAGCCCCAGGCCTGCCGGAACAGCCAGGTTTTGGTGACTTTTTGGAAGGCTGCGAGAGTGGGAAGGGTCTGGATCTCTGCAGGTAGATCGTTCCACAAAGCCGGAGCAGCTACAGAGAAGGCTCTCCCCCGAGGGGCTGCCAGCCGGCATTGTCCGGTCGATGGCACCTGGAGGAGTTCTTATCGGCCGTTGGGAGGTATGTAGCAGGAGGCGGTCTCTCAGATATCCAGGTCCAAGGCCATGTAGGGCTTTAAAGGTAATAACCAGCACCTTGTAGCGCATCCGGAGACCAATAGGGACCCAGTGCAGCTCACGGAGGATAGGTGTAACATGGGTGTAACGAGGTACACCCGATATTGCTCGCGCGGCTGCATTCTGGACCAACTGTAGTCTCTGAACACTCTTCAAGGGCAGCCCCATGTAGAGCGCATTGCAGTAATCAAGCCTTGAAGTGATGAGGGCATGAGTGACCATTCGAAGTGCCTCCCGGTCCAGATAGGGCCGCAACTGGTGCACCAGGCAAACCTGGGAAAAAGCCCCCCTGGTCACAGCCGACAAATAGTGTTCTAATGTCAGCTGCGGATCCAGGAGGACACCCAAGTTGCGGGCCCTCTCTGAGGGGTGTAGACTTTCATCTCCCAGGCGAATAGATGGAGAGTCTGGACTATCCTTGGGAGGAAACATCAATAGCCACACGGTCTTGTCTGGATTGAGTGCCAGCTTGTTTACTCCCATCCAGACCCTAACAGCCTCCAGGCACTGGCACATCACTTCCACTGCTTCACTGAGTTGGCATGGGGCGGACAGATACAACTGGGTATCGTCCGCACATTTGTGGTATTTAATCCCGTGCCGGCGAATGATCGCACCCAGCGGCTTCATGTAGATGTTAAATAGGAGGGGGACAGGATCAAACCCTGCGGCACCCCATATGTAAGGGGCCTAGGGGTTGACCTCTGTTCTCCAACCAACACCAACTGCAACCTATCTGAGAGGTAAGAGGAGAACCACTGCAAAACAGTGCCTCCCACTCCCACCTCCCCCAGTCTTCGCAGAAGGATACCAGGGTCAATGGTATTGAAGGCCGCTGAGAGTCAAGAAGCACCAGGATAGAGGAATATCCTCTATCCCTGGCCCGCCAGAGATCATCGGTCAGCGCGACCAAAGCAGTTTCGGTGGAGTAACCAGGCCTGAAACCCGACTGGAAGGGATTTAGATAGTCTGCTTCATCCAAGGACCGTCAGAGTTGAAAGGCCACCACCTTCTCAACAACCTTCCCAACAAAGGGGAGGTTGGAGACTGGATGGTAGTTTTTAAGGATAGCTGGATCCAGAGAGGGTTTCTTAAGGAGGGGTCTCACCACCGCATCCTTTAAGGGCTGTGGGAAAGATCCCTCCTGTAGAGAGGTGTTAATAATCTTCTGGAACCAGCCTCGTGTAACCTCCTTGCTGTCCGAAACCAGCCAGGAGGGACACGGGTCCAGTAAGCAGGTGGAGGCACTCACCGTTCCCATCGCCTTGTCCACTTCCTCAGGAGTAACAAGCTGGAACATTCGCTGAGAGACGGCAGGTTGAAATCCCCCAAAACTATAAGTTTGGGGAATTCAACCGCCAGTCTGGCTACTGACTCCAAGAGCACAGGCAGAGCTGTTGTAATGCAGCTGGGAGGTAGGTATGTTAGCAACAAGCCCACTTGACCCCCTAGGTCTAGCTTCACCAGAAGGGACTCACACCCGACAATCTCCGGAGCAGAGATTCCACGATGAACTAATGATTTTCGGATGATGGCAGCCACTCCCCCACCCCTTTCTCTGGTGTCGTGGTTGGTGAAGCACCTGAAACCCTTCTGGGCACATTTCAGAGAGGGGGACTCCTCCCTCATGGCCCAGCCAGGTTTCAGTAATGCATGCCAGATCTGCCCCCTCGTCTAATATTAAGTCCCGGACAAGGGGAGCTTTATGAATCACAGACCTGGCATTTAGCAACAGCAACCTGAGACTAGGGCCCTGATATCTCTTGCCACTTGGTCCTTGAGATGAGCTATCAAGGCCGGAACCAGGGATCGCTGTGACGTAGCGAACCCTCCTTCCCCGGTAATGGCTAGCCCTGAAGCTCCCGTCGTACCTGCCTCTCCCAAACGTAACCGTGATGCTCCGGCCCATCCCACCCTCTCTAGACCCCTCCTCCCCTCCCATAGCCCCCACTCTCTTCGGAAGGCCATTCACCTCATACACTCCGGGACAAGAGGCGGTTCCGGGCCCCCATCCACTTCTGCTTCTGCACTCAGTGGAGGGGGCTCCAGGCCGCACTCCAGGTCCCCTCATACATACCAAGCAGCCATACTCAACATACAGACCCCACTATAACAATAAAAACAGTAGGTACAATAAAAACAGGGTAAAAAGTTAAAAATTAATAAAAGTGGGATCATTCACTAACATACATACTCAAACACTCCGCAGACTAAAAAAAATAGTCACCTAATTTAGCACCTAATGCTGCTGAAATTCCACTGAACTCAGTGCAGCTAATTCTTCATAGAGTAGGATCCAAAGAGTGCTGTTATCAGTTATCTCTTATAAAATGTCACATTTTATAAGTGACATTTGGCAGGCATCAGTATATATGCTGCCTGGGATGAGGAATATAGATAAGCATTTAGTTGTGCAATAGGCAGCCGGGCAATTATGTAAAAACACTATAATCAACTTCACATGTTGGATAGCAAATTGGTTGCCATATTATTATCAGCAGGATAATAATCAGCTGTCTGTAGATAAGATTGGATAGATTCAAGGTCTTCTGAGGGAACGGGATCAAAAAGGGCAAGGTGACAGCCTCAGCTATATGATTGAAGGCCCACCCTTTGACTTGGCAGCCATGCCGTGTCAAGAAAGAATGACATATTATCAGGAAAATAAGGAAGTGTAAACAGGGTGTGGCAAGGGCACTGCAAGCCTTCTTCACATCTCCTTAATATAAATATGTTTTTTCTCCTTTTTTTTCCTCACACAGCTACAATATGAATCCAGGAAAAGAAGTGATTGCTTTAAAAGGGACATCAAGTCCCCTACTCCATCTCCAAAGTATTGTATCTGTTTTGAATCCAAATAACTTCACCAAAGCCCTAGTAAATACAAATATAGTACTTAAGGAGGTGAACTAGGATGGGAAGATTCTATCTTCAGTTGTGTAAACTCAATCAATTTCTCTCAGTCCAATTGGTACTATAATTGGTACTATAATATGTCATTCTGTGCATAGCTGCATTTCAACCATAAAATAACAAAATCCTCAGATACGGGGACTACCACAAGCCCCAAAATTAAGTCATTTACTGCTAGATAAATTATCCCCTGAACGTTATAAAAAGATTGGAAAAGGAAAAAAAAACATTGTTTTCTTTTGCCCGTTGTATCACAGCTTCTTTTATCACAAACCCTAAATGATGTGATACATCATAGACTTGGTGGAACTTTAAACAGGATTAATCAGAATAAGGCCAGAGGTTCCACATTACATTTTGCTTTTGGTATCTGTGATCTTGTTAAAAGCTATCACCTCCTGCATTTTCCTTTATGTGCCTTTTATTTGTAGTCTACAAGTCTTGGGCCTCTTCTGCCTTGTATTTTGCATCCTACTCTTCATAATAATCAATTTGTGGGATTGTTAGTTAACATGGCACACCACTTATCCTCTCTATGATATGTTTTATATGGTTCTCCAGAACCACAACATCTTCAGATTCCCTTGGATCTTTTACTTTGTTTTGAGAACAGGACTATAGCAGACATTTCATCTTTTCTGGACAAGGAGAAAGTGAGAGTGAGGTGGAAACAATCCTAATGAGTAGGATTTCCCATCCAACAAAATATTGTCACCTCACTAATAAAAACCATTCAATTTAATCTTATGAAAGCTGCCTAGGATCTGATCAAGGAATGTGATAGTTTTTGCTTATTCCAATGTTTACAGGGCCCTTGTGCTGACAAAATCTCCAGGAACTTTTTCTTTTTCCCAGGATCTTAACCGTTTCATTTTTTTTATTTTATACACATAAGCACATCAACAGAACACATAAACACATTAACAAAAATAACCACATAACTTAAAAACAACATAGGAACAATAAGTTCCATCGTATATCATACAGCAGTTCCGAATCGGTTTCTTTGCAGTTAGTGTTTTCCCTTCTATACATTTCTATCTTGCGTTCATAATCTCGTTATTCATTATCCATTTTTATATACATTTCTTTATTTATTTATACTTAGCTACTTATGATCAAGTATTATTTACCTATATTGTGCTTTATATTTTTACTGTCATTTATTCTCTTATATACAGTTATAGGTATACATTCACATAGTTATTCTTTTTCTTTGCCATTCTTATATTATTATTATTCCATTTAAAAGGATATAAGGTATAATTTGGAATGTATTGTTTACTATCCTTCACACCTGCTATGACACCACCTTATTTTCTCTTTCTTTTCTCCCTCCCTTCCTTCTCTACTTCCTTCCTTCCTCCTCTCCTTCCCCTTCTTCCTTCCCTTACTTCTCCCCTACTCCTACCCTCTGTCTTCTCCTTCCTATCCTCTCTCCTTCTCTTTTTCTCTTCCTCCCTCCTCTCCTTCTCTTTCTCTCCCTCCCACCCACCTCTCCTTACCTCTTTCTTCTTCCCCTACCTCTCCTCCACATCTCACCTTATTTTCTCTTTCTTTTCTTTTCTCCCTCCCTTCCTTCTCTACTTCCTTCCTTCCTCCTCTCCTTCCCCTTCTTCCTTCCCTTACTTCTCCCCTACTTCTCCCCTCTTTCTTCTCCTTCCTACCCTCTCTCCTTCTCTTTTTCTCTCTTCCTCCCTCCTCTCCTTCTCTTTCTCTCCCTTCCACCCACCTCTCCTTACTTCTTTCTTCTTCCCCTACCTTTCCTCCACATTTCTTCTTCCTCTCCTACTATCTCTCCTTCTCTCTCTCTCTCTTCCACCCTCCACTTCTTTCCTTTCCTTCCATTCCCTACTTCCTTCCTCCCCTCCTTTCCTTCCTTCTTCCCTTCCTTTCTTTTTCTATCGTTATAGGTGTCTCTTTCAAATCCAGTTTATGTTTTCTTGAGGTTGTTATTTTCACAAGTCCATTTTTTTCATATCATTTCCTTTTTTCTCTATCATTCTACAGTCTATATGCCAGCTATCATCCTGATTTGATTTCACCAATCATGACCCCCTTGTTTTACTCATAATTATTATTTTTGAGAGTTGTTCTATTCTTTCATTGCTTTTTATTTCTTTGCTCCATCCATCTATACCAATTAACCCATATCTGGTCTACTTTCAATTTCTTAGGAATATTAAACATCTGGGCTCTTTTTTTTTTAGTGTGTTCAGTCCATTCAAGTTTATCGACATAATTGTTATTTCTTGATCCATCTTTAGTTGAGATTGTTTTTTTTACTTCTAGTTTGTTTCTGACTTTTCCCTCTCGTGCCTTCCTTCTCTGCGCTCTCTCTTTCTTGCCTCTGTTCTTCTCTCCTGCTTCTTCTGCTGTCTTCTAATGTTTCTTCCTCTTGACCTCTGCATTCTAGTTCCTCTTTGCTTCCTTGTTCTCTTTCCCTATTGCAGTGTTCTTCATAGAATTTGTGTGCTTCTTCTAAATTCTCTATCTTATATCTTTTTCCTTGCCAAGATACCAGAACCCCTTCTGGTACCAACCATCTGTACATTATTCTATTTTTATTTAACTCATTTGTTAAGAATTGGTATTTCCTACGTTGTTCCCGAATTCTCCGTGGGATCTGTTTAAGCATGGTCAGCTCTTTTCCCTGTAGTATAATCGTCTCTTCTCTAGTTTTTTTGTATACTTCATCTCTGGCAGTTTTCTTAGCGAGCCTTACGTGCACTTCTCTCGGGAGTCTATTTCTTCTTGTGTAGTTAGTATTCACCCTGTAAGCCTCATCAATATTCCCTCTCACTTCCTGTTCTTTTTTTTTTTTTGCAGAAATTCAGTGAGGGTATTAATCATTTTTTCTTTCAGGTCTTCCTCCTTCTCTTCTGGTATGTTTTGAAATCTTAGGTAGAATGCTGCTTTTTCGTTTTCAAGTCAGATTATTGATAATTCTAATTCCTTATTAAGTTGTCTATATTCTATTTCCATCTTTCCCATCTTCTGATCTGAGTGTTGTATTTTTTCTTCCATACATTGAATTTTCTGTTCATTGATTGCTAAGGCATTCTGTATCTTTTCGACTATCATCTACATTCTTGGTAGTTCCTTTCAATTCTCCCATTTCATTTTTTAATTCTTTATGATTCTTCCTTGACTCTTCTTAGCTTTTCGCAAAAGTCTCCTGTATCAATTGGAGCATCGATTGGATGTTCTGCATCATTGGTGCTGGTCCCGCTGATTCTGCCATCTTTTCAGCTTTCTCCAACCCCCACAATTGACCTTTGGTTTGAGGAGGGGGGTGTTGCTGAACTCACATTGGGTATGGTCTTTTTCCCTAATTTTACTGAGGTTGCCATTTTTAACCCCCTATTTGTCCTTGCCCACAATTGGCTATAACTTTAACCTTGTTTATACTTTATCAGTAATATCAATAATATAAATAATTGTATAATCCACTATTCAGCAACAATTCAATTATTAACCTTCCTTGATATCACCTTTCAATACTTAAACATTCCTATGTAGTATTCTATTTAATTAATTTGATCAATATATATTATAAATTTATATATCACACTCTTTTTTTTTTCAGGTTTAAATGTTTTATTCATTTTCATTTTCAATTTTGTACATTCACTTATATACTGGATATTTGCAATAATAATAATATAATAATAAGAAAAGAAAAACCCCAACCTAAACACAACTCATCATAAACCCAACCTATCACTTTCATACACCCCTTCTTCTCCCCCTCCAACTTTCCTTTCTCCCTCCAACAATCACCCCTCTTACTTCCCTTTCCCCTCCTATCTTCCTTTCTCACCTTCCTCACCCTCCTTCCCCTCTCATCCTCCTTACATTCCCCTCTTCCTCCCCCCTTACTTCTCCCTCTTCCTTTCCTCTACTTCTCACTATGGTGCATTTCTCTATTCCTTAATCTATTCAGTTACTAAAAATTACGCTAAAAAGAAAAAAGAAGAGAAAAAAAAAAAAGAAAAAAAAAGAGAAAAATAAAAAGAAAAGATAAGGACCAACAGTATACAAGTGTATTCTTCTTATTCTATATATTGAAACTATATCTCCACCCACCCACCCACCCCCAATGAACCCCCCTCCCTAATCCCCTCTGACTTCCCAGGTCCCACACCCGGCACAGTTCAGTACCATTCACCTTCTAAAATATCTTATTAATAATAATAATGAAAATAAAATAAAAATAAAAAAACACTCCGAAAAAGAAAGAAAAAACGAAAAAGTAAATAAAAATTAAAAAAAAATCTCTTGCATTATGCTCAGCCTCCCATCATTCTTAAAATTTAAACAGTATAAATCATTCCATTTATATTTTATCCTCGTCCCTTACTTCTTTGATATTTACCCCCATCTTCCTGTAGACTCTCCAGATAGCCTTTCTTAACCTTATATTCAAATATTAGTATATACAAAAATCAATTTATCTTCAAATACAGAGCAGTCTAATCATACTTTCGCTACTCATCTTCCTACCCTTTGTTTCTCATCTCCATTCCTCCCAAGCCCAAATTCCATAAGATTAGGGTCTCGCTCTTCACTTTAAAATCCTGAGCTTTTTATGTTATACTTCAAGCATGTAAATCCGTAAAATATGTGCCCAAAATCCATACCACTTCATTCAATCCCAAGATCCCTTCATCGATATCCCGCTCCACCTTCCCTTCTGCCCCACTCCTCCCGACTCCATTCATCCCAAACCGCAATTCAAATAAATCTTAACCCCCGCTTTCCTCACAGAAAACAATTCATGCACAGTTTGGATTGAGATTCAAATAAATCTTATAAAAGTCCTGTATAATATCTGTCCAAAATAAACAATGCTTCTTTCCATTCTTCATCGGTACACAGCTTTACCATTTCATACCAAACAGAAATCCTAAAATTTTCATCAGTCCAAGAGCTTAGAAAGTATTTTAAAAACATCGCTGGATCTATATTCTTTACTCTTCTGCCCTTCCGGAAAGAGAAGGCAACCCTCTGCCTTGTAACCACGTGTCCCGCTGCTTTAAAAATATGACTAAGTCCTCAGTTTCCGTTCTTCTGCCTCTCCAGTAGGGGGAGAACAACTCCCTCCTTCTTGTAATCAAGTGAATTGCTGCTTGTCTTTCCTTCACCTTGTCCTTCCGCATTTCCGAGTGAGTCAAGAAGCCCCGCCTTCAGAGTTTTATGATAAAAGTCCCGAGCTTCCGAAACAGAATTAATACGAAATCTTTGATTTTCGAGTGTAACTGTGATTCCAACTGGAGCTTCCCATTTATACTGTATTTGACGATTTCTATATATCACACTCTTATCTTATATCAATAAATGTTTCTCAATTTTATCGGTTATACAAGTATTCACTTCTGATAATTAGTCTCTCTATGTTCTCTTACGACAAGCTTCACCATTCAAGTTTACAGTCCACTAGGTGTCACTCTCTCCTTAGTATCACTGTTAATATCCACGAAGCAAAAGTCTATTTCCAGGCAGAACTCTATTCATTGCCTCTGGCTCTGTTCCAAGCTCTTAGTAAGATAAATATCAAATGCTTAAAAGTTCAACACAGCAGCAGAAGGACTGGTGAGCAGAAAGAAAAGGGAACTCCGTTTACCAACCCGCCTATTAAGCAGTCACTTCTTTGAACCTTCCAACTCTTTTCAGCAACTTTTATCTTCTGTCAGGTTTTCGTTCTTACTGTGGCTGATCTTTAGGCTCTTCCGGCTGTCCCTTCCTGTCCGTTCTAACACAGTGTCTCTGCTCTGCTCCTTCTTGGCAAAATTGTACTGTAAAAACAGCCTCTCTCCCGGCTACTTCTTCTTCCAGTGCACCCTCTCTGCCAGTTTCATGTTGCTCTCCTCTCTGGATTGTCAGCAATAATAACAAGCATCTCTGTTCTTCCTTCTATGCGGCTGCCATTGCTAAGGTCCTAACCAAAAGGTAGGATATTTCTTTGCCAGTTTAGGGGGTTTCTCCTATCCGCAGGGGATTTGCCTTATCACCCCAGCATCTACAGAGTATCCTCTTTGAGCTGCTGATTTCTTCGGGATCAGCAGTGCTCCAAAAAAGAGCCCAAACGAAGAGGTTAAAGTTAGGGGTTAGGAGAGTTCCCTTACCCCACTCTAGGCTCAATGATGTCACCACTGGAAGTCCGCCTTCCGTTTCAAATTATATTATCTCTCTTAATGTGACCTTGCAGACAGGCAGGTAGAAGACTTTAAGTTAAGGGATGGCTGAAATGTAACAATCCTGTGAAAAAAATGATTTCAACAGAATGGAAAGCTCCGTGAACAAATACATATTTAAGAGGACTTGATGAGTAGAAAATGATATCCTGTAGCAATTTTCACTGTTCCAGGAAAATGCAGCACAGCAGGGCATGTGGAAAGGAGGCTTCTTCTCTAAATTACATGCCACTTTCATGATTTTCCCTGAGGTGCCACACAGTGAAAGGGAGGTAAATGAAAACAGCTCGGGAGATTTAGAGCTGTACTCTATGTTCAATTCATTGTTCTCCAGTCAGCTTGATCCTCGTCACAAACATTGAAGTTTATTACTTCTCCCTAAGATGGGAGGAAGAGGAGGAAGACTATGAGAATACTAATGACATAATGTATAGCAGTAAAAACATCATCACCATTATATCATTCTGTTTTACAGAGATTCTGTTCTACAGAGGAACTATTGAGTCTGTCATCTGCACCTCTATAACTGTCTGGTTTGGCTCTGCAATCAAACAAGATAAATAGAGATTTCAGAGGATAATTAGAACTGCAGAAAAAACAATTGCTACCAACCTGCCTTCCATTGAGGACCTATATACTGCATGAGTCAAAAAGAAGACTGTAAAAATATCTACAGACCCCTCACATCCTGGACATAAATTGTTTCAACTTCTACCCTCAAAATGATGCTATAGGGCACTGCACGCCAGAACAACTAGACACAAGGACAGTTTCCCCTTGAATGCTATCGTTCTGCTAAACAACTAATTCCCACAACACTGTCAAATTATTTATTAAGACTATATTACTATTATTCTTTTCATCCTTCCTAGTACCTGTCTCTTTCCACTTATGACTATAATCATGTTGCTTGTATCTTTACAATTTATATTGTTTTATTTGTTTCCTAGTATGATTTGATTGCTTATTAGTAACCTATGACTATCACTAAGTGTATCCTATGATTCTTGATGAATGTATTCTTTTATTTTTCTTTATGTACACTGAGAGCATATGCACCAAAGACAAATTCCTTGTGTGTTCCATCACACTTGGCCAATAAAGAATTCTATTCTATTCTATCATTATATTTAAAAGAATTTTCAAAACAGAGATTCCAAAGAAGAACCAGCACAGTTTCAGCCATTCAGGTTCTGTCATCCAAGATATTAGGTTCTTGGTAAAATAAAGGTGATAATTTTAAGCTCTTCAATTATTGGGAACACCCTGTTGCATCATTACTCTGGAGACAGATTAGGTGTTCTAATTTAGTGGCCTTAAATAAACTACCCAGCCCTAATTTTCACTTCACAACGTGGCTGCTATGTTTAGCCTGCTTCCCTATGAAACACTTAATCATTCATTTAACACGATTATAATGAAAGCAAATCAGCAGCATCTAATTGGGCAGGAATTTAATGGGAGGAGCTAAATAGTTTGATCATCATTATCAATATTGTTTACATTACCATTTATTACATTTATATTCTAGCCTTTCTTGGGGAGCTATTGATTTTGCAAGTTTTACCGCAACTTGGGAGTCCTCCTGGACCCACAGCTGACCTTAGAACATCATTTGTCGGCTGTGACCAGGGGGGCATTTGCCCAGGTTTGCCTGGTGCACCAGTTGCGTCCCTACCTGAACCGGGAGGCACTCGCAACAGTCACTCATGCCCTCGTGACCTCAAGACTGGACTACTGCAATGCTCTCTACATGGGGCAGCCCTTGAAGAGTATTCGGAGACTTCAACTCGTCCAGAACGCAGCCGCGCGAGCGATTGTGGGTGCACCTCGGTACACCCACGTTACACCTATCCTCAGCGAGCTGCACTGGCTACCGATCAGTCTCCGGATACGCTTCAAAGTGCTAGTCGTAACTTATAAAGCCCTTCATGGTATTGGACCTGGGTACTTGAGAGACCGCCTGCTGCCAATTACCTCCCAAAGAGCCATTAGATCACACAGGGTCGGCCTCCTCCGGGTTCCGTCTACCAGCCAATGCCACCTGGCTACTACCCAGGGGAGGGCCTTCTCTGTGGCAGCTCCGGCCCTCTGGAACGAACTCCCCACAGAGATTTGGACCCTCACCTCTCTCCAGGCCTTCTGAAAAGCCGTCAAAACCTGGCTTTGCTGGCAGGCCTGGGGTTGATGAGTTCCCCTCCCCTCTCGACCTGTGTGGTTGTGTGATTCTTGGCTATTTTAACTACTTGTATTGTGTTCTATGTTCCCCTTTTCCCCCCTTTGAGTTGTTCACCGCCCTGAGTCCCTCCCGGAGAAGGGCGGCATACAAATAAAATAAATCTAAATCTAAATCTATTGCAAGGCATTAATTTTTATTTTTCCCTTCAGTATATATCCTATGACAGGGGTGTCAAACTGGCAGCTCACGAGCCGGATGCATCCCATGAAGGTTATGTCCACCCAGCTCCGCAAAGGCAAGAAATGTCACAATATGTCACATGTGACGTGACACAATTGAGTTTGACACCCGTGTCCTTTGAGATTGGTTAGGCTGAAAGTGAGCAACCAATCCAACGTTATCCAGTTTTCATGGTTCAGGGTGGATGAGAACCTGAATCTTCTCAGCTTTGCTAAGTTTCTTTACCATTTAATTGGAAAGAAGCAAACCTGTCACAATAAAGGCCAAGAGTTGGGCTATGCTCCATTATGACAATGGTGAGCAAAAGAACAAAACACTAACATTGGAAACTAAAAATATCTTCATGCAGTCAAAACAAGCTACTTGATGGCCATGAACAGCAATACCAAGGACACTTTAAGGAAAAATAAGCATAACTTTTGGTGAATAAGTCTACAACCACTAGGCAATCGTTTTGAGGGACTCCTGAACCTACCCTCAGCATTTGAGATGTCCCTATTGTGCAATAAAAGTTGTCAACACTTCTTATTTGATGTTTCCTGTTATTCAGTCCTCATCTGATATACAGTATGTTGGACTACATTTTGGTTCTTCATATTGCAGCTTTGGTTGGCATTTGAATTGCATCCTTTTGGAGACAGCAACATATAACTTTGTTATAGTTGTTTATCTGATGGTAACTTAGAATATAAGTTATCATATATAATGTGTGTGTGTGCTTGGAATGGTTGCTTTAGGTTACAGTAGTGGCAGCAGGTTGCTGACAGGCACCAAGTAGCTATTGCCAATTAGCTATTAAACCAGGTCCAAAGTTTTAGCTGTGATTTGAGTCCAATATATTTGTTAGGTTGCCTTCATCATATTAGACTTGAGATCATAAGCAGAGGTCCTGCTGCATGTATCAGTTGTTTGAGGCTATGATGTGGTTGCCCTTCACATCAGTTTGCTACTCCCCCCCCCAAAAAAAAAATCAGGATGTGCCTACATTATGTCTTTTAGAGCCCTATTGAAATGCATCTTTTCCCCAAGCTTCTCCAATAAGAATCTTGGACAAGTCTCCTTTATATTATCTCCCCACATCTTTTAAAGAAATGAATGTTATTCCATGTTGTTTTATGGTATCTTGTTTTAATGTGGTATCTCATTATGTATTTATGTATGTATATTATGTATGTTTCTACAATAAAATGCTAGACTGTATTGTTTTTTTGTGTGTCATGTAATATGTGTGGGTATATGCATAATTTTGTATTTATTTATTTATTTTGTCACATTTTTGTAGTGTATACTGGAGAGATGGTGATCCTTTGAGAGCTGTATGCAATGAAAGTTTATTTTAATGTATGCTGACTAGTGTACTTTCAAAGTGACAATAAAGTTATTCTAAGTCTAAGATCTAAGTCTAAGTCTTGAGAACCTTCATTATGTAGAACAGTCTGCTAAATCAATTAAATAAATACATGATAGAGCTACCTTCTGTCTAATCCTAAATCTGTTTTTTTTTCTTTTTTTACTATGAATTTCAATTTCTTCAGATTTGACTTTTGCTCCCCTATTAATATGGATGAATTCAAAGCCATAATTTATTTATTTAAATTTTTAGGCCACCCAACTCCAAATAGTCCACCATCTCTGACTGCTAATGGCCATATACAATTTGAGGAAGGCTGTGCTAAAGCATTCAAGGAAGGCATGTTTTCTCATTTGGGTAACCTTCCTCTCTGAATGTTAAACTACAATAATCATTCTCAGTTCTGTTCATCAGATTATGGGATCTGTTTTTCATTTATGCAGTTGAACTCTGGAATCTAAAAACCTATCTTTTCTTCATCTTTGTGGAAAAGGCACAGTGTCTTATTTATGATGTGTTCATTGGTATCTGTACTCTGCTACATCCTCAGTCAGTTGATAAAGGCTTCCTTTTTTATTGCAAAGAAAAAATACCAGTTTACTGTTCCATATCAAGTGTACTTAATAATAATGGTTTAAAAATAATCCTTTTGAATTACAACAAAGTTCCCTGAGGATACATTCTTATTGAAGTAAAACTTATGGCTTTTGTCAAAAGAAAATGGATGCCTCTTCTCAGATTTATGTATAGCATTGGTATAAAAATCCATAATAGCTGAAATGTTACCTGAATCACCTCACTGCTTCAGAATTCTGTCAGTCTTTCTTAAGGCCCGAGGCCATTTTCTTAAGAAAAATAGGAAGGTGTTCCCACTTCTCACAAACATGAGATGAGTCAAACTGCATAACAGCATTCTGGCTAAGAGATGTAAGAAATCAAATATGACAGTTTACTGAGTGCTCACTTTCACAGTAAAAATTCTGGGCTCTTGAACAAGGAGTCTGAGGGATTTGGCTATTTGCTTGAACAGGAAGATGAAGTTTTTGACCAAATAATTAACTGTGAGATCACTTTAGCTTTGCAACTAAGAACAGAAGAAGCTGTTCAAAGCAATGGAATGAGTAGGAGTTACACATTCTGTTGAGATGGGTGATTACTTTAAGATTAGTTCTAAGACTGATGTTTAATTAATGGAGCTGTTCATCAAGAAACTGAATTTAACTATGTCCTCTCCTTTCTTCTTTTCTTCTCTGTCCATTTTCTCTTTTTTTCTCCATCCTATAATGCTTTTATCTTTTTTCCTTCACTTCTCATCATTGCCGCTCCTTCATTCTGTTTGTTTTGTTTTCTCCCATTGCAGTTTCTAAAAAAAGGAGGAGTGCCTGTTCTTGAGTATTTCTGTGCGAGTCCCTTTCTCCATAGGAAAGAGAATAGTTGGCATATGTAAATGAGGAATCAAATAATTTTATAAAGCAGGTATCTTATTCTATTGCATTTATGCATCTGCAATGCAGATGAAGGGTAGATATATAAAGATGGAGATTGAGATCAGATGGAGATAGAGGGGGAATAGAGACAGAGAGATGTTCTACCTTGTATCAGTCCATTCCATTTCTGAATTTGTATTGAAGTAGTAACCATGGGGTGGGAGTAAGGAGGATTTGCATCATGGCATCACTGAACATATGTTATCATTCAGATGCAATCTTCATTTGTTGTGAAGCTTTATGCTTGCAACTCTAACATCTGGACCTTGCAAACTATCTAACTGTCATGTCAATTGTCAGGTTTTCTTTATACATTAACTAGCTGAACACCTGTGCTCCACTACGAAACTATGTGATTGGGCTTGATAAATTGACACTTGAAAATTAATGAGTAGTTTCCATCGGGTTCTCCTCTCCCCTTCTCTCCCTCAGGCTTGCCCCACAGAAACCTCTCCTATCTTATCACCTTCTCTCCCTCAGGCTTGCCCCACAAAAACATATCCTATCTTAACCCCTTCTCTCCCTCAGGTTTGCCCCACAGAAACATCTCCTATCCTATCCCCTTCTCTCCATCAGCCTTACCCCTCAGAAACCTCAGAAACTGCCGGATGACTCACACGCCCATGTCCAAGTTTTCAGGTTGGGAGGGGCAGTAGAATGTCTAACTCCTTGGTATCAGAGTGTGTTAATAATAATATACAAAATATTAATGCTCTGATGGTCATTTCAAAAAAAACCTTTGTTAGTGAGCACCTAGGAGCCAAGAGGAACATACGTGCCAAATTTCAAGTTTTTAGGCTTTACGGTTCTGGAGATTTCGTGATTCCTGTGTGAGTGTTTTCGTGTTTATATATAAAGATTTGAGGGGAAATGTAACTATGTCCTACTAAGAAGATATTGATTTCGTTATGATCAGTTTAGATCAATTCAACCTCCAGATTATGATAGCTAGATACAGCACTAAGGAATATTGTGTCCAATACAGCAAAACAGAAAATTAGATTTCTTCCTCCCTCCCTCTCTCTCTCCCTCCCTCTCTCCCTCCCTCCCTTCCTCCCTCCCCCTCCCTCCCTCTCTCTCTTTCTTTCTTTCTTTCTTTCTTTCAACTCAACATTTGTCTCTAAATTTCTACCATAGGAACTAAACTGCAGATTGACAAGTGTGCTTGATTTAGATTAGAACTACCTAGAAATCCCATATCATATATCAAGACTTAACAGATTTAATGTAAAAAAAAGTATTTCTAGTTCAAATGAGGGGGAAATGGATGCTCTCTGGAATAGCAAGGGAAAGAGGGGCAGAGTAACCTCCTATCTTGTGTGCCAGAGAGCATGGACAAAGACATACCAAAGACATACATCTAGGATGTCAAAGCACTTCAGATCCCACTGTCTAATGTTCTCTTAGAATTACTGCTAAGATATTTTATGGACATCTATTCAACATGCTTGCAGTGCCTATCAAGTCTTATTTAATAGAGTCCAGAATGCTTATAATCAGCATATCCAATTTCAAAATAACTTGGTGTTCTAAACATCATGAACGTCCACTTTCTGTTTTGGCTATCCCTTTTGATCATTTGATTTTATTTGTACTCCGGATCCAGGATACAAGAGTAATAAATCATGTACTCCATGGTGATACTCAGAATTGGACTTGTGGGTTTTTTGCATCCAAGGCACAGATTTTCTTGAAATTAGGCCACTGGGAGTACAGGTTTTTTTTTTCAAAATTAGAATTGCCATTTGCAGCTGTTAACTATGATTAATTATTATGGGCAGAACTTAATGGCATGGATGGGAGTTGTTCTTAAAACTGAGAATGGCTCTTCCTGTGTTAGTATTCGCTGTGTAGTTTGGACTGTCCTTTTCCCCCTACAGGCCTGCGGTTTGTGAAGGCTGGTGATAATGTGAGCAAGTTTATATTCTTTTGCAAAGATAAAATCTTTCCTTGTGACTTTATCACGAAGTCGTCTCCTAGCTATTATGTTTTTAAGCAATTAATGATAGTTGATCTTAAAGATTATAAACATGGTTGATCTCTTGATATCTAACACAAAGTCTATGGAGATTCTCAGTCATCCAGGTCATGATTGTCCCAAAGGTGCTTTTTCAAGAGGCAACTGGACTTTCTGGTTTTTCTTTGAAGACATTTCGCTTCTCATCCAAGAAGCTCCTTCAGGTCTGGAAGAAGCTAATCATCTTCAAAGAAAAACCAGAAAGTCCAGTTACCTCTTGAAA
The DNA here is from genome assembly GCF_051295495.1 of Thamnophis sirtalis. Taxonomy (NCBI): domain Eukaryota; kingdom Metazoa; phylum Chordata; class Lepidosauria; order Squamata; family Natricidae; genus Thamnophis; species Thamnophis sirtalis. Next base: position 36,135,145 of record NW_028261387.1, read on the forward strand.
AAGCACCTTTGGGACAACGAAAGTCTATGACAACTTAAGTATTATAACCTTGCAATTTACAAATATCTGCTGTAATTCCCTTCCAGAGTATATCTGGCATTAGTGTACCCATTAGTGGTTCTTTTTTTGCTGAGCAGGTTTATTCTTCTGGCAGAAATCATAGCCTGCCACAAATGTTTTAAAACATTGACTCATCTGTGACCACGAAACATAGTCTTGTACATTATTTAAGCAAAACTTAAATGGCCTTTCTTGGTAATTCCGATCATATCTCAAATGGGATAAAATGATCTGTTAGCAGGAGAATTAATTCTTAAAGAATCTGAAAGAATGCAGTGAATTTTGTTAATATAAGTAGTGATTATTTCTAAAAATTAAGTGTAAATAGAAATACATAATATTTCAAGTAAGCAAGAAAGATAAAGCACTAATGGTTAAATGGATTGTTCTATTCAAAGGGGAGAATATATTTATATATTTTTATTTGGATATCACTTCTGGTTTCTGTGCTTGTGATAAAAAAAATGAATCTGTTTTGCCGATTAGATAGATTAGTTGTTATAGAAATGGCTAGTTATAAACTAATGTTTAAAAAGTAAAAAGTTGAGGTTATAATGTTGTTATCTTGTATTGTGCTAAAAAGAGTTGGAAGAGAACACCTTTTTCTTTCTTCTCTTGTACCTCATATTTTCCCCCTTTCTTTTTTCTTTCCTTAATTTCCTATTTTTCTTTTTCTTTGTATTTTATACATTGATAAAACAATAGAAGTTTATATCTTTAAAAAAAGAGAATTAATTCTTATGATAATATAAATCTTCCTCCCTCTCCAGGAAATGTGTTTAATAACACAATGGCTAAATCATTTGTGTACAGCAATTTTTCAATATTGCTTATAGCTTTGAATCAAAAGCAGTAATATGGCATATATGTTGAAGAAACTAATCGGAAATCTTCTGATAACTTTCCATTTCTGAAAATAAAGCTGGGTCTGGATCAGAGAATGTTACTGTATGAATAAATCATTTGCTACTAGAGGTGTTTTGCTAGTCCTTGACTTACAACCACAATTGAGCCCAAAATTTCTGTTTGTAAGTGAGACAGTTGTTAAGTGAGCGTTGCCGCATTTTGCAACCTTTTTGCCACAGTTGTTAAGTGAATCACTGCAGACGTTAAGTTAGTCACATGGTTGTTAAGTGAATCTGGCTTCCCCAACATGCTTATCAGAAGGTCACAAAAGGAGAACCCCTGATCCCAGGACACTGCAATCCGTCATAAATGTAAGTCAGTTGCCAAGCGTTTGAATTTTAGAAAATGTCACCACAGAGATGCTGCAACAGTTGTAAGTGTGAAAAATGGTCATAAGTCACTTTTTTCGGTGCTGTTGTAAATTTGAGCGGTCACTAAATGAACTGTTGTAAGTCAAGGACTACCTATATTGTATCTCAACATATAGATACCTACACAAATATTTCCAACTATTCAAAAGAATTCATAGTTTTTGGTTTGTATATAACTGGATAGATTTCAATCCTTATGGTTACTTTCAGAATAGGGGAATATTTTCCCTTCTAAAGTATACATTTGCTTTTTGGTAACTGTATCCCTAGTGCAGTGTAATGGAGTGAGCTCCCATTACTTGTCCCTGCTTCTGCCAACCTAGCAGTTCGAAAGCATGTAAAAATGCAAGTAGAAAAATAAGAACCACCTACCTAGTCATGCCAGCCACATGACCACGGAGACACCTTTGGACAGCACTGGCTTTGAAACGGAGATGAGCATTGCCCCCTAGAGTCAGGAACGACTAGCACATATGTGCGAGGGGAACCTTTACCTTTACCTTACCTAACTGTATAAATCAAGGGAGTCAAACTCGATTTCATTTAGACCACATCAGGGTGGTGTTTGACTTCCAGGGGGGGCATGGCCAAGGTGGGAGTGGGCAGCTTGACATCACTCGCATCGGGGGACGCCTCTGGTGGCCCGAGTGCTCTGCCAATGAAAATGGGCTCCCGAGCTCCATTTTCAGCTGCGACAGCCTCCTGCAACCCTCTTCCAGCAAAAACAGAGCTCAAGAGGGCTCTGAGGGTCAGTCTGTTTCGCTGGCAGACACCTCAAGCCAGTCCTTCGCTATTTCCAAGTCGGACCCACAGGCCAGATCTAAGCACCCCGCATGCCGGATCTGCCTCCTGGTCCTTGAGTTTGCCACCCCTGGTATAAAAGATACAGAAGATAAGAAGTCTGCCCTTGTCAATTATATTTCATCAAACATGTCATTTTGGTAAGATGGTACAGTAGGTTGCACTTTTACAAGAAAAGGTAGAAAAAGGAAAATAGCACATTTATAAATTGTTGGCATTGAACCCCATCAGTTTGGCGTGTCTCCTCTGCTCTCCTCTCCCCAGCCATTAATTCAGACCATGCACCAAAGGACACCCCCCTCCCGACTGGTTTCTTTCAAAGCCATTCAAAAAAGAATGGCAAGGATTTTGCAAAAAGAAATATTTTGCTAGCTTAAGTTTTATCCCAGCATAAAGGCAGCTGCCTTTTGGTCCAAAACACTAACTTTATGTTCTAAGGGAAAATAAATTCTTTTTCATGTTCTAAACATTCATGTTCTTCTACACAGACACTGATTAGAGTTACTTCTGCATGAACATTATTTTCCAACTTAAGACATTGCTTTAGGATGGTTCCATTAGCCAGTAAGATTCCAAACGTGAGGCAGTGTTTGTGTTTCTAAGCAGTGGCTGGGTGACCACATCAGAGATGCTAAAGGAGAAAAAGAGAAAAGAAAAGGGCTGCTTTTATATTTTCTATTTTTGGCTACCTTCAGTGGAAAATAGAAAGAAACAAAGTAGTCAGTACTCCTAGCACACTATGTGCTAAAAGAAATGTGCCTTGTGAGCCTTTTTTTTTCCAGATTCCACCAAGAAAATGTTGTGACATGTGTTCCTATTTTTAAAAAATGAATGGATTTCATTGGTGCTAATTCTGAGGAAGGAAAAAATACAATTTTTTCCAGGCCAAAGAGATCTGGAACAAAGTATTTTGTCAAAACGAAATCAGCAGGTGATGGTCTTGTGCAGATTGCAATTACCCTTAAATCTTTCAATTGCTCAATCTTGGGGAATATTTTCTTTAACATTTAACAAAGTAGCTTCACAAATTTTGCAAAACAAAAGATCCTGATGAATAAGCAAACAGAACAATTGGGCTTGTGGATCCTTGAAATTAATTACAAGTTACAACATCTTTGAGGTTTGTTAAATGGGCTTTCGATCAATCAAGAAGACTGTAAAACAAATAAAGTCTCTTTAACCATGCAATTTATTCCAATGGAATACTGCAAAGGCTATAATGACCAAATGATTGGGATATGTTTGGACAGGAGTGTTTTGAGTTTTGACCATCACAAAGATGCAGTGTCTGGGATTATAATGGTTGGCTAGCAATTGAGTAATATATTGCTGCATTTGTGTGATAATGGCCCATTTTATTTTAGCGTCATCACAGTTTTCTCATAAATGCTAAGGAGATTTCTTTTTAAAAAACATATTATCTATTACCAGCCTATTATAACTTGGAATCAAGTGTGTGTGTGCGTGTGTGTATGTATATGTATTTTTGTATTTTTGTATTTTTGTGTGTGTTTATTAAGAATGTTGATTATAATAATAACATTAAATACAAAATAAGTTTAAATAAATAAAAATTAGTGAGAGAGAGTTAAAGGTCAAGGAGAAAGAAAGGAAAAAGAGAAGAAAGTGAAAAGTAAGAATATTAGAAAGAAAATTAAAGAAATATATTAGGAAGTAATTGCCAACCTTCAGGCCAGCAAGTATAAACAATGTTAGTGAATCTTGACCATCTCTAAGGTTATAAACTCATATCCCTTCATATCCCATCTCATATCCCATTTTTTTATAAACAGATCATAAAACATTATCATTTCAGTCCTAGTGTCAGTAAAAAGTTCAAAAAGGGTAGCTAGAATTAATTAAATATTTATATTAATCTCGGTCAATTAAACCAATTTTGTATTCCTTCCTTTAACAGTCTTAATCTTTAATTCAAAAATCATCATAGGGTTTGATTTCTGTTCTTCTTTGTCTCAATGCACACAGTTCTTCAAGACTTTAATAAGCTTTTGTATTTCTTCAAAATTTTAAAATCTCATTCTATTTTTTTTCTAGATCTGGTGAAGCATCCTTTTCTAAATCATTCCCTTGGGCAATCAATTTTAAATCTGCTTTTGATACCATCCCTAACTTTTAGGAAAAAATGTGCTCTATATCTAAAATACGGCCTCAAACAAATACCTCCATTTACACCTTA